>NC_092771.1:59992689-60349222 GCF_047496795.1 Chiloscyllium punctatum
TTCCGCTGTCAGAGAAAGAGCACCACTCGAGCTCATCTATCTTTGCAGTGGAGAATGTAGTGCTTTAAGAGCACAACATGTCAGGCAGCAACCGAAGAGCAGGAGAATCGATGTTTCGGGCACAAGCCCTTCATCAGGAATGAGACTTTTGTGTCGGGGTTGAGGGAGGGGAATGGGAGTGGTGGTCAGGTAGCTGAGATAGCGATATGTGGATGAAGGTGAGGGAGAAGGTGATAGTTCAGAAGGGGGATTCTAGGCCGAGTCCGGAGAGTAGTGCCTAGTTAGAGGCTTTGGACTGGGATAATGTGGAGGGAGATAAAATGAGGAAGCTGTTGAAATATGCATTTATCCCGTGTGGTTGCAGGGTCTTAAGGTGGAATATGAGACGTTCTTCCTCCAGGCATCGGCTGGTAATGGAATGGTGGTGGCTTGTGCCCGAAGCACTGATTCTCTTCTCCTCAGATTCTGTCTAAAATGCTGTGCTTTACCAGCACTACAGTCTCGCCTCTGAGCTCCAGCACCTGCAGCCCTCGCTTTCGCTTATCCTCGCAGGGGGAATGCTTGAGCTCAGGCACCATCTTGGTAAATCTCCTCTGACCATCCTCCCTTGCAAACACACGTTTCCTGAAGGCTGGCATTCAGAACAGAACAAAATTATCCAAAGAAAAGCAGAAATGTCGGAGCAAAATCAGTAGGTCTAGTTCATCTGGGGAGAGATCTTCCAGCCAAACGATCCGCCTTTGGAACGAATGGTATGTGTAGGTGGGGAAGGAACTTGAAAAAGGTGGACAGGGTCTAAAATGATTGAACTCCATGTTGGGCACTGAATATTGCAAGGCTCTCAGTAGGAAATGATGTGCCGCTCTTCCAATTCGTGCTGTTCTATGTGGGAGCTCTGCAGCAGACCAAACTGAAATGGAGGCATGGGAACACAGTGGGGTGTTGCATTGACAGGAACCTGGAAGTTCAGGATTCTTTTTTGCTTGCAGACAGAACGTAGGTGTACTTCCATTTGACACTCGCTCTGCTTTTCTCTCCCCAGTCTCGACGAGATCACATTGTGAGCTGGAAATTCAGTTTGCTAATTTGAGTGCGGGGCAGATAAATCACGGGAACCTTTCACAGTGAGAAGAGCCATCGTAAACGAGCAGCATTACACCTTCTGGAATTACGTGGTATGCTGCCATATGGGGGAAGCAGCATTGAACGAGGGTGTACAGAGAGAAATTGTCCTGCATAGTGCCAGTATTCAGTTGTACGGGCTAGTGGGGAAAGGCTAGTAGAATGTATGTCTTCCTAAGCTTCCTGCTATAAGTAAACACCTCATAATGGAGCAAAACTGCCAAATGATTTTCATTCCAACACCATCACTAGGTATAGCTTACAGAAGTCACGTGTTTGCATTGTCACTGTCACTCTGTCTCCCCGGGAGCAGTAGGACTCCCCACGCTGATTCAGACAGCACAGTTCTTCCTGTGACATGTCCCTTTGAGAATGGAATGACAGGTATTAATAACCCGTACTTGGAATGGAGTATCTGTATTACTCAATAACAATCGATAAACTATATTAACTCCTTTTCAAATCATTTGACCCGTAGCCTTGCATGCCTTGGCATCACAAATTCACATCTGAATACTTCGGAAAGTTATGTGGGTTTCTGCCTCTCCGAGTCTTGCATACATTGTGTTCCAGATTTCAACCACCCACTGATCGAAAACGTTTTTCCACGCATTCACACTACTCTTTCCGCCTCTGACCTTAAATCAATGCGCCCCCCACCCCTCCGTGATCGAATACTCCATCAAAGTGAAACATGTATTTCAGTCTACGCTATTCATATCCCTCGGTATTTTGTACATCTTAATCATATCCCCCTCAATCTCCTCTGCTTAAAGGAAAACAACTCCAGTGTGTCCAATCTCTCTTCTTCAGCCCAGACAATATCCTGGCAATTCTCCCCTGCATCGTTTCCAGTGATATCCCATCCCTGCTATAATGTGAATTGCATAACTACACACAATTGTCTCGCGAGAGCCGAATGAACAAATGAAATAAATGATGCGGAAATCGACAGAAACTGATGTTTGTTTTGTGAATAAGGTTTCTTTTCCTCAATGCCCTTTTCCTGAGCCTGATGTTTCAATAATCGCTGGTCCATGTCAGTATACGGTGCGACATGGGGATTGATCTCACAACCGCGTTATCGAAATGGATCAACTGGTTTGAAGGTCCTGATGGTGAGACTTAGGCATGGTCACCCAGCAACAGTGAGCGCAGCAACACCAACTGAACGGGGTCAATGTGAAAGTGATTGTAATGGAAATGGGGTGGGGGGGGGAACATAAAGGAGGTAAGCGATTGCAGGAGGGAGGGAATTCTCCAAGAATGGATCAGTCTGATATATAACGCGTAGAGATATGAGAGAGAGAGAGAGATTTGAAGGAAAAAAATCATAATCTCTGAAAGTGCTTTCATCTAAAATCAACTAATTTCTTTCTGCATTTCTTCAGCATGAGTCACAAGGAGTAAAATGCACTCGGATTGGAACGAGTTTACTGCGGCCACAATGCAGAATATTTTAATATTCAAACCATCACTGAGTCATGCAGAGACACGTGTTTAAATTCAGCAATGATAACAGTGACAGAGGGTATGTTAGGAAGAGTAGCAGATGCACAACAGGAATATTAGGCAAGTGATAGCAGACATGTGGGAATTCAGAATCTGTAAATGTATTATCCCAGACGCTGTGTTGGTTCCATCGAGTACTGCATGTGGAAGACTGAGTTTGATAGCTTTCTAGAAACAAAAAGTTTCAGGAGACTGTGAGGGATATTGGTGCAATGTATGTTTCAATAACAATGAATTTTTAAAGCGGTTGCTTCACCAACTTCCCCAAACAAGGAAATATACATTGCTGCAGCCAGTCACATGTTGCCTGTTCCGAGAACCGGAAATCAGACAAATTTCGTGGCGCAGCCTCGAATACCAAACCGGAAATGGGGTGGTAATGAGTACCTGAAGCTATTCTGTGGCACCAGTGACATGATTGGTAAAGGCACGGTCATACAGTCATAGAGATGTCCAGCATGGAAACAGACTCTTCGGTCCAACCCGTCCATGCCAACCAGATATCCCAACCCAACCTAGTCCCACCTGCCAGCACCCTGCTAATATCCTTCGAAATCCTTCCTATTCATATACCCATATACCCATCCAAATGCCTATGAAATGTAGCAATTGTACCAGCCTCTATTACTTCCTCTGGCAGCTTATTCCATACATGCACCACCCTCTGTATGAAAACGCTACCAGTTAGGTCTTTTTTATATCTTTCCCTTCTCAACCTCAATCGATGCCCTCTAGATCTGGGTTCCCCGAACCCAGGGAAAAGACTTTGGCTATTTATCCAAGCGCATGAAATGCTGAGGCTGGAAATGTTCTGTTCAAAGACGGGGTGGAAGGGCATATTGGTTTCAATTTATGGTTTTATTAAGATTCAGCAGCAGCATTAACCCGCACTGAGGATTGGCTCAGAGGAAGCGTGCTGGAACCTAAAATAAGACGTCGATGTATTTAAAGCATTCTAAGAGAATTCCCTTAACAGAGCGATATATTGTTACTTTGACAGTAAGAACTGCTTTTGCTCACATCATCTCCACATCAATCTCTTGCTCCAGTAATCACTCCAACCCAGCGTACATTGCTTCCATTCCAACACAGAAACGCGTCGTATTCTCTCTCCATCTGGGATAATCTGAATTGGCAATATTATTCTTCGAATGGAGAAATAAAGCCGGGACTTGTTAGTGCAACTGCGATCTATTGGGCTAGTAATCTTTGGAGACTGGAACGTGGCAGCGGCTGTTATTTAAAGTCGATCAAAAAAATCTGGAAAATAAACTCAATCTCAGGAACAGAGACAATGACTTTCTATTTCTGAAAACTCATTCATTCATGTCCATTCGAAAGGGAAATCTGCCGACCATAACGAGTCCAGTCAACATGTGATTCCAGACCTACAACAATGTGGTTCGCCCATGAATGCCCTCTGACTCAGTTCAAGGAGAACTAAGAATGAACAATTGCCCCTCAGACCATTGATAACAACATTCCGTGGGAGAATAAGGAAGAATAAAAAATACATGGACAACGGGGAAAATGGAAATCGTGTCTGTGTGGAGTCGAATTCAACTGATTATTAAACTAAATAGACACAAGGATACCCGCAACGCCAAGATGTTAGAGCCATGGGGTGACTGCACGAAGGAATTCAATTACCCACTGAGGTGTAAACTCACTTGCTCAGTCACAGTGCGCACAGGTCATTCACCACATCCATACATGAGAAGTGATCCCTCAGGAGACCAACGGACAGAGTAACCAGCAAGTTTACAAATGACAGCAAGTGTTCGATTCTGCTGTGATTGCAGCTGCTAATCCCACCCCAGCAATGAACCATGCTTGAATGCGTGTTTCCAGTGGAGTTCAACTGTTTTCTGATGTCGACCAATGATTTAGACTTAGTTGTAGGATACATGATTCAGAGAGTTGATAATGATGCAACAATTGGTCGTGAAGTTGACTATGACGAAGAAGGTCAGAGACTTCAGGGATGTATTAATCATATAGAAAGGAAAAAATGGCGAATGCAATTGAATCCAGACCAATGAGTGTTAACGAAACTGGGGAGAAGAAACAATATCAGTGAGTATTCTGTGTGGTTGTAGACGGACAAAGAGATCATGGAGTAGACATTAATGATCGCTGAACATCAATGGACAGGGGAATCAGTTGGATGGAAGTGTGTACTGTAGATGCTGGAGATCAGGAACAAGATTAGAGTGGGGCTGAGGATGCACATCAGGTCAGGCAGCATCTGAGAAAATAAAAGTGACGTTTTGGGCAAAAGGCCTTCATCAGGAATAAGACTGGGAGCAGCGAAGTTGACAGATAAATGGGAGGGGTGTGGCTTGGTAGAATTTAGCTAAGAGTGCAATAGGTGGATGGAGGTGGGGTAAGAGTGTAAGTTCGGAGACGAGGGTGGAGCGGATAGGTGGGATGTAAGATAGACAGGTGGGACAGGTCAGTAGGACGGTGCCAAGCTGGACGTTTGGAACTCGGGTAAGGTTTGGGGGGAGGGGAAGTGAGGAAACTGGTGAAGTCCACATTGATGCCATGGGGTTGAATGTGATGAGGTAGAAAATGAGATATTCTTCCTCCAGTCGTTGGGTGGTGAAGGAGTGGCGGTGGAGGAGGCCCAGGATCTGCATGTCCTCGCGGGAGTGGTGGAGGGGAAGTGTTCAGTCATGGGACGTTGGGGCTAATTGTTGCCAGTTTCCTGGAGATGTTCTTTGAAGTGCTCTTCGAAATGGTGTCCAGTGGCCCCACTGTAGAGGAGATTGCATCAGGAGCAACGGATGCATGTGGAAGGCTTCCTTGGGGCATTGGGCAGAGATGGGGGTGTGTGGGCGCAGCATTTGCAATTCCTGTGGTGGCAGAGGAAGGTGCTGGGAGGGGATGGTGGGTCAATGGACTGCGTGGACTTGACGAGGTAGTCGTGGAGGGAACGGACTTTGTGGGAAGTGGATAGTGCTGGGGAAGGAAAACAATCCCTGGAGGTCAGTGTTACTGATATTTTTTACAAACCCACTGACTGCCACAGCTATCTGGATTGCACCTCCTCCATCCCATCTCATGTACAAATGCTATCCTATGTTCCCAACTCGTCCGCCTCTGGCACATCAGCTCCCAGAGGAACAGTTCCACCACAGAACACACCAGATTCCCTCCTTCTTTAAAGACTGAAATAACCCTCCCATGTAGTTGAAGATGCCCTCGAACGCATTTCATCCATGCCCCGCACATCCATTCATGAACTCCACAGCTCCAAACACAACAACGACAGAAAAAGGACAGAGGAAGATCTTCACTTTCCATTCCACCAACCTCCGCATAAATCATATCATCTGCCGACATTTTCGCCCCCTCGAAATTGACCCCACCAACAGGGATATATTTCCCTCCCCAAATCTATTCACTTTCCTCAAAGACCTTTCCCTCTGCGACTACCTAGTCCTGTCCACACCCTCCAATGACCCACCATTCCCTCCCGGAACCTTCCTCTGCCACTGCAAGAATTGCAAAACCTGCACCCACATCGTCCCCCTCACCTCTGTCCAAGGCTCCAATGGTGCCTTCCACTTCTATCAAATGTTCACCTGCACTTCTACACATGTCATTTGTTGTATCTGCTGCTCCAGACGCGGTCACCTCTAAATTGGGGAGACTGGATGTCTTCTGAAAGAGCACTTCAGAGAACATCCCCAGGACACCTGCAAGAATCAACTCGACTGAAACATGGCCAAATATTTAGACTCCCCCTCCCACTCTCCCGAGGATATCCAGGTCCTGGACCACCTCCATCGCCACTCCCTCACCACCCGCAACCTGGAGGAAGAATGCCTCATCTTCTTCCTTGGGACACTTCATCCCTGTGGCATCAATGTGAACTTCAACAGTTTCCTCATTTCACTACCCCATCTTACTCCAGCTCTAACCTTTCATCTCAGCACCGTCCACCTGACCTGTCCCACCTGTGTATTTTCATTCCCACCTATCCACGCCACCTTCCCCTCTGACATATCAACTTTACCCCCACATCCATCCAACTACTGCACTCTCAACTGCCTTCTCCCCAGACCTCCTTTCCATTTATCTCTCCAATCCAGAGGCTCCATGTCTCATTCCTAATGAAGGTTTTTGGCCTGAAACGTAGATTTTTCCTCAGATGCTACTGGATCTGCTGTGCTTCTCCAGCACCACTTTCATCTTGAGGGGAATCAGTTGATTGAGAGGGTTTTGGGATATTTTCTGTTGTTGACCACAGGCTGTGGATGATAGCAGAACTTTAGCAATTATCAGCTGAGGGAATAGCTAAATGACTGAGCACAAGTCTGGTCACTGCATTAATCAACATTTATTTAATTTTAAGATAAAAGATGGAAGGCTGAAGTATGCAACTTGGCCCATCAAGACTGCTTCATCACTCAATGAGTTTATCACTGATTCCGTTCCATGTCACGGTTCAATGGGCGTTGGAGGGAAACTTGCAAATCGTGGCGGTTCATTGCATCTTTCAACCTTGTCCTAAATGTCAGTACAGCTGTTCAGCTTTGAAGATTCTGTCAAAGAAGCCCGGATGACTTACTCTCGTGCATCGAGTATTTGGTGCACTCTGCTGCAGTTGTGCCTTAGCGGTGAAGGGAATAAACATTCAGGTATTGAATAGGGTACAATCAAGTGACTGCATTGTCGTGGATGGTGTCCAGTTCCTTAAGTGTTATTGAAGTTACATCAATCTACGCAAATGGGGAGAGTTCTGTTCCACATCTCATTTGTGCTTTGCAAACAGCGTTGGATTCACGGAGCAATGAGTTGCGTTTATAATCAAAAACTGTCTACAAACGGACATGTTTTTGTGATCAAAATTTTTATATAGCCAGTCTCAATCCGTTTTTCCTAAATACTAGCTCCGTTGACTAATATTAAGGGGGATTAGATTACAGTAAAGCAATTGAATGTCAATGTGATATGATTAGATTTTTATTTGTAAGTGTTATCATTACTCTATTTCGTCCTTGTGTGGACCAATCTAATTCCAATCGCTATCAGGTTTCAAGTTCCAATTCCTGTCTGTGTTTGAAATTTCAACCGTTGCCTCACAGAAATTTCTCCACCTGCCTTAATAATATGTAAGGACGCTGCAGGGGACAGCAGAGATTTACGAGGATGTTGCCAACAATGAAGAAAATCGAGCTACGTGGCATGATTGGTTAGGCTGGGATTATTCTCCTTGAAACAAAGGAGGCGTAGGGGAACTCTATAATCATATAATAACATTTAGAAACGTTCAATATTCATTGTATTTTGACATAGGAAAATACGGGCAGGTAGTTTACCCTCTGGTATGAGAAGACAACCAGAGGACATGAACTCAGAATTAGATATTGCCTATTTAATTCAGAATTGAGGAGGAATTTCTTTGATAAGGGGCCAGTGAATCAGTGGAACATCTTACCGAAACTGGTGTTGAGGCTGAGTTGTGCATTTTCAAATGTACCAGACAGATATTTAATCAGAAAGACGATGAAGCTTTGTCGAGGCAATGCAGGAGAATGGAGTTGAGGATTGTCAGATCAGCCATGAGTTCGTTGAATGGTGGAGCAGACTCGATGGTCTGAATGGCTGACTTCTAATCCTGCGTCATTTGGTCTAACGCCTTATTTTATTGATAAGTTTAGAATTCTGAGAGGTTGGGATTAAGTGATATAAAAGCTTTCTCAAACTGATCAGACAGATCAAGAACTAGGCGCACAAGCTCATGAACAAGAAATGTGCTGTGGCCTGGAGACAACGCATGGCACTGGGCACGCCACAGATGGGCATGCGCAGAAGCTGTGATTACTAAAGAAAACTGGTGGATCTAATGTTGTTGGCAACTTGGTGATCACGCTGGATGATGGATCGCGGTATGATTCACATAGCAAAAGGTTGTGAAAGAATGACAGATTATTTTCTGCAGTTCCAATTCGAAATGACTGTTTAAAATAATGATCAGAACGCTGTGTGGAGTGTTACATTAAAATTCACAATCCCACTGGATAAACTATTGCACCCGATCTCTCCTTATTTGTTTCACTTTCATTTGATGCAAATTCATAGAAAGTCAAGATGGAATGAAAGGAGGAAAGAGACGTTGCACTCCTTTTCATTATCCCAAGTTAACTTACAACAGAAACAAATTGCTTAATTACAAATTTGATGAGGTATCAATTTATCACAAATCTCCGGTGCAACGAAGGACAAGAGCAAAATTCTCCATCCAATGTATCCTAAAGATGCGAGGCACAAAGGGAAACCACAGCTGCTTATGATGGAAGTAACAGCCAGAGTTGGATTCAAGTCCACACATGCGCAATGACAGAGCAAGCCGTCACGTTAAACTCTGGGCCACTTAAGTCCATGGCAAAGGGGGGGGGGGGGGGGGGGGGTCACATATGAACATATCAAGATTACATATGGTGCACCTAGGGGATAAAAGAATTCCCTGAGCAGAATCGAATCCACACCATTATGTTTCTGCTTTCAGCGGAATAATAATTCCAGCAAATTTCAAGGAATTGACCTTGTCCTTGAAAGAAATACCTTGTCCTTGATTCATTCCGAGTCGTAACTATCTCAGAATGATCGAGCAAACATGAAATTCCCGTCACATTCACACGCGCATTTAGTCTTGATGCATAATTTCTTCAGACAGTTTCTCTCTCATGTGAAGACGTACATATGGAGAGAGAAGTGAAGGTGATGTTTTAGCTCGATGGTCTTTCTCATATGGCTGAACCTGAACTGGGTAAATTTCCCGGAAATGCAGTTTTGTTCGATTCATTTTATTAATTTTGCTGCAACTTCACTCTGGTCATTGCAGTGATCGGAAGTGAATTGGATTTATATCATTGGAACGTTTAATGTTGCATTCAATTTTGCTCCGAATTTATTTCAGCTTAAAGAAAATACTGATGAGAAAAACAAAAGATTAAACTACAAAACAAGATGCCAGTTTTGATGCTCAGTTACTTTGACAGATTTCGGTGGGTATCAAATGAACCCAACATCATGGCGATAGCCCTCCCATCTTTAAGGCATGGGATTAAAGCAGGAAATCGATCTCCAAGAGACGGGTCACTTCCTATTCAATACACATGCGCAATGACAGAGCAAGCCGTCACGTTAAACTCTGGGCCACTTCAGTCCATGGCAAAGGGGGGGGGGGGGGGGGGGGTCACATATGAACATATCAAGACTTGCTTGACAATATACAAAATCTGCTCAGTTCCATTTATAATGCTTCATGTGGAATTAAATAGAAATCTTTCAAAACTCTGAGATTTTTTGCTGAATCTTACTCAGCTGCATACGTTTCCGATATTTCTTTACATCTAAAGTCGTCCAAATTAGACATTGTTTCCTCGAACCTTCTACCCCCCCAACGCCACTTTTGCACTTTTACCTGGCCACAGGCTGTCTCTCTCCTGGTGAAACTCACTGCTTCTGTTTCTCTAAATGTGCTTTTCCAAATATTTTGGAAACGGATTCTCTGAGTGACAGCAATTCTGCTCCCATCATTTCTTTGTCCTACATCGATGGTTTTGCAGAAAAATACGAACTTGAAAGAGTGCATTTGCCACATATTTACTCTCCGAAACCTCAAATATTCTGGAAAACTTCCATTCGGTTTTCCTTGGTTCAGTGTCAAATTTTCCAAAACACAAATAAATAAAATTCCATCCCCACTTAACGCCGTCAGCATCGTCTCTAATGTCTTAGCAGCCCAGTAAACGCTGGCACTGTCCTCTCTGATAGAATCACAGATTCCCTACAAGGCAGAAAGTACAATTCAGTCAATCGAGTCTGTAGGGAAACTCTGAACAGCATCTCAACCAGACCGAGCTCCCTTCTCAATCCCTCCAGGACACTGGCTTGTGATTTCAAATAAACCTACTGGATTAAAACCTGGGATCGTGTGACTGCTAACCTTATCACTGCGTTACCCATGGCTAATTCACTTAACTTACTGAATTCACTCCCTGGACACATCAGCGCAATTTAACATGGCCAATCCACCTAACCTACAGACTTAAGAGCAGTGTGAACCACTGAGCAAATGTACCATCACATTGAACACTATCTGTATCACACTGGCTTTACACACTGGCAACTCCACCTAGTGAAAGCAAGCTGCGCCCACCAACCCGAATGCAATGCATCCAAACGCGGTTCTACGCTGTACAACCTCAGTAGTTCTGCTGGAAATGTTTCTACAGGCAATGTTTATGCACACAGATCTGAATGGGTTTACTCTGTTTTCTTCCTCAGATTCCTGCTTTAGATAAACATATCAGTCATGAACAACTCTATATAATGGTTTTCAATGCAACACAAACACAATGTGCAGTTTGCTGAAGTTACGTGTTTGCACTTTCACTGACACTCTGTCTCACCGGGAGCTGCAGTCCTTCCCCAAATGATTCAGACAGAACTGTCCTTCCTGTGACATGTCCCATCAAGAATGGAAGGCCAGCCATGAATAACCTTCACTGGGGAACAGAACGACAAGTTTAAAACCTTTACGATGCCCCCAGTGGATTATTGAGCCCTGTGACAGGCGGGGACACTAACCACAATACTGTGGAGGACAACAACATCGAAGGAGGCCCTTCAGCCTGCTGTGGCCGTACATGTCAAACACAACTGCTTAACGACCTGAATCAAGTTTTCCATCGTTTAGCCCATGATCTTACATGTTTTGACATCGCAAATCTACATCTCAATTTTTTTTTAAGGTTAGAATGATTTCCTCCTCTCTGACCACTTCCGCAAATCTACTGAAACCTTTCTGCCTTTCTCCGAAATCTCTTGGCCCCAGTGTTCGATCCCTCCATCAATAACAAAAGCTTCTTTCAATCTATCCTATCCATATCCCTCAGTATTTAGTTCATCTCAGTCCAATTTACTCTGCTCGGCGTCAAACAACCCCAGTCTGTCCAATCTCTCCTCACAACTGAAACTCTTCATCCCAGACAATATCCCAGTGAATCTCTACTGCAACGTTCCCAGTGCGATCACATCCATGCTGTACTCTGAATTGCAGAACTGCACACAGTAATCTAGCTAGGGCCGAATGAACTTTTTTTTCTATTCTGTGACAGTATGAGGGCGTCGCTGGCTCGGCAATATTGATTGCGATCCCTAATTGCACAGCGGGCAGTTGAGACTCAACCATCTTGAAGTGAGTCTGGAGTGACATGGAGGCCCGAGCAGGTAAGAATGGCAGTTTTATTCCTTAAATGACGTCAGATCGTTTTGTTGTTTTCAACAATTGAACATGGATATATAGGAGTTTTAAGATTCGTAATGCCAGATATTTATTGAATCCCAATTCTACCACCTGGCATTGTCGGATTCAAACCCAGGTCACTGGTGTCTGAATTAACAGTCCAGTGTTCAGTGGTAATAGCCCTTGGCCATTGCAGAAAAGCAGTGAAACTGATCTTATCCAATTAAGTCGCTTTTTCCCGATACTGTTCGGTGCCATTTTCCTGAGCTTGACGCCCCCACCCCCCACCCCAATAATATCTGGTCCATATCAGTAAAAAGCTGCTACATGAGGATTGATCTCACAACAGTGGTAACCAAATGGATCAAATGGTCAGCAGGTCCCGATGGTGGGGTTGGGGCATGCTCACCCAGCAACAGTGATCGCCGACAAACAGACTGATCAGTATCAATGTGAGAGTCTGTATTAGATTCTGCAATGCCTTAGTGAAATAGGAAATGACTGTGCAAACACATGATGAAAGAGCAGCGCTCCGAAAGCTAGTGCTTCAATTAAACCTGTAAGACCATAACCTGGTGTTGGGTCATTTTTAACTTTGTATTCCATAGTCCAACACTGGCATATCCAAATTAATGAAATGGGGGTATGGGATGGACAGTTCGGTTAGTGATCGGAGGACGGAAGAAATCTCTGAGAACTGGTGGATTTGAATTCTGATATATGAAACACAGAGATGTAAGCGAGCAAAACTTGAAGGAAAAATAAAATCACCTTGGAGAAATTCAAAACTTTAAAACAACTGATTCCATTGTGTTTCACAAACGATTGAGTCACAGCACCATTACTGCGTGACTCGGATTCGAGCCGAGGTTGCTGTGACCACAACGCAGAGTACTAACCACTATAAGACCACGGCATCCCACAGACGAACAGACGAGTAATGAAACGCAGGCAATAAGTACAGTATCATAGGAAATATTAAGCAGAGCACCAAATGCACAATATCAGTGGTTAGCGAACAGTGGCAGATATGTGGGAACTCCGAATGGGCTGACCGTTTAATATCGATTCCCCTCGTGCCTGTGGTGATTCCATCATTAATGTGTTGAAGGCTGAGATAAATAGATTTCTCCAAAACATCAAAGACTCCGGGGACAGTGCAGCTTTTCTTACCTGCACATCCACCAATATCATTTATTGTATCCATTGCTCCTGGTGCAGTCTCCTGTACATTGGGAAGACTGGGCGCCTCCGAGCAGAGCGCTTTAGGGAACATCTCTTGGACACCCGCACCAATCAACCACACTGCCCCGTGGCCCAACATTTCAACTCTCCCTCCCACTCTGCCGAAGACATGGTGGTCCTGGGCCTTCTTCACCGCCGCTCCCCCACCACCAGACACCTGGAGGAAGAACGCCTCATCTTCAGCCTTGGAACACTTCAACCCCACGGCATCAATGTGGATTCAACAGTTTCCTCATTTCCCCTTCCCCCACCTCACCCCATGTCCAAACCTTCAGCTCAGCACTGTCCCCATGACTTGTCCTGACTTGTCCTACCTGCCTATCTTCTTTTCCACCTATCCATTCCACCCTCCCCCCGACCAATCACCTTCATCCCCTCCCCCACTTAACGATTGTACTCTATGCTACTTTCTCCCCACCCCCACCCTCCTCTCACTTATCTCTCCACCCTTCAGGCTCTCTGCCTGTATGCTTGATGAAGAGCTTTTGCCCGAAAAGTTGATTTTACTGCTCCTCGGATGCTGCCTGAACTACTGTGCTCTTCCAGCACCACTAATCCAGAATCTGGATTCTAGCATCTGCAGTCAGTGAATTTACTCAGTTGTTGTTGAAATGTATACTTCAATAGCGATGCAGTTTAACATCGGTTACTTCTCGAGTTTCCCCACACAAGGCAGTAACCAGTGCTGCCACAAAGTCCTAGTTCCCTGCCCCAGAATCAGAGGAACTGAGTGGTGCAGTCGCGAATAACCAACTTGAAATCAAGAGGGGAATGAGGTTGCAGAGATACTCGATGGCTCAAGTGACACAACCGGAGAATGCACGGTGTTTCTATGATGGTTTAGAGGCGCAAGCAATTCCGAGGTTGGGAGTGCTTCTGGTCAAAGGCGGGGCAGAAGGGAAAATTTGTTCCTGTTTCTAATAACAGCAATCTCCAGTGCATCTTGCTGAGACAGCTGAGTGCCACAACTAGAGCGAGGGCAGCTGGTTTGAAGTTTATTTTTGCTTCGTTATCACCCACTTCCCTGGAATGAATTGCTTTCACCATTTTTATTTCCAATAGTTTGATATCTCCCTACAGTCTGCGGCTTTCTTCCTCATGGTTAATTGCACGACTAACTGTTGTATGATCTGCACACTGCTGAATCACGGCCACTACAAGTAAATATGAATCATTGATCTACATGAAAAAACAGTGGAACTAACAGCAGGCATGCTTAGTAGGTTTTCAGGTGACGCCAGAATTGTAGACAGTGGAGAAGACCATCCAAGTTTCAAAAGGATCTTAATCCAATGAGTCGTTATACTGAAAAATGTAACATGGAGTTCAATCTGGATAAATGGAAGGTACAACATAAAGAGTATGGATTTGCGTATGTTGGAGAACAGGGAAGCTCGGTGTGCAGGTACATAATTCCGTGTAATTTGCATTACCAACAGACAAGATGGTTCAAAGGCATTTAACATACTTCCCTTCATTGCTCAGTCCTTTGTGTATAGCAGTTGGGACGTTATGTTGAAGTTTTGCAGGACATTGATGAGGCCTCTTCTGGAATATTATGTCCAGTTCTGATCGCCCAGTTGTAGGAATGATATTATACAGCTGGAGTAGGTTCACAAAAGGTATAGACGCTTGTTGCCTGTGGAAGGTTTGTGTTATAATGAAAGGCTGGATAGGCTGAGACTATTTCAGACTCGAGATCGGGGTGCTGGAAAACCACATCAGGTAATGCAGCATCTGAGGAGCAGGAGAATCATTCTTTTTCGCGCAAGTGTCCTTCACCAGGCTCTTCCTTGAAACGTCGATTCTCCTGCTCCTCAAATGGTGCCTGATCTGCTGCGCTTTCCCAGCACAACACTCTCGAGTCTGATCTCTCATCTGCAGTTCTCACTTTCTCCTAGTTGAGAGTGTTTTCACTCTAGCTTAGGGGTTTGAGTTGCGACCTGACAGAAGTTTATGAATTATTGAGAGGCAAGTTAGAGTAAACGATAGCTGCCTTTTCCCAGGATGGGGATTTAAAAGCGAGAGGGCATATGTTTAAAATGAAAAGAGAGAGATTTCTTTTTTAAAAAAAGACATGTGCGGCAGTTTTTTTAGGGACGGTGTTTTACGTGTGCAATTAACTTGCTGAGGAAGTGATGGATGAGGGAACGTTTGCAACATTTAAAGGACAATTGATTCCAAACATGGATGGGAAAGTGGGATTTTTAAAATAAATTTATTCATGCCTCGTACATCCGTTATTTCCCAGAGGGCATTTAAGAATCAACCACGGTATTATCCATCTGGAGTCTCCTGTGGGACAGAACAGATGAATATGACAGTTCGCTTTCCGAACTGGCATGAGTGAATCAGATGGGATTTTCCACACAACTGATTCAGGTCATCACGAGACTCTTCATTTCCAGGTGCTTATTGAATTCAAACTCCACTATCTGTCATGCCAGGACCTGAATTCTTTGTCCCGAAAATATTACCTGGGTTTTGGATTAACAACACAGTAATAAAACTACAAGGGCATTATCACCACTCAGCGGGTACAGGAGGAGGCAGACGGGAATGGTTTAGCTTGGCAGTATGTTCAGCATGGATCGGTTGGACTGACGGGTCTGTTTTCATGCTGTATGACTCTGGCTGACGCTATGGAGCAGGCAGCTGGTTGGGATGAACAGCAGCATTGATATCATAATCGAACACCTGATGGGATATGTAATCCTGCTGGAATCTCCGGAGGTTGTTTTGCTCAGTGATCCCTTCCCACACACGGGACTGGTGAACGGTCTCTCCACAGTGTTACTGATTAAATGAGATTCCATTTCTGTGGTTAATTAAATCCCTTCCAGCAGTTCCCACATTGCCCTGCTTTCTCTGTGGTATCGATGTCCTTTTTTCTACACAGGGTGAACGATCCTTTTAAATTGTGTCCACAAAGATACAAATCCTGTTTTCCATGTTGTGAATGTGTTTTCATTCTTCCTCATTCACCCACAGGGTGTGCGTGTCACTGGTGAGGACAACATTTATTCTTCGCCCCTCATTCGTTGCTGTCTAGCTGCACCACACACCCGGGTGCGATCCCAGCCTCGGGTGTCTGTCTGTGGGCAGTCTACACATTCTCTGTGTGTTTGCTTTTTTATTTCCCCCTCTGACCAAAGATGTGCCAGTTACAGTGATCAACAATGGGAAATGCAGGTTTATGGGACAGGGAATACCGTGGGGTCTGGTGGGATGTGCTTCGGATGTACCATGTGGACTGGAAGGGCCGATTGGACTGCTTCCCCACGCGGTGGAGATTCTTGAATAAAGGGTCAGCTTTTCTGGTCCTGGAGTCTCTCGTACACACGACTAGGAGAAGATGGTTGAATCCCCTGCAAAGGGGACATGAATGAATGGGATTGAAGGAAATTAAAGTCATGATCTCTGTTCCTGAGGTCAGGCTTGTATTTCATGTTTTATTCGTAGAAAGTAAACATAACTGTTTCCGTGTCCCAACCCCCAAGGATGACTAGTTTAAAATATCACCCCAACACCAGCTTCTCCAGGTTGAAGTCTTGACTGTGTGGAAGAAACTGATACTGAGCTGATGCGAGCAAATGTCGCTGCCCCCGCCAGTGTCAGAAACACAGATCCAAACAGCAAAATCATCTTTTAAACTCACCACTGCAAAGTAAAGGCTCAATACGCTCCATTTGTGCTCGTCAGCTGTCTTAAAAAGTTGCACCAGAAATCGCGATGAAAGTATAAACGGGGACAACCATTCCCTTGAGCAGGAGCACACTCCACCGAGGAATTTCTTTCTCCTCTATACCATCACAGAAGGACAGGACTCTCATCTATTGCATCACTGGAGACATAGAGTAACTCCCCGCACACAGTCCCAACCCCATTTCCGGTTGGGTCTGGGCAGCTGTGCAGATGTTAAGCTAAAATGCTATTGAAGTATACATTTCAAAAATATCCTGTACTATCCCCCGAGTCTTCGATGTTTTGTCGAAATCAATCAATGGCATCTTTCAACATTCTCATTCAAGGGATCTCCACAGCCTCTGAGGACATCAAACTGAAAGATTCAGCTCTTTCTCAGTTCCCACATGTCACTGTTCTCTGGGTACTGATATTGTACATGTGCTGATCTTCCAAACATTTCCTCTGCCAGTTTACTTATTGTTGCATGCAAGCATCCTGTTCTGTGGTTTCTGTGATGGTGGTTGTCGGTAATTTGCATTGTGACCACAGCAACCTCAATTTGAAACCAAAACACGGCACTAAGTGTTCTGTCCGTTGTCCTTTTTGTGACACATGCTCAGAAATTATTTGTTTTACCTTCAAATTCCACTCTCTCACATCTCTGCGTTTCATATATCAGGATTCAAACACACCCGTTTGTCGGAGATTTCTCTCCTTCCCACGATCATTAAACCTCCTTTGCGTCCCTCCCCCCATTTCTCTGAGGCAATGCACAATCTATCACTCTATTTCACATTCATACTGTTCTGTCTGTGCTGCTGCTGCAGTGACTGTTGTTGGATGAAAGTGCCACAATCCAGAGACAATTGGAGTGACAGGCTCATGGAAAATACCCAGGGCAGTTTGGGTGGAAAGACATTTTATTGGAAAAGATCAGCTTTTGTGGCTTTCTGTGTTGGTCTTGTGGTAATTTCATAGGACTGATAATCCAGAGACCGAGGTAATAGTCTGGGAACTCGGGCTTGAGTCCCACTATGTCATTATTGTCAAGTTTTGATTCAAAAAGTATCTGCAAGGAAGAATCTAATGACTATTATATATCCATTGACAATTGTTGAAAAAAAGTCTGTTCCACTGATGTCATTTCGGAATGGAAGTTACTATCCTTACTTGGTCTGGGCTGCATGTGACTTCAGACTCATAACAATATGGTTGAGTCTCAACTGCCCTCTTGGCAGTTCGGAATGCGTAATAAATTCTGCTTAGCTTGAATCGCCCTCATACTAATCCAGAAATTTTAAAACAAATGTTCATTAGGCTCTAGCAAGAGTGTTGTGTGCAGTTTTGCAAGTCACATTATAGCAGGGATGTGATCACACTGAGAATATTGCAGGAGATATTTACCGGGATACTGTTTGGGCTGAAGAGTTTCAGTTGTGAAGAAAGACAGGACAGAGTGGAGTGTTTGTCGCAGTGTAAAGGAGATGTGGACAAGACATGATTGAGTTCGGGTATGGACAGGGTTGACTGAACGAGTTTCCCATTGATGGAGGGATCGATCAGTAGGGGCCATAAACTGAAGGAGAAAGATTAAGGTTTAAAAAGATGTGCGGAAAAGCTTTATCAGCCAGTGGGTGGTTGGAATTTGGAATACACTGTCTGCATTTTTCAGAGCTGCAGAAACCCTAATAACCTGAATAAATATTCATATGTGAACTTTTGATGCCAAGAAATATAAGGCTGTGGGGTAAGCATTCTGAAATGGGATTCAGTTCATTCGGCAGTTGTTTTTGACAAGTGTGGCCACATTTGGTTGAAGGGCCTCCTTTGACACTCTTGTCCTCAGTAGTATAATGGTTAGTGTCCCCGCCTGTCACAGGGCTCAATTTTCCGCTGGGGACAGTGCAAACATTTTAAAACTGTCGCTCCGTTCCCAAGTGCGGGTATTGATACCTGTCCTTCCATTCTCGATGGGGCATATCACACGAAGGAAGTGCTGCCTGAATCAGTGTGGGAAGGGCTGCAACTCTCAGGAAGTCAGAGTGTCAGTGAACGTCCAAACATGTGACTTCTGCAAACTTTACCTTGTGACTATGTTGGAATGAAAATCATTTGACAGACTTGTTCCGGATTGAAGTATTTACTAGAAGCAGGAAGCTGAGAAAGAAACAACATAAACGCATTCAAATATGAGTGCAGAAACATTTCCCGCAGCACGAATGAAATTGTAAAGGACAGAGTAGCGTTTTGATACATTGAATTTGTCTTCCTTTGTTTTGAACAGTTTTACCAGGGTATAAAACCATTAAAAAATGATACAGCATTTGCTCAATATGATGGAACATTGTCTCAGTAATTCGCATTGCTGTTCAGAGGGAGGGTTAGGTTGATTGGCAAAGTTAAATTGCCCTCGCGTGTCCAGGGAGTGAATTAAGTAAGTTAGGTGAATTAGCCATGGGTAACGCGGGGATAATGTCAGAAGTCACAGGACTTCAGGTTATACTCCAACAGGTTTATTTGAAATCATATGGGGGAGGGATTCCCCTTCTTCAGGTGAAATATAAGGAAATAGGGAGGGGAGCTAGGTTTGGGTGAGATGCTCTTCAGAGAGTCAATACCGGCTCGATTGACTGAAATGCTCTTTCTACACTCTAGGATTCTGTGATTCTATGAATTGATAATGACGGTGTTTACTGGGGTGTAAAGCCATGAGAGAAGATGCTGATGGGGTTGTACTGAGGATGAGATTTTATTCACTTGTCTTCTTGGAAAATTGAGAACAGTTTTCCCTGAACCAAGGAAGACCTAATGGGGTTTTTTCAGGTTATGAAATGTTTGGACAGAGTAAATAGGTGGAAAATTCCCACTTTTAAGTAAGTAAACATCTAGATGTGAGGCATTACCTTTGATAAAACCTTTGAAGGACAAAGAAATGATGAGAACAGAATCGCTGTCACTCCGAGAATCTGTTTTTCAAAATATTTGAAAAGGCACATTTGATGACATACAAGGAATAAATTTCACAAGGAGAGACAGTGTGTAGCTAGATAAAGATGCAGAGGTGGGGTGTAGTCGGTAGGATGTTGTGGGGAAGCAATGTCGAAGTTGATTGACTTTAAACGTAAAGAAATTTATTTAATGTGTGCAGCTGAATAAGATTCGGTTCCAAAACTCTGCATTTTGAAAGATTTGGCATAATGTTCCACCTAAAGCATTGTAAATGGAACTGAGTGGATTTTTATTTATTGTGAAGGGAAGATATTACATACTGAATAAGAAGTGACCAGTTGCTTGGAGATCGACTTCCTGCTTTCATCACAGGAGTTCAGGGTGTGAGAACAAACACCATGATGTTTGGTCCATTTAATACTCAGTGAAATCTGGCAAAGCAACGAGCAACAAAACTGGTGGGTTTTCTTTTGCACTTTAACCCTCTGTTTTTCTAAGCAGTATTTTCCTTAAGCTGAAATAAATTTGCTGAGCAAATTTGAATACAACATTAATCGTTCCAATGAGATATATCTACTTCACTTCTGATTATTACAATGAACATTGTGAGTTTTCAGCAAAATTAAAATGTAACGAACAAATCAGCATTTCTTGCGATTTAATCCAATTCAGGTTCAACCATATGAAAAAGGACATTGAGCAACAACATCGCCTTTATTTCACTCACCATGGCTGCTTCTTCACGTGAAAGAGAAAGTGACTGAAGAAATTATGTGCCAAATGTAGGTGAAAATATGACAGAAAATTCTTGCCCTGTTTCATTCTGACTCAGTTCTGACTCAGAATGTATTAATGACAGCTATTCATTCTGACCAGCTTGGCTATTTATTGGAATTTGCTGTTATGATAATTCTAGTGAAAGCAGAAACACAATGGTGTCGATTTGATTCCGCTCTGGAACTTTCTCATTCATAACTTTCACCACATGTAACCTGATGAGGTCACATGTCACCCCACTACAAAATGTGCAAAGGAGACCGAGAGATTATGGTGGTGGGTTACTCCACTGCTGTGCCCCACATTCATGGGTTCGAGTCACACTCTGGTTATTAACTTTACGCGCCGCTCTTTGCACCTCACACCTCTGGTATACACTGGATCGAGAAACTTGTTCTTGCCCTTCACTGCACGGGAGATTCAGGAATAATCGACACCACATTAAAGTCATAATGAAGAGTGAGAGCAGTCATTCAATTGTAGATGAAATTGGTGAAATGAGAAGGAACGCATTTTTCTTTCCGCCCTACATTCCATCTTGTTTTTCTATGAATTTACTTCGAAAGAAAGAGAAAAAAATAAAAAGAGATCGGGAGCACAGGTTTATCCAGTGGGGTTGTTCATGAGTATTTTAACCTAACAGTTCACTCAAAGATCTGATCAGTATTTCAAACAGTCACTTGGAATTGCAACCGCAGAAAATTTCTCCGATGAAACAAACATTTCATTCTTTCACCAATTTCTGCTGTGTGTGGATCATGCATCATCCAACGTGGTCACTGACTGAGAGCGTGCCAACTGTATAAGATCCAGCAACTTCCTTCAGCAATCACAGCTTCTGTCCACAGCCACCTATGCTGGGGCCCAGTGTCATTTGTTGCCCCCAGGTCTCAGCACATTTCTTTTTCCTGTGTTCATGAGCTTTGTTCCTGACCTTTCTGATCTGTTTAATAAACCTTTCCTGACACTTCATCCCATCCTCTCACAATGCTGAACTTATAAATAAAATAAGGCGTTAGACGAAATGTTAAACCAAGTGGAAGTATGCTATTCAGCCCAAGGAGTCTGCTCAACCATTCAATGAACTCATGGATGATCTGATTTGGAGATGCCGGTTTTGGACTAAGTTAACAATCACACAACACCAGGTTGTGACTATCTCCTGATGAAGGAGCGTAGCTCCAAAAGCTAATGTGCTTCCAATTAAACATTTTGGACTATAACCTAGTTGTTGTGTGATTTTTAACATAGTTGATCTGATAATCTTGAATTCCTTTCTGCTCACTTAGCTCGACAAAGTTTCATCATTTTTCTGATTAACTATCTGGCACAGTTTGAAAATACCCAACCACAAGGTCTCAACAGCGGTTACTTGGAAAATGCCACAGATTCTTTGACCCCTGAGCAAAAAAATTACTCCTCATTTCTGAATTAAATGGGCAATATCTAATTCTGAGATTATGTCCTCTGGTGCTCTCCTCAAAGCACAGGGCAAGCCACCTGCCCGTATCTACCCTGTCAAGATCCCACGATTATTGAACATTTTTACTTGTCATTCTGTGATTATAAAGTTCCCCTCCTCCTCCTTTGTTTGAAGGAGAATAATCCCAGCCTAACCAATCATTTCACGAAGTTCTACTGTATTCAGAGTTAGCAAAATGTTAGTAAGTCTGCGCTGTCCCTTACAGCATCCTTACATATTATTAAGACATGTGGAGAAATTTCGGCGAGGAAACGAGTTGAAATTTCAGGCGCAAACGGGAATGGAAACTTGAAATCAGAAAGCAATTAGAATCGGAATGCCCCACAGAAGGACCAAATACAGCGAAGATAACTCTGACAAATGAGAATCTAATCATATTCGATTAACATTTAATGGCTTCAATGCAACTGAATTTCTCCGTGGAATCGTCCTGGGAGCTAGTATTTAGGATAAATGGAACCTGAGCGCCCATATAAAGAAGTTGAAGACAAAAACGTGTCCGTGGTTCACCTTTGTTTGATTATTAACTCAACTCTTGCTTCGTGAAGCCTACATTGTCCGCAACACACAAATTAGATGTTTAACGGAACTCTCTCCATTTGCCGAGGTGGGTGCAGCTTCAATACCACTGAAGGAACTGGACACCCTCCACGACAATGCAGTCACTTAACTGCATATTGTACAACATCTGAATATTTATTCCCTTAACTGCTTAGGCACAATTGCCGCAGAGTGCACCACAGAGAAGATTCACTGGAGTAAGTCATCCAGGCTTTGTTGACAGAACCTTCAAAGCTCAAAAACTGTACCGACCATAAGGACAAGGTTGAAGATGCACTGAACCTCACCATTTGCAAATTAACGTCCAAGGCTCATGCCAGCATGACTTGGAGAGGAATCAGTGGTAAATTCATTGAGTGGTGAAGTAGTTTGACGGGCAAAGATTTATACTTCAGCCCTCTATCTTTCATCTTTTAATTTTTAAAAATGTAGATTATTGCATGGACCAGACTTGTGCTCCTTCCTTTGGTTGTTTCCTAAACTGGCGGTTACTAAAGATCGAATATCATCCACAGTCTGTCATCAACAATAGAAAATATCCAAAAACATCCCGAACAACTTATCTCCCTGTCCCTGTATCCAGGGACCTGTGAATGCCCATTCCAAGATCTCTTTGTTCCTGTACACCACTCAGAATCCTCACTGTTATTGTTACAACTCCCCAAATTCACCACCACTCATTGGTCTGGATTCAGTTGTATTCACCATTTTGCCTTTCCACCTGATGGATACCTCCCTGCGGTCCATGACATTATTCATCATAGTCAACTGCACGACTATGTATCATCAGTAAACTTCTAAATCATGACTCCTAATGAAAAAGTTTGAAGTATTGATCTACATCAGGAAACAGTGGTACTTCACTTGGAAAAAGCATCCAAACATGGTTCCTTGCAGCATGGGATGAACAACTGCCATGTTCCAATCTCCAAGGGTTCCAACCCAGTATCTCACCACTACATTTGCAGATGACACAAAGATTGGTGGAGTAGCCAGAAAACATAGAGGACTGTCAAAGAATGAAGGGGAATACAGATAGACAGAAGAGTTGAGCAGAGAAGTGGCAAATGGTGTTCCATCCAAGCAAATGTGAGGTGATGATTTGGGGAAGTCTAATTCCAGAGCCAAGTATACATGAAACGGAAGAGCCTCGGGTAAACTTGATATGAATAGAGATCTGGGAATTCAGGTCATTTGTACCCTGAAGGTGACTGCACAGGTGGATAGAGTGGTCAAGAAGGCATATGGCATGCTTGCCTTCACCGGATAGGGCATTGAGTATAAGAGCAGGCAAGTCCTGCTAAAATTGTAGAAGAGTTTGTTTCGGCCGCGTTTAGAATACTCTGTACAGTTCTTGTCGCCAAACTACCAAAATTATGTGGACATTTAGGAGAGAATGCGGAGAAGGTTTACGCAGATGTTGCCTGGTATGGAAGATGCAAGCTCTGAAGAGAGTTTGAGTAGATTACTTCTGCTTTCATTAGGAAAAAACGAGATTGAGGAGACCTGATTGAGGTCTACAATATCATGAAGGGCACAGACAGGGTGGATAGAGATAAGCTTTTTCCCAAGATGCGGGATTCAATAATGAGAGGTCATGCGTTCAATGAGAGAGGTGAAACGTTTAAGGGAGATAGACATGGAAAGTATTTTACACAGAGGGTGGTAGGTGCTGGAATACGTTGCCAGCAGAGGTAGCAGAGGCAGGCATGGTAGATTATTTAACGATGCGCCTACAAATACATGAGTAAGTGAGAAGCAGAGGGATACAGATGCTTAGAAATTGGGCGACATGTTTAGTCAGTTGATTTGGACCGGCTCAGGTACGGCAAGGAATAATCTAATGACTATTATATATCCATTGACAATTGTTGAAAAAAAAATATGTTCCACTGATGTTATTTCGGGATGAAATTTGCTGTCCTTACTTGGTCTGGCGTACATGTGGATGAGATTGATCTATTTCGATAAAACATCAAAGACTCGGGGGACAGTCCAGGATACTGTTGAAATGTATGCTTCAATAGCATTTTAGCGAAACATTGCCACAGCCGCCCATATCCAACCGGAAATGGGGATGGGAATGTGTGCGCAGAGTTACTCTCTGGCTCCAGTGATGCAATAGGTGAGCGTCCAGTCCTTCTGTGATGGTACAGAGGCGCAGGAAATTCCTCAGTTGAGTGTGCTCCTGCTCAAGGGAATAGTTGCCCCCGTTTATACTATCATAGCGATTTACGGTGCATCTTTCTAAGACAGCTGAGTGGAGCGTGTTGAGACCTTAACCTTGCAGTGATGGGTTTAAAAATGATTTTTCTATTTGTATCTGTGTTTCTGACACTGGCGGTGGCAGCTACATTTCCTCGCATCAGCTCAGTATCAGTTCCTTCCACACAGTCAAGACTTCAACCTGGAGAAGGTGGTGTTGGGGTGATATTTTAAACTAGTCATCCTTGGGGGTTGGGAAACAGAAACGGTGATGTTTACGTTCGATGAATAAAACATGAAATACAAGCCTGACCTCAGGAACAGAGATCATGACTTTAATTTCCTGCAATCCCATTCATTCACGTCCCTTATGCAGTGTATTCTACCATCTTCACCCAGTCCTGCCTACGAGAGACTCCAGGACCAGAAAGACATGAGCTGACCCTTAATTCAAGAATCTCCATCGCGTGGCGAAGCAGTCTAATCGGCCCTTCCAGTCCACACCGTACATCCGAAGCGCATCCCACCAGACCCCACGGTATTTCCTGTCCCATAAACCTGCATTTCCCATTGTTGATCCCTTTAACTGGCACATCTTTGGCCAGAGGGAGAAATAAAAACGCAATCACACAGAGAATGTGTAGACTGCCCACAGACAGACACCCGAGGCTGGGATCACACCCGGGTTTGTGGTGTAGCCAGAGAGCAACGAAGAAGGGGCGAAGAATAAATGTTGTCCTGCCCAGTGATACTCACGCCCTGTGGGTGAATGAGGAAGAATGAAAACACATGAACAACATGGAAAACTGAATTTTTATCTGTGTGGACATAATTTGAAAGGATCATTCACCCTGTGTAGAAAAAAGGACACTGATACCACAGAGAAAGCAAGGTAATGTGGGAACTGCTGGAAGGGATTCAAATAACCACAGAAATGGAAACTCATTTAATCAGGAACACTGGAAAGAGACCGTTCACCAGTCCCGTGTGTGGGAAGGGATCACTGAGCAAAACAACCTCCGGAGACTCCAGCAGGATTACATATCCCATCAGGTTTTCGATTATGCTGTCAATGTGGCTATTAATCCCAACCAGATGCCAGCTCCATAGCGTCAGTCAGAGTCATACAACATGAAAACAGGCCTGTCAGTCCAACCGATCCATGCTGAATATACCGCCAAATTAATCTAGTCCCATCTGCCTCCTCGTGTACCCACTGAGTGGTGATTATGCCCTTGTAGTTTTATTACTGTGTTGTTAATCCAAATCCCAGGGAGCATTTTGGGGACAAAAGGTTCAGGTCCTGGCATGACAGATAGTGGAGTTTGAATTCAATAAGCACCTGGAATTGAAGAGTCTCGTGACGACCTGAAATAGTTGTGTGGAAAATCCCATCTGATTCACTCATGCCAGTTCGGGAAGCAAACTGTCATATTCATCTGCTCTGTCCTACATGAGACTGCAGATGAATAATATCATGGGTGACTCTTAAAAGCTCTCTGGGAAATAACTGACGTACAAGGCGAAAATAAATTTATTTTGAAAATCCCACTTTCCCATTCATGTTTGGAATCAATTGACCATTAAATGTTGCCAACGTACCCTCATCCATCAATTCCTCAGCAAGTTAATTACACACGTAAAACACCGTCTCTAAAAAATCTCTCTTCATCTTAAACATATGCCCTCTCGCCTTGAAATCCCCCACCTGACAAAAGGCCGCTATCGTTAACTCTAAACTTGTCTCTCAATAATTCATAAACTTCTGTCAAATCGCCGTTCAAACCCCTAAGCTCGAGTGAAAACACACTCAACTGGGAGAAAGTGAGAACTGCAGATGAGAGATCAGACTCGAGAGTGTTGAGCTGGGAAAGCACAGCAGAATAGGCAGCATTTGAGGAGCAGGAGAATCGACGTTTCGGGCAAGAGCCTGGTGAAGGACACTTGCGAGAAAAAAAAAAGATTCTCCTGCTCCTGGGATGCTGCCTTACCTGATGTGGTTTTCCAGCACCCCGATCTCGAGTCTGAAAATAGTCTCAGCCTATCCAGCCTTTCATTATAACACAAACCTTCCACAGGCAACAAGCGTCTCTACCTTTTGTGAACCTACTCCAGCTGAATAATATCATTCCTACAACCGGGGGACCAGAACTGGACATAATATTCCAGAAGAGGCCTCATCAATGTCCTGCAAAACTTCAACATAACGTCCCAACTGCTATACACAAAGGACTGAGCAATGAAGGGAAGTATGTTAAATGCCTTTGAACCATCTTGTCTGTTGGTAATGCAAATTACAAGGAATTATGTACCTGTACACCGAGCTTCCCTGTTTTCCAACATACGCAAAGCCATACCCTTTTTGTTGTACCAAAATGCAATACCTGCCATTTATCCAGATTGAACTCCATGTTACATTTTTCAGTCCAACGACTCATTTGATTAAGATCCTTTTGAAACTGAGGTCATCTTCCACACTGTCTACAATTCTGGTGTCGCCTGCAAACCTACAAAGCATGCTGCTGTTAATTCCACTGTTTTCTCATATAGATCAATGATTCCTATTTACTTGGAGTTGCCGTGATTTAGCAGTGTGCAGATCATACAACAGTTAGTCGTGCAATTAACCATGAGGAAGAAAGCCACAGACTGCAGGGAGATATTAAACAATTGGAATAAAAAATGGTGGAAGCAATTCATTCCAGGGAAGTGGGTGATAGTGAAGCAAAATTAAATTTCAAACCAGCTGTCCACACTCCAGTTGTGGCACTCAGCTCTCTCAGCAAGATACACTGTCGATTGCTGTTATTATAAACGGAAACAGATTTTCCCTTCTGCCCCGTCTTTGACCAGAAGCACTCCCAACCTCGGAATTGCTTGCACCTCTAAACCATCATAGAAACACCATGCATTCTCCGGTTGCGTCACTTGAGCCATCGAGTATCTCTGCAACCTCATTTCCATCCCGATTTCAAGTTGGTTCTTCGCGACTGCGCCACTCAGTTCCTCTGATTCTGGGGCTGGGAAATGGGCCCATGTGGCAGCACTGGTTATTGCCTTGTGTGGGGAAACTCGTGAAGTAACCGATGTTAAACTGCATTACAATGGAAGTATATGATTCAACAAAAGCTTAGTAACAACAATGACTGCAGATGCTGGAAACCAGATTCTGGATTAGTGGTGCTGGAAGAGCACAGCAGTTCAGGCAGCATCCGAGGAGCAGTAAAATCGACGTTTCGGGCAAAAGCTCTTCATCAAGAATTCAGGCAGAGAGTCTGAAGGGTGGAGAGATAAGTGAGAGGAGGGTGAGGGTGGGGAGAAAGTAGCATAGAGTACAATAGTTCAGTGGTAGAAGGGATAAAGGTGATAGGTCGGGGTGGTGGGTGGAATGGATACGTGGAATAGAAGATAGGCAGGTAGGACAAGTCAGGACAAGTCATGGGGACAGTGCTGAGCTGGAAGTTTGGAAATGGGATGAGGAGGGGGAAGGGGAAATGAGGAAAATGTTGAAGTCCACATTGATGCCCTGGGGTTGAAGTGTTCCGAAGCAGAAGATGAGGCGTTCTTCCTCCAGGTGTCTGGTGGTGTGGGAGCGGTGGTGAAGGAGGTTCAGGACATCCATGTCTTCGGCAGAGTGGGAGGGGTAGTTGAAATTTTGGGCCACAGGGCTGTGTGGTTGATTGGTGCAGGTGTCCCAGAGATGTTCCCTAAAGCGCTCTGCTCGGAGGCGCCCAGTCTCCCCAATGTACAGGAGACTTCACCGGGAGCAAGGGATACAATAAACGATATTGGTGGAGGTGCAGGTAACAAAAGCTGCACTGTCCCCGGAGACTTTGATATTTTGGAGAAATCTATTTAACTCAGCCCTCAACACATTAATGATGGAATCAACACAGCCACTGGGGGAAACCGATGTTTAACGGTCAGCCCATTCTGAGTTCCCACATGTCTGCTCCTGTTCGCTCAGCACTGATATTGTGCATTTGCTGCTCTGCCTAACATTCCTTATAATACTGTACTTATTGCATGAGTTTTGTGTGTTCGTCTGTGTAATGCCGTGATCCTATAGTGGTTAGTAATCTGCGTTGTGGCCGCAGCAACCTCGGTTCGAATCCGCGTCACGGCAGTAACTTCTCTTTGTGTTTCAGTCTTTTGTGAAACACAAAGGAATCAGTTGTTTTAAAGTTTTGATTTTCTCCAAGGTGATTTTATTTTCCTTCAAGCTCTGCTCGCTCACATCTCTGTGTTTCATATGTCAGAATTCAAATCCACCTGTTCTCAGAGATTTCTTCCCTCCTACGATCACTAACTGAACTTTCCATCCAATACCCCCATTTCATTAATTTGAAGATGCCGGTGTTGGACTATGGAGTACAAAATTAACAATGAGCCAACACCAGGTTATGGTCTTACAGGTTTAATTGAAGCACTAGCTTTCGGATCGCTGCTCTTTCATCATGTGTTTGTGGAGTCATTTCCGATTTCACTAAGGCATTGCAGAATCTAATACAGACTCTCACATTGATATCGATCAGTCTGTGTGGCTGGGGTCACTGTTGCTGGGTGAACGTGTCCCAACCCCACCATCGGGACCGACAGACCATTTGATCCAATTGGTTACCAATGTTATGAGATCTCTCTGACTCGAAAAGAGATTAATGAACTAATCAATACTCATGTAGCAGCTTTTACTGATATGGACCAGAGATCATTGAGGGGGATCAAGCTCAGGAAAATGGCACAGAACAGTATCGGGGAAAAGCGACTGAATTGGATAAGATCAGTTTCACTGCTTTTCTGCAATGGCCGAGCGCTATTGCCACTGAATACTGAACTGTTAATTCTGACACCAGGGACCTGGGTTTAACTCCGACCATGCTAGGTGGTAGAATTGGGATTCAATAAATATCTGGAATTACGAATATAATAACTCCTGTATATCCATGTTCAATTGTTGAAAAAACAAAACCATCTGACGTCATTTAAGGAATGTAACTGCCATTCTTACCTGTTCGGGGCTCCATGTGACTCCAGACTCACTACAAGATGGTTGAGTTTCAACTGCCCGCTGTGCAATTAGGTAGAGAAATCAATACTGCCGAGCCAGCGACGCCCTCATACTGAAACAGAATAGAAAAAAAAATGTTCATTCAGCACTAGCTAGATTACTGTGTGTAGTTCTGCAATTCAGAGTACTGCATGGATGTGATCGCACTGGGAACGTTGCAGTCGAGATTCACTGGGATATTGTCTGGGATGAAGAGTTTCAGTTGTGAGGAGAGATTGGACAGACTGGGATTGTTTGTCGCCGAGCAGAGGAGATTGGAGAAGACATGACTGAGATGTACTAAATACTGAGGGATATGGATAGGATAGATTGAAAGAAGCTTTTGTTATTGTTGGGGGGATCGAACACTGGGGCCAAGAGATTTCGGGAAAAGGCAGAAAGGTTTGAGTAGATTTGCGGAAAGGGTCAGAGAGGCGGAAATCATTCTAACCTTAAAAAAAGTTGAGATGTTAAATTGCGATGACAAAACATGTAAGATTATGGGCTAAACAACGGAAAACTTGATTCAGGTCGTTAAGCAGTTGTGTTTGACAAGTGCGGCCACAACAGGCTGAAGGGTCTCCTTCGATGTTATTGTCCTCCACAGTATCGTGGTTAGTGTCCCCGCCTGTCACAGGGCTCAATTCTCCACTGGGGGCATCGTAAAGGTTTTAAACCTGTCGTTCTGTTCCCCAGTGAAGGTTGTTCATGTTTGGCCTTCCATTCTCGATGGTACATGTCACAGGAAGAACAGTGCTGTCTGAATCAGCTGGGGAAGGACTGCAGCTCCTGGGAAGAGAGAGTGTCAGTGAAAGTGCAAACACGTAACTTCTGCAAACTGCACATTGTGTTTATGTTGCAATGAAAACCATTATATAGATTTGTTCCTGACTGATGTGTTTACTTAAAGCAGGAATCTGAGGAAGAAAACAGAGTAAACCCATTCAGATCTGAGTGCAGAAACATTTCCAGCAGAACTACTGAGGTTGTACAGCGTAGAACCGCGTTTGGATGAATTGAATTCGGGTTGGTGGGCGCAGCTTGCTTTCACTAGGCGGAGTTACCAGTGTGTAAAGCCATTGCACATGATACAGATCGTGTTCAATGTGATGGTACATTTGCTCAGTGGTTCGAACTGGTATTAAGTCTGTAGGCTAGGTGCATTGGCCATGTTAAACTGTTCTGATCTGTCCAGAGAGTGAATTCAGTAAGTTAAGTGAATTAGCCATGGGTAACGCAGTGAAAAGTTCAGCAGTCACACGATGCCAGGTTTTATTCCAACACGTCTATTTGAAATCACAAGCCAGAGGCCTGGGGGGATAGAGACGGGATCTTGGTCTGGTTGAGATGCTGTTCAGAGTCTCCCTACAGACCTGATTGGCTGAACTGCACTTTCTGCATTGTAAAGGGGAATCTGTGGTTCTATCAGAGAGGACACTGCCAGCTAAGGCATTAGAGACAATGCTGACGGCGTTAAGTGGGGATGGAATTTTATTTATTTGTGTGTTGGAACATTTGACACTGAACCAAGGAAATCCGAATGGAAGTTTTCCAGAGTATTTGAGGTTTGGAGAGAGTAAATATGTGGCAAATTCACTCTTTCAATTTCGTACATTTCTGAACGTCAGGCTTTCAAAACCATCGATGTCGGACAAAAATTGAAGGGAGCAGAATTTCAGTCACTCAGACAATCCGTTTCCAAAATATTTGGAAAGGCACATTTAGGGACACACAAACAGTGAGTTTCACCAGGAGAGAGACAAACTGTGGCCAGGTAAAAGTGTAAAGTAGGGTGTAGGGGGTAGAAGGTGTGAGGAAACAATGTCTAATTTTGATGACTTCAGATGCAAATAAATATCGGAAACGAATGCAGCTGAGAAAGATTCAGGAGTTTTGAAAGGTTTCGATTAATATTCCACATGAAGCATTATAAATTGAACTGAGCAGATTTTGTATATTGTCAAGGAAAGCTATTCCATAATGAATAGGAAGAGACCCGTCTCATGAAGATCGATTTCCTGCTTTAATCCCATGCCTGAAAGATGGGAGGACAATCGCCATGATGTTGGGTTCATTTGATACCCACTGAAATTTGCCAAAGTAACTGAGCATCAAAACTGGCATCTTGTTTTGTAGTTTAACCATCTGTTTTTCTCATCAGTATTTTCTTTAAGCTGAAATAAATTCGGAGCAAAATTGAACACAACATTGAGCGTTCCAGTCATATAAATCCAATTCACTTCCGATCATTGGAATGAACAGAGTGAAGTTGAAGCAAAATTAATAAAACGAAACGAACAAAACTGCATTTCCGGGAATTTTACCCAGTTCAGGTTCAGCCATATGAGAAAGACCATCGAGCTAAAACATCACCTTCACTTCTCTCTCCACATAAACTTCTTCACGTGAGAGAGAAACTGTCTGAAGAAATTATGCGTCAAGACGAAATGTGCGTGTGAATTTAACGGGAATTCCATGCTTGCTGGGTCATTCTGAGACAGTTCCGACTCGAAATAAATCAAGGACAAGGTATTCCTTCCAAGGACGAGGTCAATCCCTTGGATTTTGCTGGTATTATTATTCTGCTGAAAGCAAAAACATAATTGTGTGGATTCGATTCCTGTCAGGGAATTTCTCATCCCCGAGGTGCACCATATGTGATCTAGACGGGGTCACATGTCAGCCCCTTTGCAATGGGCTGAAGTGTCCCAGGGGTTCAGGCGACGGGTTGCTCTTCCATTGTGCACGTGTGAATTTGAATCCTCCTCTCGCTGTTACTTCTATGAAACGCAGCTGTGGTTTTCCTTTGTGCCTCGCATCTTTAGAATACGTTGGATGGAGAGTCTTGCTCTTGCCCTTCATTACACCGGAGATTTGTGATAAATCGATACCTCATCAAAGTCGAAGTAAAGCAATTTGATTCTGCTGTAAGTTACATGAGGATAATGAAAAGGAGTACAAACGTTTCTTTTCACCTTTCATTCCATCTTGACTTTCTATGAATTTCCATCGAATGAAAGTGAAACAATAAGGAGAGATTGAGTGCAATAGTTTATCCAGTGGGATTGTGAGTTATAATGTCTTTCCACGCAAAAATTCTGATCAGTACTTTATATAGTCAGTTGAATTGGAACCGCAGAAAACGTTTCCAATGAAACGAACCTTTCATTCTTTCACAACCTTTTGCTGTGTGAATCATACCACGATCCATCATCCAGCCTGATCACCAAGTTGGCAACAATATTAGATCCACCAATTTCCTTTAGCAATGACAGCGTCTGCTCATACGCATCTGCGGTGTGCCCAGTGCCATTTGTTGTATCCAGGCCACAGCACATTTCTTCTTCATGAAATTATGAGCTTAGTTCCAGATCTGTCTGGTCAGTTTGAGAAACCTTTTCTATCACTTCATCCCATCCTTTCAGAATTCTAAAGGTATCAATAAAATAAGGCGTTAGACCAAATGATGAAGGGTTGGAAGTCGGCCATTCTGCCCATCGGGTCTGCTCCACCATTCAACGAACTCGTGGCTGATCTGATAATCCTCAACCCCATTCTCCAGCATTGCGTCGACAAAGCTTCATCGTTTTTCTGGTTAAATATCTGTCTGGCACAGTTTGAAAATACACAACAACTCAGCCTCAACAACAATTTTGGCAAGGAGTTCAACCGATCCACTGGCCCCTGTGCAAAGAAATTACTCCTCATTTCTGAATTTAATCGGCAATATCTAATTCTGAGTTCATGTCCTCTGGTGCTCTCCTCATACCAGAGGGTGAACCACCTGCCTGTAATTACCCTGTCAAGATCCCATGAATATTGGGTGCTTATAAATGTTATTATGTGATTATAGAGCTCCCCTCCGTCTCCTTTGTTTCAAGGAGAATAATCCCAGCCAAACCAATCATTCCAAGAAGCTCCATTTTCTCCAGTGTTGACAACATGTTCATTAATCTCTGCTGTCCCCTGTAGCGTCCTTACATATTATTACAGTAGGTGGAGACATTTATGTGAAGAAACGGTTGAAATTTCAAGCACAGACGGGATTTGGATCTTGAAATCAGACAGGGACTGGAATCAGATTGGTCCACACAAGGACGAAATAGAGTAATGATCACTCTGACAAATGAGAATCTAATCATATCTCATTGACATTCAATAACTTTACTGTAAACAAATTACCCCGTGTAATAGTCCACAGAGCTATTATTTCGGGGAAAAAACTTATAGAAACTGACTACATAAACACTTTGACAACAATAACATGTTCTTGATACTTTTTTTGATTATAAACTCAACTCATTGTTCTGTGAATCCTACATCGTTTGCAAGGCACAAATGAGACGTGGAATTTTACTCTCTCCATTTGCCGAGATGGGTGTAACTTCAATAACATTTAAGGAACTGGACACCGTCCACGACAATGCAGTCACTTGAGTGTACCCTCTTCAACACCTGCAATATTCATTCCCTTTACCGCTAAGGCACAATTGCAGCAGAGTGCACCAACTATAAGATCCACTGGAGTAAGTCATTCGTGCATTTTTGACAACCTTCAAAGCTCAACAGCTGTACTGACTATAAGGACAAGGTTGGAAGATGCAACGAAACGCCACCATTTTCAAGTTCCCTTCCAAGGCCCATAGCACCCTGACTTGGAAAGGAATCAGTGAGAAACTCATTGGTGAAACGGCCTTGATGGGCAAAGTTGCATACTTCAGCCTTCCATCTTTTATCTTACAATTTTAAGAAAAATGTTGATTTATGCCGTGACCATACTTGTGCTCAGTCCTTTACCGGTTCCCTAAACTGGTGGTTGCTAAAGTTCTGCTATCATCCACAGCCTGTGGTCAACAATAGAAAATATCTCAAAATCCTCTCAATCAACTGACTCCCCTCAAGGTTAGAGTGGTGTTGGAGAAGCACAGCAGGTCCGGCATCATCTGAGCAGCAGGAAAAATGGACGTTTCAGCCAAAAGCCCTTCATCAGGAATGAGACTGGGAGCACAAGTGGTGGAGAGATAAATGGGAAGGGGGTGGGGCTGGGGAGAAGGTAGCGGAGAGTGCTGTAAGTGGATGCAGGTGGGGGGTGAACATGATAAGTCAGAGAAGTAGGTGGAGTGGATAGGTGGGAATGAAGATGCACAGGTGGGACAAGTCAGGCGGATGGTGTTGAGCTGGAAGGTGGGAACTGGGGTAAGGTAGGGGGAGGGGAAATGAAGTCCAAATTGATGCCATGGGGTTGAAGGGTCCCGAGGCGGATGATGAGGCTTTCTTCCTCCATGCATCGGGTCATGAGGCAGTGGCGATACAGGAGGCCCAGGACCTTCATGTCCTCGGAGAATGGGATTAGGAGTTGAAATGTTAGGCCATGGGGCACTGGGGTTTATTCTTGCGGGTATCCTGGAGATATTCTCTGAAATGTTGTATGAGAACACATCTCCTCTCTCCAACTTAGAGGAGACCGCATCGGGCGGAACGTATACAAGAAATGGTATGTGTGGAAGTGCAGGAGAAACTTTGATGGACGTGGGTGCAGGTTTTGCAATTCCTGCAGTGACAGGGAAATTTATATGTCCCTCCCCACCACTATCCTCTTTTCACAAAGACTCTTTCCTCCACGAATACCTAGTCAAGTCCACGCCCTCCAAAAACCCACCCTCCCCTCACGGAACCGTCCCCTGCCACCACAGGAATTGCAAAACCTGCAGCCACATCTTCCCTCTCACATCCTTCCAAGGCTCCAATGAGCCTTCCAAATCCATCAAATGTCCGTGTGCACTTCCACACATGTCATTTATTGCATCTGTTGCTCGCAATGCTGTCTCCTCTACTTTGACGCCAACACACACATTCTCGGAGAGCGCTTCAGAGAACATTTCCAGGGAAGCCGCAAAGTTCAACTCCAACGCCCCATGACCAAAAACATCAATTACCACGTCCCCCGACTCTCCCAAGGATATGCAGTTCCTGGGTCTCCTACACCGCCTTTCCCTCACCACCAGACGCTAGATCTACCACCTCGGGACCCTCAACCCCAGGGCATCAACGTGGTCTTCACCAGTTTCCTCATCTCTCCACGGCCACCTTATCCGAGTTCCAACTTTCTAACTTGCTACCATCCTACTGAACTGTCCCACTTGTCTATCTTCCTTTCCACCTATCCGCTCCACCCTATTCTCCGACCTATCACCTTTAACCCCATCTCTATCCTCCTCTTGCACTCTCTGCTAAATTCTTCCCAGACCCAGTCCTCCCATTTATCGCTCCACCCACGAGGCTCCCAGCTTTTTTCCTGATGAAGGGCGTTTGCCAAAACGTTATTTTTTTTTGCAACTCGGATGCTGCCTGACCTGCTGTGCTTCTTCAGCACCACTCTTATCTTGATTCTGATTTCCAGCACCTGCAGTACGCACTTCCGTCCATCTGATTCCCTAGTCCATTGATCTTGAATAGGCCGTTGCTAAAGTTCCAGCATCGTTTCCCTGCTCTTATATTCCCACCTGCGGTCAAGAACAGAAAGTATCTCCAACCCCTGGAGACCACTTGATCCCTTGTCCAATCACCTACAAACATTCGTGAATGTCTACTCCAATTTCTCTTTTATTACTTTAAACCACTCAGTATTCACACTTTTATCATTGATCCTCCCCAAATTCATTCTCACCCACTTCACTGGATTGAATTACTTTCAGCCCATTTTCTTGCCAATTGTTTCCGATCTCCCTGCAGTCTATGGCTTTCTTCCTCATGGTTAACGACCTGACTAATTGTTACCTGATTTGCAAACAGCTAAATGATGGGCATGACAAATAATTAAAAATCGTTGACCTGTATAAGAAAACAATAGAACTCATCGAAGCCATGGTTCATAAGCTGGCAAAGGACAGCAGAATTGGGAACTCTAAAGAAGGTGATGTAAGGTTCAAGAAGGATCTTAATCCATTGCGTCTTTGGGCTGAAAAATGTCACATGAAGGTCAATCTGGATAAATGGACGGTATTGCATTTTGCTACATCAAATTTTCGTAGGTCTGAAACAATTCGTGATCGGGCATTGCATCGTGTTGTGGAACATGAAGGCCAGGAATGCAAGTAAATAATTCATTTTAATTTGCTTCATATCTATACAGAATGGTTTAAATAAATGTCATCTTGCCTTCGTTGCTCTGTCCTTTGAGCGAAGGAGTTGGTACGTTATGTTGAAGTTGAATAGGACATTGGGTGATGCGTCTTCTGGAAAACTGTGTCCAGTTCTTGTCGCCCAGTAATAGCAAGGAAATTATTCAGCTGGAGTAGGTTTACAACAGGTATACCAGCGTATGGCTAGTGGGGAAGGTTTGTGTTATAACGAAATGCTGTATAGGCTGAGACTACTTTCACTCGAGCACTGGAGTTTGAAAGGCGACGTTATAGAAATGTATAAATTATTGAGAGTTCGGCGAGAGTTATCTGTAATTGTCTTTTCTCCAAGGAGGGGGACTTCAAGACGAGAGGGCAAATGTTTGAAGTGAAAAGAGGGATTTAAAATAAGACATGAGAGGCTTTTTAAAACAGAGGATGGTTTATGTGTGCAAATCACTTCCTGAGGCAGTGATGAAGGAAAGTACATTTACAATATTTACAGGATATTTGGATCGATAAATGATTTGGAAAGTATCAGTGGGATTACCAAAAGCTATTCATTCATGCCTAGTACATAATTTATTGCCGAGAGGGAAGATCAGAATCAACCACGATATTATGGATCTGGAGTCACATACCAGCCAGACCAGATAGATATGGCAGTTTCCTTCCCTATCAGGAATTACTGAATCAGATCTACAACAACTGATTCAACATCATCAATAGACTCTAGGGATTTATTTAAATAAAATTCCAGCACCTGCCATGCCAGGGTTTGAGCCCGTGTCAACAGAATTATATCTGGACATTCATATCAACAATGCAATAATAATATCACAAGGGCATTATTAACCATCAGCAATTACAAGAGCCATCAGATGCGACTGGTTTAGTTTGTCATTATGTTCAGTATGAGCTGGTAGGACTGAAAGGCCTATTTTCATGCTGTGTGAGTCTATGACTTTGACGCTATGAAACTTGCAGCTGGTTTGGATTAACAGCAGCGTTGACAGTTTAGTTGATCTCCTTCTAGGATATGTAATCTTGCTGGTAAATCTCGAGGTTCTTCTGCTCATTGAGCCCGCCCCACACACCGGGTTGTTGAATAGACTGTCCCCAGTTTGACTGAGTAGATGAGTTTCCACTTCAGCAGGTAATTGAATCCCGCATTACGCTGGTTTCTCTGTGATATCGGTGTCCTTGTATCTTCCTAGGATGAACGATTGGTTCAAATAAAGTCCACGCAGACGCAAGTCTCGTTGTCCATGTTGTAAACGTGTTTTTATGCTTCCTGATATACCCATAGGGTGTGGATGTCGATGGTCAGGACAACATATGTTGTTCTTTCTGATTCGCTGCTGTGTCGCTGCACTAGAGACATGGATTCGATCCCAGTCTCGTGTGATTGTGTGCAGTTTGCACATTCTCTCTTTGATTGTGTTACTTTCCTCCCACACTGGGATCAGCCATGGGAAATGAAGGGGAACGGAATAGATATGGAGTGTTGGTCTGCAAGGATGTGGTCGGAGGGATGGTGTCGACTGGAAGGGCCGAATGGCCTGCTTTCCCACACGGTCGTCATTCTCGGATTAAGGGTCAGCTATGTTGTTCAGGTCCTGGAGTCACAAGTCGGCAGGATTGGGTAAAGATGGTAGCATCCCCCTGCAGAAGCGACATGCATGATTGGGATTGCAGGAAATTAAAGGCATGTTCTCTGTTCCTGAGGTCAGGCCTCCATTCCAGGTTTTATTCTTCAAACTTTAACATTACCAGTTCCGTGTGTGAGTCCCCAAGGATGACTCGTTTATTATATAACCAGAACACCACCTTCTCCAGGTTGCAGTATTTATTGGGAACAAGAAGCTGATTCTGAGCTGATGCGAACAAAAGCAGATGCCAATGTCAAAACCACTGATCCAAAGAGGAAAATGAAATTTTGAACCTTGCCACCTCAAAGTTAAAGTCTCCATACGCTTTAGATACGCCAATCGGCTGTCTCAGCAACATGTTCTATTTATGGTCATAATATTATAAATGGGGGCAAGTGTTCCCTTCCACCCCGCTTTTGACCAGGAGCTGTCCCAACCTCGGAAATACACGCGCCTTTCTCCCGTCATTCCATCCCAGTTTCCAATTGGATCTTCGTGCATGCTTCAACGTGAAAGTGTATGTTTGATTGTGCAATGCCTCAGTCAAATGGGACGAGGGACGGAAAAGAGAGTTAGGGAGAGTGCGAGGGAGAGACATATTCGAGAACTTTTGGGTTTAAATCCTGATACATGAAACGCAGAAACATCAGAGAACAAAGTTCGATGGAAAACAGATCATCACCTCAGAAAATATTATCATCTAAAAATTATTAATTTCTGACCGTGTTTCACCAAAAGTAAAACTTTGAATGAACTGACCGACATGATGTTGATTCGAGTCGAGGTCGCTGCAATCACAACGCAGAATATGAACTACAGTTTCTCTGATTCCGGGTCTGGAACTGGGATGATGTGTGATTGCCTGCAGCAATGTGTGATTGGTACTGCCTTGTGTGGCAAAGTGATGAAGTAGCCGATGTTCAACTATAATGCTATTGAACAATGTTCTGCACTCTCCCAAGAGTTTGTAGAGTTTCATTAATCCCACTCTCCAGGACTGTCATTGTTGGAACCTCCACAGTCTCTGGGGACGCTGAAGTTAAAGATTCGGTTCATTCTGCGTTCCCACATGCCTATCGCCAAGTCCTGATATTGTACATTCTTCCTGACATTCCCTCTGCTTCCATACTGGTTGTAGTTTACAAGTGTGGCCTGTGGAATGCTGTAACAGTTTAGTAGTTCATATTCTGCGTTCTGATTGCAGCGAACTCGGCTCAAACCGACATCATGGCGGTCAGAATAAAGAGTTCTTGGCTAATTGTTATATTCTTGGAAGTGAAAATGTGCTGAGCGATCTCGGTGCCCATGTATCTCAAATTCGGAAAGTTACCACACACGCTGACAGGTTTGTTTGCAAGGAGAACGGTGTGTTAGTTTTTCATGGGAGAGTGATTCAGTTTCAGAGTGAAATTATCACTTTGCAGCTCCAGAAGTTAACTGGTGTGGCCGCAATCGTAGAGTTGCGTGCATTTCTGGTCACCACATTATACGATGGATGTGAAAGCATTGGAAAGGGTGCAGAGGACATTTTCTAGGATGTTGCCTTCTTTGGAGAGATGGTCTAACGAGGAAAGGTTGAGGGACTTGAGGCGGTTTTTGATAGCGACAAGATGTTTGAGGGGTGAATTTAGAGAGACATAGAAGATGATCAGAGGTTGCCATAAGGTGGACAGTGAAGGCATTTTTCTTCAAATGGTAATTTTGGCACAAGGGCACATCGATGTAAATTGAGGGTGATAGATACTGAGGTATGTTCCTTTATCAGTGAGTAGTAAGGGTGCTGAACGCCTTGCCTTCAACACTCGGAGACTCAACAACTTTCAGGGAAATGAAATGGTCATTGTATAAACTTTCGGATTATGATGGTAAAATACTAGTCAGATTCGTATCACAGGTCGATACAACGTTAGGGCGAAAATGAACTTTATTGCGGTGTAATATTTGGTGTTTGAACTGTTCTTCAGCTTGAAGTTGCAATCATCTCTGGTCACTATCAGTAAAACCAATACCTGGCGAGAACCGAATGTGCAACTTTGGCACCTCACGCATTTCCAGTCTGTCGTGCAATTACATCAAACTGACGAATTGCACCACTGGAGCTGCCGTCTACTGATGACCAATGGCTACTGATCTTACCACTGGGGCCCTCAAACCAATTACTCCTTTTTTGCTGAAGCTCTGAAATGAAACACAGCGCAGAGGAGGTTATACTGATGATGGATCATCGATTATGGAGCATCAGGTTCAGGAAAATGAATAGTAAAATGTGGTGAAAATAGGCAGAATTGAATTCTGTGTTCGTTTACCGTGGCTTCCTGCGTTGATCACAGGCAATGTTCTGTCGCTACTGTGCTGGGATTTTCCTTCTATCGGTATCAATTCGTCAGAGAATTCGATTAACTGGTACTTCACCAGCATCCTTTGGAATGTTCATACGGCACAATGACCCACACTGTACCCAACATCAACAATCTTCTGCATTACTGCATCCAAGGGCAGGTGGCATGGTTTTTTATAAATAGTGAAAAATTAATCATGTTATGCAAGGGCAAATTGAATTTTAGTTTAATTAGTAAAGTCGCAAGAATCCAGTGAAAGTTTTAAAATGTCAGAAATTCACGTTCATTACATTGGCCAGAATTCTAGCCCAGCAAGAGGGAAATCTGTCCCTCAATCCCCAGCATCCATGTAATCGCTTGCTCCATGTGTCCACTTGGAAACCGAAATGAAGGAATGTTCAGCCTGACAGAGAACTTGTGAGAATCCTCCACTGTCTTACCTAAAGCTGAAACAGGAGCTATCTATTCCAGCGTGGAGGGTAGTGAAGTGGAGGTGAGACAGAAAATAATAATTGGTGTAGATTCACATTGTTCTCAGTGTGATTGTTTAAAAACCTGGGCCAGAAAAGACTCAAGCAGAAAGGAGCAGAAGTAGGCCATTCTTAACACCGCTCCTGCCCCGTCACGCCATTCTGTACCATCATAGCTCACACAGCACTTTTATGTCTTTTTCCAGCGTATACATATCATCGTATTGCCAAGTGGCGAACACATATTTATCGATCTCTACAATAAATAGACATTGAAGTTATTAATCGCTGTGAGGAAAATGTTGCATTTCGAGACAGTTGGGTTTCTGCATGAATGTTGTAGGTTTTGCAGATGAGCAGCCGAGCCTGGTCTGAACACCTTTCAAACCATGAACTAAAACTCGACTCTGATGAGGTTTGCATCCACAACTTTTGAATGGTGGTCAACGTAGAAATTCAACGCGCTTTCCATTGCACCACAGAGTCGAGGCCTCACCCAGTTTTCACCACAAAAGTTTACCTAAGAACGATTTCGTTCGGGACACCCATCTCACGTCGGTCTGACCTCGTCACACTTTCCAGTATCTGGTCCTTATTCACGTGTGCTCTGGATCTTTAAGTGTTCGGCTACATACTGCTGAAATGTCCTCATAACACTTAGCATTACCACATGATTAAATAAGAAATTCAAGATGAACAACACTCTATGGGTGAAGGCGTTCTTCCTAAATCTCCTCTAAACCGCTTTTCTCCTGCTTTTCATCTATGTCACCTTTTATTATTCCTTCCCGAAAAGCCTTATTCCTGTCATACATATCTATCCTCTTCATAATATGTGCTTGTTAGTCAGTTTCTCACTCAGCCTTCTCTGTGCTTAGTTACACAGCCCCAGCTTAGCTCATCTACCTTCACATTGGGAATGGTCCAGCCCTTAGCATTATTTTCATCTCCTGTGAACTTCTCCTCCTGCAATCAGACGGTTCCTTCAGTCTTGCGATTACAACGGAAAATGAAATGCTCTTTGAAGAAATGCGAAAATGTCTGAACAAAATCAGCAGCTCTTGTCCATCTATGATGAGAAAGGACAGTGAACGCTTCGATTCTAATGATTTGTGTTCGGAACTGATGGGATGTATGGGTGGGTGAAAAATGTGGAAGAGGGCGGACAAGATCCAAAATGATTGAACTCGATGTTGGGTCCTGAAATCTGCATGGTCTTTCAGTAGAAAATGAGTTGCCCGATCTTCCAGCTTGCGCTGTTCCTTTAAGAAGAACTGCAGCAGACCAGAGACTGGTATGATGGCTTGGGTACACAATGCAATCTTAAAGTGGCAGGACACTGGAATACTGGGGTAATTTTTGTTGATTCTGGACAGAACTAAAGTGATCTCAGCTTTGTCACCGACTCTGTTTTCCTCTCTCCATTGTAGAGAGATCACATTCTCAGCAGGAACTACAGTTTTCTGGATTGAATGAAGTGCAGACAAATCACTGGAAGATGTGTCTGGAAGTTTCCACAGTGAGGAGAGACATCGGAAACCAGCAGGAAATGTATCTTACAACATAGAACGTTACAGTGGAGTACAGGCACTTCGGCGTTTGACGTTGCACCGACCTGTGAAAATAATGTGATATCCATTGCAATGGAAAATTAACATTTCTTCCGAAACCAATAAAAGCACAGGGAAACAAAAAAAGTAAGGGCCTGACTTTGCAGAGGGCAAGTGTTGCAGACAGAAAGAAAATCTATGTATATTTAAACCGAACTAAAAGCAGACTTACAAGGCCAGCAAACCGCCATATCAACAGCCAAGGAATGAGCAAAAAACAACTCCATATCTGGAAAGGAACACGAATGTTTCAGGCCACTGACCTTGAAGTGTTGATAAGAAAAAGCGAATTGTACTTTAAAGGGAATATGTAAAAGCTATCAGGCGCCCATTACATAAAGCGTCTTGCCAATGTATTACCTGGGACACGGGAAACCTGAATTTGATGGAACTCCACGCGCTACATGCTGAAAACTTTCTGGCCCAAGAGAAGGAAAAACGGAAATTAAAGATGGAACCTCAAACACTTAAAGCTCAGCTTACTATGCTGCAAATGGTCGCCCAGCCATTGGAAGGAGGTGCTGCGTGAAAAGAAGGGCTGGCAGAGGTAAATCTGGTGGGTGCTTTGTTTGCAGAGCATTGGACCACTGAGTGAGGCAGTGCACGCCCAGACAGCCTCAATCGGCCCTGGAGGCTGGGCAGCAGGGTGACTAATGGAGGAAGGCTGAGGTGGAGGTGGGCAGCCCCAAAGTTACAGGTAAGCCTCTTTGCTTTATGCTTGGCAACGAATACTCGCTTATGCTCATCTCTACTACTAACCTTATGGCCACTGAAACATGTCCCACCTCTATACTGAGCACTGAGTTTGCGAAGCGTGAACTATATTTTTCAGTACAACGATGATGCATATAAGTCAATGCTTACATCTATGTTATCTGTGGAAGGTGCACTACTTACTTGTTTGGAAGAAACAAGGGCAACATATTCAGTTCATAAATCAAGGCAGTTCAGAGAGTCAACGCAAATAAAGATGAACGGAAGCTTCCTGAACTTAATGGGCGCATCCGGAGTCGTGACACGAGAGAGATTTACCGCACCGCAATTGTGCAAAACCAGTAATGGGGAAACATTCCAATTCTCATTTCTGTTATCGGAATTCTGTTCTTTAAATCTGATGTCTCGGGATCTCATAGTGAGACTGGGATCCGATTTGTGCAGTACCCCGACGGGCTTGCAGGTAATACAAAAACAAGATTTAACAGTGCAGGCTGGAACATATGAATCACGACCCCTGATGAATGTCAGAGAGCGATAGGTTCCGTGAGCGATTCACTCACCCAGGAAGCAAGTAGCCATGTTAATCCATTAACACCGATTTTCTTGCTGGAGATATGCTGCACTGCACAGCACACATACACCACGATGGTCCTGACAAATCATAAGAGAAGGATTGGATCAGGAGATTGGTTCAACCAGATCAGTTGTTATTGTGCGAATTTTATTGGAATGATCACAGATGTGCTGTCACTTTGAACTTTTTTAAGTATCTGTGACGGTAAATACCCCCTGTTGTTTTGATGTGGAAGGCTCTTTTCCTCACGGATCATTGGCGAAGGCATCCAGCGACAGGTGTCAGAATTTGGGACCATGGATACGACAGGCACAAAAAAAGGAAGATTGTATCTTCAGGGTCGGTGTGGGTATCTGATTCAATGCAGTTATAAGGACTATAGGAAGAAACTAAATTGGCTAATTCAGGCAGACAGGGCAGTCCAGGTAATGCCCGGCAGGGGTGTCGTCTGGCGTTTACCTATGGTAGATGTCTTGGATCCAAGATTAGAAGGGTCCCAACTGATTTCAGGGCAAAAGGCAAACACGATGTGGGGCTCAAACGAATCCTTAAGAATTACTCCGAAGTCTGAGTATCGTCCTTGCAAAGCAAAAGAGCCGTTAAAACCCGAGGGTGCGCAAGAAATTACTCCAGTCTTTGAATCTCTCTTATAGGCTGGAGTGATAATCCCCCGTGAATAATCACTGGTGAGAACACCCATTTTTTTCGTTCAAAAAGGCAAATATTCCAGTTGAATCTGGGGAATGGAGGTTTATTCATGCCCTGCAGGTTATCAAGAACGCTGTTGTTCCGCACACCCCAAATGTTCCCAATTCCTACATTCTATTGGCTCAAATTCCACCGGATGTAAATGGGTCTCTATTGTGGATTTAGCAAATGCCTTGTTTTGTGTACCATTACACGCCAACAGTCAATTCTGGTTCACTTTTCCATTCAAAGACAAATGGTATACTTTCACGTGACATTTTCAAGATTACTGTGAGTCCCCACCATAATTAACGAGGCTCGACACAGGAGTCTGGAGACTCTTGTTTTAACCGGCGGGTGGTCAGCGCTTCTGCAGGATGTAAACGAATACTTAATCACAGCATCAACAGAGAAACAATGTGAGAAAGGTAGGCTTGCGATGCTCTGCCATCTAGTCTCGCAAAACTACAACTTGTGGAACAACAGTTGAAGTTCTTAGGTCACTTAATATCTGAACACGGAAAAGCCATTGGTCAAGACAGAGTTCAAGCAAACCAGCAAAATTCAAAGCCTCACATGAAGAAACAATTGTTATCCTTTTTGGTCTGTGATCCTACTTAGAATGTTTAACCCGCATTACGCAAACCTTTCGGCGCCTAAAAGTGATATAGTTCATGGTTCAGGTTTGCAGAACTAGAGTCCGTTGCAGTGACCCTGAGGCCTAGAGTGCATTTGTTGAATTGAAATGGCACTCCAAACTACACCGACACTGGGATTCCAAATCCAAACAAGCCTTTTGTACAAACAGTTGATGAGAAGTGTACCTGCATGACATTTGTGCTGATGCAGAATTATGTGTGGAAAATTGAGGCCAGCTTATTTTTCACCTCAACTTTGATCCCGTAATGGCAGGCTGCATAAATGCCTCAGTGTACTGCCTGCATTGAACCCAGGTCCATTTATTGATAAGTGCACAGACCAATAAAGGTCAGCGTCCCAAATGCAACCTTCAGCACTTGACCACCCTGAAGCTCTACTTTCCAGGGACTGTACACTTGTTCTGAGCCCTTCAGAGGGATTGAAGGGGATAGGGAGAAAACAGGAACAGGATTGTGTTATAATCTACAAAATAACGGTCACCCTCATCCCTCGGTCTCCGCTCTCTGTCTCCCATCCCCCATCGTGCCTCCTCCCCACCACAGGGAAAAGACCTTGTGTATTTCCCCTATCCATGCCCCTCCTGATTTTATAAACCTCTATAAGGTCACCCAACAGCATCTGACACTTCAGGGAAAACGTTGTATTTATCCTCTCCCTGTAGCTCAAACCCTCCAACCCTGGCGACATGCTTCTAATACTTTGCTGACCCCTTTCAAGTTTCACAATATTGTTTTAATAGGAAGGAGACCAGAATCGCACGCAATATTCCGAGCGTGACCGAACCAATGTCCTGTACAGCCGCAATATGACTTCACAACTCCGATACTCAGTGCTCTGACCAATAAAGGAAAGCATACTAAACACCTTCTTCACTATCCTATCTAACTGCGATTCTGCTTTCAAGGAGCTATGAACCTGCACTCCAAGGTCTCTTTGTTCAGCAGCACTCCCGAGGACCTTACAATTAAGCGTTTACACCCTGCCAATATTTGCTTTTCCAAAATGCAGCACCTCACATTTATCTAAATTAAACTCCATCTGCCAGTCCTCAGCACATTCAACCATCTGATCAAGATCCCGTTGTACTCTGAGGTAATCCTTTTCACATTTCACTACACCTCCAATTTTGTGTCATCTTACTAACATTACTTCCTGTATTCACATCCAAATCATTTATATAAATTATGAAAATTAATGGATCCAGCACCGATCCTTTGTGACACCCCACTGGTCACAGGTCTCCAATCTCAAAAGCAATCTTCCACCACCACCCTCTGTCTTCTACCTTTGAACAAGTTTTGTATCCAAATGGCCAATTCTCTCTGTATTCCATGAGATCTAACCTTGCTAACCAGTCTCCCATGGGTAACCTTGTTGAATGTCTTACTGAAGTCCACGTAGATCATTTCCACCGCTTTGCCCTCATCAATTCTCTTTGTTGTTACTTCAAAAAAATTGACTCAAGTTCATGAGACGAGATTTCTCACACACAAAGCCGTTATTAATATCCCGGACTTATGTCTGTACATTGGGGTCTGTGTCACCCAGTTATGTGTGTTAATATTCTGGATAAAGTTCATGTACACCAGCTTTCTGTTAATGACTGTGTATTGAGTCTTGTTGATATCACCAACACAGGTGGGTTCCTTTTGAAACGCAGTCCCTATATTCCTAATCCCCCATCCATCTGCTCTGTCTCCTCCATCGCCACCGTAGACATTAAGTGGGTGGAGCTCATGGAGTTTCCATGTGAGTGAGATTGAGAAATTCTTCCCTTCTTACCACTAGCCCACAAAGAAATGGTGGAAATGTCCTTACCTCTGGACCAGGAGGATCGGGTTTAGAGTTGAGTAACAGCATCTTTAAAGAGGCTGATTGGAAAACCTGCCCAAGCCACCAGGCCATACTGTCTCCCAGCTGTCCCTGCCTGAGCCTCTAAACAGAACCATCCTGTAGTTTCTCTCCTGTCAGACTCTCCCATTGCTCAGTTTGTCCAGGATCCCGTCCTGCTGCTGCACTGCTCCTGTCCCTCACTGACCTATCCATCCCCCAGTATCCTCCACATTCATTCATTGTTTACAATCCCATTACCCCAGTCCTCCAGCCCCGCCCCCTCCACTCTATTGGGCAACAGTTGCTGTCAATCACCCAGGATCCTGTGTGATCTGGAGCATGTGATGTAGGAGGGGAGACCAGTGCATGGGCACAGTGCTGGCTAATTGTTGGCGTATGTGCAGCATGGGTCAGTTCCAGGGAGGCTGTAGGTGTGTGGGATTAATCTGTCGTTGGCAGCTTCCCCCCTCCGAAAGCAGGACCCAGGGGAAATGGCCCCTCCCCTGGTATCCTGACAAGTGGTCGAAGTATCAGTGGGGAAGCATTTTGCAGAAAGCTATCAGAACTCTTGTGAAGATTCAGGAATGTTATGGAGAGGGACAGGGGTCTGCCTGTAATTAGAGTTCTAATTTGGTTCATTTTAGTTCAACCAGATATGATTTGGCCAGTGTGTGCAGGATGGCTCTCATCAGAGGTCTGTGGGGTAAATAAATAAGAGGTTCCAGATTGGGGAGAACAATAATGTGGGTCTGACGTGGAAGGAAACCCTAGGACGTGGGGGGAGGATTCATCAACATCCAGGAGGCTCTGAGTCAGACTCATTGATTTGATTAGATTAGATTTCCTACAGTGTGGAAACAGGCCCTTCGGCCCAACCAGTATACATGACCCTCCGAAGAGCAACCTACCCAGACACATTTCCCTCTGACCAAAGCACCTAACACTATGGGTAATTTAGTATGGTCAATTCACGAGATCTGCACTGTCAGTCTTTGGATTGTGGGAGGAAACCGGACCACCCAGAAGAAACCCACGCAGGCAATGAAAGAATGTGCAAAGGTGTGTATTTTGTCCATGGGCGAATATTTCAAATCTCAGTGTGACTGGCAAAAGTACTGAGACAAAGCCAAGTCCATGTTAGCGTGGTGAATTTGGAGAGAGATCTCCTTTGTTTTTAATAATTTGAAAGAACATGGCTCATTTCCCAGGAACAATTAAGCTACAGATTTGTTTTGTATGAGGACAAGTTTTAATTAATCATGCAACCTGAAAGAGACAAGGATACCTGCACCATGGAAAATACTATGAAAATGGGATTGTTGTAAAGGAGTTCATTCTCGATCATGGATTGTAATCCATTGGTATTGTCATGTCGGTTCCAGCACCGTGGGGAAATACTGGAAATATGATGAATGTAATGTAGGTTTCAGTTATTAACCTGGAAAAAGTGTAGAAGAAATTTACAAGAATTATTGCCAGGGCTAAGGGGTCTGAGTAAAAGGGAGAGGGTGGACAAGCGAGGATGTTTTTTGTTTAGAGCAAAGGAAACAGAGGGGGGATCTTATCTAGAAGTGTATAAGACCATGAGAGGCTTGGGTGAGGTGAATGCACTCAGTCTTTTGCCCAGGGAATCAAGGAGTGGAGGGCATCAGTTTATGGTTAGAGGAGAAAGAGTGAAAGGGAACCTGAGGGGCACCCGTTTTACACACAGGGTGGTATGTATATGGATTGAGCTGCCAGTGGAAGTGGTTGAGGCGGGTACATTAACAACATGTAAAAGACATTTGGACAAATACATGGATAGGAAAGTTTCAGAAGCAGATGGGCCAAGTGCAGGGAAATGGGGTTCGCGTGGATGGACATTTTGGCCGACATGGGCCAGTTTGGGCCAAAGGGCCTGTCTCTGCTGAAGGATTCTGACTCCAAGTATATTTACTATTTCTCCCGCTATCTCTGGTAGCACCCTGGGATGTATTCCATCAGGGCAAAGAGACTTGTTCACCTTTCGCTCCATTAGCTTGCCCAGCTCTAACGCTTTCGTGATAATGGTTATTTCGAGGTCCTCACCTTCCTTAGTCTTCTTATCAATTACTGGCATGCTCTTCGTATCCTCCACTGTGAAGACTGACTGCTGTGTGCTCATATTCCTGAACCCTGATGGATAGGAATAACGAGGCACAGAACTCTGAGAGGTCTTCTTTGAGGCTTTATTGATAAGACATGGCAGTTACCTGGATAGTGTACATGCAAAACACCTCCAGGCAGCATCAGGTAACTCCCCACCTGTCTGATGTGCCGCTCCCATTCTTATACCTTTGTGATTTGTGGTTTTGAATGGATGCTGTCTCTCAATATTATCCCCATGGCAATGGCAGTTAAAAAGTAGAGTTCAGCTCAGCACTTTGTGGTTAAACCACATAGCCCTTCCCCACGGCCCTGTGGCTCAGTCAGGTATCTGACAGGCACTTCAGTTTCAGTGGGGCTGTCTGTCAGGATTCTGATGTGGAAGAACTGGTGTTGGAGCGGGGTGGGCAAAGTTAAAAACCACATATCAGTTGTCGTGCAACAGGTTTATTGGGAAGTACAAGTTTTTAGAGTGTGCTGTGATTTTTAACTTGATCAAGATTATCTCTATGGTAACAGTTAATGCTTCAACAATTACAGAGGCCATATGTTCCCCACACAATAGGTTCCCCTGTAGCAGTGTAAACTGCTATTCCGGCCCTGGGGATAGCTACTCATCATTTTTCTCCCCCAATCCCTCTAGCTTTCTGTTGATCTTTACAGATTTCTAATCTCCTAGTTTCTCCTTGGTCTTTCTCCTTGTATGCTTTCTATTTCAGTTTGATAGACTCCCTTATTTCCTTCGGCACCCATGGCAGATTATTCCATTTCCTACAGTCCATCCTTTTCACTGATATATACTTTAGCTGAACACTTTGAAAAATTCTTTGATATTTCTCCACTGTCTGTCAACTGTCCCACCCTAAAGTCTTTGCTTCCAGTTTACATTAACTAACTCCTGCCTCGTCCTATTGTAGTTTCCTTTGTTTCAGCATAGGATCTTGGGATTGAATTTAATCTTCCCGCTTTCCAGCTGCATTCTAAATTCAACCATACTTATCACAAGTCTTTTATCAGATTACGAGGTGAAACGATGTTACCTGGGTGTTTTGGTTTTCATTGTCAGAGACCTTGGCTTTGTAATAAAGTACAGGGTAGATATTCACAACAGAGTATTCTGGACGCTGCGAATATACTACACAGTCTAAAACCATAAATCACTGTCTCCCCTCAATTTACATGATTTGGAGATGCCGGTGTTGGACTGGGGTGTACAAAGTTAAAAATCTCACAACACCAGGTTATAGTCCAACAGGTTTAATTGGAAACACACTAGATTTCGGAGCATTGCTCCTTCATCATGATCCAATTAAACCTGTTGGACTATAACCTGTTGTTGTGTGATTTTTAAATCACCTCAGTTTAAAATTGCGAAATCATTATCTCCCACATACTTCCTCACTATATAAGTTTGGAACGGTAATCCACCTGAGTATCCTGCGTTTTCCAAAAATCTCCTACGTTAAAGATGGTGATTTTTGGATTCAACTTTCCAGTTATTACCGTAAGAAGATAAGCCCTGGGCACAGGGGAGGCAATGCAGCCCTTCGAACCAGCTCTACCATTTGATACGGCGATGATTGAGCTCACCTCGGTCTCAGCTGGATTTTCCCACCTGCTCTCTCTCACCCTTCATCTCATTGCAAATTCAACATCTGTACCTCTTCATTAAACTTGATCAATATCCTGGCATTCACTGCATTTTGAATAGGCAATTCCACAGATTCACAGCACATTGAGATAGGTACATTCTTCTTCATGAGAATAGAACAGACTGCCGACAGTGCAGAAAAAGGGTAATCGTCCATGGAGTCTACACCAATCCTATAATGAGCATCCCATTCAGATTCACCCATTACCTGTATTTTCCATGGTTAATGGCTTCACCTGCACAGGCATGGACACTGTGGGAATTTAGCATCGCCAATCAACCTAACCTACACATCTTTGGACTGTGGGATGAAACTGGAGCACCAAGAGGAAACCCGCACAGACACGGGGAGAACGTGTAAACTCCACACAGTCGCCTAAGGCTGGAGTCAAATCCAGGTCCCTGACACTGTGAGTCAACATTGCTAACAGTTGAGCCACCTCTGTTTAAAATCTCCTCCTCCTATTAACCACCCCACGCCCCAGCTAGCTGAATATATATTCCTTACATCAGCAAATCAGGTTGTGGAAGCAGGTGTCTCAGTAAACCCCAGTGACAGTCCATATGTTCTGTGTCTGAATGGGGATCCTATATACAACACCTTCCAGCCTACACTTTTCAATCACTTTCGAGAGACAGGGCTACAGTGGATTCATGTGTGCTACAACTCCCACAATCCCTGAAGCAGGGACCACATGTGTGTGGGGAAACCCAGCACTGTACATGTACAGAATGTGGGCGAGTTTTGGAGCATGTGCTTTGGGTAAGTATGCTTTGCAGAAAGTATTTCACACTGTGGTTGGCTGGAGGAGGAATACATCTGCTTATAGTATTCATCAGTTGGGGGTCAAAGCGTCACCACATCCAAGTAGGACCACTCTCCATACCCAATTCATTGTAATGCTGGGAATCAACTAATGGGAAACAAAGAAAGATCTGACCCATTCTCCCAGACTGAAGGTTGCTCTTCTGTCCAGGATCTGACTCCTCCCTTTCTGTTTCCTTTTGTTTCTCTCTGCCGTTACATTATTGACTTGAAGGAACTGAAGGGAAAGGAAGTGAACCCAGAAAGTTGCAGAGTCTAACCAGGGACGTGAAGTGGTGCCATGGACCTGTTTATGAGCAACTCCATGAGAATGTGGGGGGTGCACATTACGGAGTAGCAGAGTCAGAATGGTGGGAGAGAGTAAGTGGGCTGGAGGGTTACAGCTTTGGGGGAAGAAAGGGGAAAAAGATATTCCAGAGAAACTAGAATTGTCTGTTATGAATTTCTAATCTGTACATGTTCCTTTATACAGGGTGCTAGATAGTGAAGATTTGCAGACTGAAATCTCAAAATCACGTGCAGATTGTGATAAAGTTTACCAGAATTTGAAGAACCAAAGATGGAGAATCACTGGGCCAAAATCCTGTAACACTCTCTCTCCCAGCATTGTCGGTCTATCTGCGCCAAATGGACTGTGAATGGTTCAAGGCAGCAGCTCACTACCATCTTCTCAAGGGTAACTAGAGATGAGGAATAAATGCTGGCTGAGCCAGTAATGCCAAAATCCTGGAAATGGGTTCTATCTCTAGTTGCTGGAACCCAGTTGGTTCCTGCAGGATGATGAGGGATGCTGAGTGCATCCTCCAGGAGGCAGCACCATCACATTACCCCTGCCTACACCCACACAGTAGCACAGCAACGCCACTGGAACAAAAGGCAGTGAAGCTAAATGAGGACTTAGATATAGTTCTTCAAGGTAAAGTCATGAAAGGGGATTGGAACACAGCAGGAACAGGAGACTGAGCTGGATGGTCAGCTGTTTCTCATTGAATGGTGGAGCAGGATTGAAAGGCTGAATGGTCTCCTCCTGCTGCTATCTCCCAGGTCTGTATATAGCCATGGAGCCCGGGTAGGAAGAAGCGGGCAGGGCAGGGATTCTCCAGGAGATTGCACTTCCACAACAGTTTTCAGAGAGGGATGGTTTGATGGATTTTATTTAACATTTATCTTGAACACAAGGTTTCTAAATTTTGGCTTTAAAATGATGCAAAAGCTTTTTGCACAGCAAATAAAATTAAAGAAAATAACGTAAACTGTCTGAATATAACAGTTTTAAAGCTTTCAACCTCCTGTGAAACAAAATCCTGTCTATTCCCAGACACCATCACTTTCCAGTTACTCAAACTCCAGGGAAATATTCCCTCCCTGTCTGAACCTTTGGCTTGATTTAACTGCCTTTCAGTTGTCCTTCTGTGAGCTGTGAACCGTTCTTTTTCCCCATTTCTCTGACCCAGAAATGTAAGCACAGCAACCTTCCCACCTTCAAAATCATCATTATGCCATTTTGCTTTTGGTTAACCTATAATCTCCAGCAGTGCAAAAGTGAGGACTGCAGATGCTGGAAACCAGAGCCTAGATTAGGGTGGTGCTGGAAAAGACCTCTCGCCAAAACGTTGATTTTCCAGCTCCTCGGATCCTGCCTGACCTGCTATGCTTTGCTCGCACCACTCTAATCTAGACATATCATCACCAGCAGTAAACCATTTGTGTAACCAATTGAATATTTCCAAACAAAGCCTATTACGTGTCAAGCAAACCATTACAAGTAACAGAGTGAGAAGGGATTAAATCAGAGTTGTGGACAGGGGGTAGCGGTGGTGATAAAGTACTGTATTCCCTGCAGTGCCCACCTCTATCTAAAGGCATCGAGAGCATTGATCCACACTACATGCTCCTTCTCCAAGGACACCCTGCTGTGTAGCCTTCATCCTCAATCATAGAATAAAATCCCTACAGTGTGGAAGGAGAGCATTGGTCCATCAAACCCCACCAACCATCAAAAGAACATCACGCCCAGAGCACTGCAACACTGCATTTCCCATGGCTGATCCACCTAATCTGCACAATCCTGGATACTGTGGACTATTTAGCAAGACTGATCCACCAAACCTGCACATCTTTGGACTGTAGGAGGAAATCAGAGCACCTGGAGGGCACCCACACTATAATGGGGAGAATGTGGGAACTTCACGCAGGGCGTTGGACAAGGCTGGACTCCAACCTTGTACCTGGTGCTGTGAAGCAGCCATGCTACAATCACAATTTAAATCAAAACAGATGATCCCTGCTCCTTGTCACATTGCTGTTTGTGGAGACTTACTGCCCAGAGAGACATATGTGAGGCAGGTGAACGGCCTCTCCGCAGTGTGACTGTGTCGGTGGGTGTCCCACGGCGGGGGGTAAGTGAATTCCTAATTCTGATTGAGTACGTCCTCCTGTTTTCTCGTTTGTTATTGACGATCTCATTCCCCTCGCACCAGAACCTGTTCCTGTGTTACAGAAACGGCAGAATGGTCAGCTACAGCTGGTCACCTGACTGATCACTGGACAAGAACTGTTCACTCTCCACAGATGCTGCCAGACCTACTGAATTTTTCTAGCAATTTCTGATTGTCCAGCATTTGCAGATGTTTAGTTTTCCAATACTCATCTTGTGTGTTTCAGAGGAGTTTATTGATGAAATTAGACGGTTTTGAAAGTTGTACGTTCGGTCACACATCAGCTATGATCATCATGAATGGCAGAGCAGAGTTGAGGGGCTGAATGGCCTCCTCCTGTTCCAATGAAAGTTACCCATCAGCAGCTTGTGGTAACATTTCCCCTCACTGCTCACTTCCCCTCCATGTCTAACACACTGTTACTGACTGAACAAACCTCCTGTGTTTGAACTAAACCTGCTCATGTTCAGTGGCTCCCTCTCCTGCCACCCGGGTTTAACTCTCATCATGGAATGCTGTCTTGTATTACTGCAGGAATGCCCACAAGGACTAATTCTGGATGTTCAAAGTTTGGGAGAAGATTTGTAGCTCGGGTGCTTGTTGTTGTGGTTCTGTTCGCCGAGCTGGGAATTTGTCTTGCAAACGTTTCGTCCCCTGTCTAGGTGACATCCTCAGTGCTTCGGAGCCTCCTGTGAAGCGCTTCTGTGCCGTTTCCTCCGGCATTTATAGTGGCCTATTCCTGCCGCTTCCAGTTGTCAGTTCCAGCTGTCCGCTGTCGTGGCCGGTATATTGGGGTCCAGGTCGATGTGTTTGTTGATAGAGTCTGTGGATGAGTGTCATGCCTCTAGGAATTCCCTGGCTGTTCTCTGTTTGGCTTGCTCTATAATAATAGCGTTGTCCCAGTCGAATTCATGATGCTTGTCATCTGTGTGTGTGGCTACTAAGGATAGCTGGTCGTGTCGTTTCGTGGCTAGTTGGTGTTCATGGATACGGATCATTAGCTGTCTTCCTGTTTGTCCTATGTAGTGTTTTGTGCAGCCCTTGCATGCAAAACCAATGTAGTGTACAAAATCCCATGCAAGGACTGCACAAAACACTACATAGGACAAACAGGAAGACAGCTAACGATCCGTATCCATGAACACCAACTAGCCACGAAACGACACGACCAGCTATCCTTAGTAGCTACACACACAGATGACAAGTAACATGAATTCGACTGGGACAACGCTATTATTATAGGACAAGCCAAACAGAGAACAGCCAGGGAATTCCTAGAGGCATGGCACTCATCCACAGACTCTATCAACAAACACATCGACCTGGACCCCAATATACCGGCCACTACAGCGGACAGCTCGAACTGACAACCGGAAGCGGCAGAGACAGGCCACTATAAATGCCGGAGGAAACGGCACAGAAGTGCTTCACAGGAGGCTCCCAAGTACTGAGGATGTCACCTAGACAGGGGACGAAACGTTTGCAAGACAAATTCCCAGCTCGGCGAACAGAACCACAACAACTAATCCTGGAGTCTGTATCCCCTGGGATCCACAATCACCATTTATTTCCTTCTTCCTCTTTCATTCTGGCGATTGAACTCTCGGTTTCAATCCATTCTCCTGTCATGCTCTTCAACATGTCCGTGTGGGTGGACGAGGGGCAGCTGGGATTTAATGAAGGGAAGTGGGGATTAGGCAGAAGCACGAGGAGAGGCGACAGCTAAGACCCTTCTCATTGTAAGAGTAAAGTTTCTCCATGACCTAGTGAGTGGTGAGGCACCTGAGTTTGTGGGGGAGGCAGATTCAATCAGGGATTTGGTAAGACACTCAGACATTGACCTGTCCATCTTTATGTGTTAACTCAGACAGACAGAAAGAAAGATGCACGTTAAAATTCACCTTTGATGATCTGGGGCAATGAAACATGTTTCCAATCCAATGATTACAACCTCAAATCTCTGAAAACACAGACACAAAACTTTCCACTTGTAACAGGCTGTCTCTGAGCCTCCTCTTTTCTTGAGAAAAGCGTTTTGAACTGTTCAGCCTTTCCTGGTGATTATAACTGCTATGTTCCTGTAAGATTTGTGACTGAACCTTTATTTTCCTGTTCCTTGTGAGTGATGAAAGTAGCAGAAACAGTTCCTGACCTGTGAGGGGTTTCGTTTGGAGTATTTATATTTACAAATCCATTCCCACCCTCACATGCAGTGTGAAATTGATGTAAAACTGAAGGGAAGGAGTGAGTGAGCACCCACAGAATCATATGTATCTGAGTTGAATGAACCTGTCATGAGGAAAATGGGACAACAATCACAACTAGTTAGAATCACAGAATCCCATAGGTGCAGACAGAGTCTATTCGGCCCATCGAGTCTGCAATGACCTGCTCACCCACCCTACCCCCATAACCCCACATTAACCATGGCTAGCCCCACCCACATAAATTGCACACTGCGGCCATTTTAGCATGGCCAATCCAGTAACGTTACACATCTGTGGGAGGGTCACAAATTGCATCCAAATACTCGGAATTGTGGATGAAGTCTCACAAATATTTGACTCTGACACAAGTGCTCTGCTTTTCAAAATAAAATCTGGGGAAACTGCAACCAGAAAGATATCTGATTATATCAGGAGGAAGAGAATTCAAAACTCGTGCCATTGACCCAGGGGGCGCAGTGAAAGTTAGAGAGGTCTGGGAACCATCAGAAATGTAACAGGTTGTGAGCAAGGTGGAGGTGAGACAAGGACATAAAGACAGTCTGTCACACGGGGGAAGGCAGGAGAGATTAAATAGCAGAAATGGTCATCCCGCCAGGCCACGGGGGATAGAATTAGGGCTGGGAAAGAAACAAGGAAACAAGGTGTGCAGCTGTCAGAGAAATATGTTAAAAACAGATTATAAAAGCATAGAAGGCAGATGCAGTCTGAAATTGTTGCTCTCAATTGAGAGTACAAAAAGCTGTAAAGCCTGGGGAGTTTACAGCCAACACATACTCAGGATTGGCCAAGTGGCCTCGATCCGTGCTGTAACTTTCTGATAATTTTTTTTCTGACATTTGTAGTTAATGTCTGATGACGCTAATAACTTTTCAAATTGGACTGGAGTTTAATATTCTGGAGGAGTGTCAAATAAATCACATTGATCACATTCTGCAGATCTTAGTCCTTTACCCTGCATGTTCCAGCATTTCAGTTACATACATGTCCTGCCGGTGGGACAGGGCATAGAGGGATGGTGGCGATGGTGTCTAAGTCATTGTAAGCTATGATTCTGTGCGTATGACTGTGTCAGCTTGTTGCTTGACTAGCCTGCGTTCCAGCTCACCCAATAAGATGTTAGCAGGGTGAGACACGACAGTTGGAGCTCCTCTGCTCGCCAGTTCCTTTCATTTCTTCTTTTCAAAAATTCCTTTCTCTCTTACTCTCCATTTTGCCGACTCTGACACAAGTGTCTCAACATTGAATCATGACATTTTTTTTTAAAAGAACATGTCTCTACAAGAAAACCAATGGAGGAAAATATATTATTCTTGCATCAACTGCATTTTTAAACAAAAACAATCCTGTTCAATAAACACCCACATTTTTTTCCCTTCAATTCTATCAAACGAGCTATTATATTTGATCCCTCAGTTTATCGATCTTAATAAAGATCCAATCAATTTCAGAGCAACATGCTTACAAAGTATTGAACCAATGTATCTGTTTAGGTTTTAGCATTACTTATTAAGTCATTACCATTACAATAATTGCATAATAATTGGTCTGGGTAACAAGTATACTGAGGTTCACAATTTAATTTATTGACTGTTTGAAAAATGGTACATTATATCCTTTTTTCAGGATTCTAACAGTAGTTATTAAAGAATTTGCATGACAATAATTATTATATAATTTAGTTTATCTTGCTAACAACCACAGTGAAGTTTATATTTGAATTTAATCCAATCTTCCCTAGTACGTAAACGGTAATATAAAAATCCATTTTATTTCCAGTCACACACCTACAAAAGAATCCATTATTTCTGATGCAACACGCACTATTAAAAATACGACTTTTGCTCATTTGAATGATCTGTGTTATCCCAGCCTTATAAATTTAGAAAAACCTAATTACTTTTCCCTACAACAATTCCTGTTCATTTTTGCAGATAGCACAGTCAAATATCAAGATGAAATTTATCATTATTCGTAAGTATGCTCATACAATTTTGAAAATCTATGTGTTGCTAATATATAAATGTTCATTTCCGTCCATAGAATATAGAAGAGTACAGCACAGTACATGTCCTTTGGCCACGATGTTGTTCCGACCTTTTATCCTACTCTAAGATCAAACTAACCAACATGCCCTTCATTTACTATCATTCATGTGCCTATCCAAGAATCGCTTAGATGTCTCTGATGGATCTGAATCTACTATCACCACTGGCAGTGCATTCCATGCACCCACCATTACCGATAAAGAAACTATCTCTGATATCTCCCCACAACTTCCCCCATTCACCTTAAAATTATGCCATTTTGTGGGGAAAAGTCTTTCATTATCCACTCTATCTATGCCTCTCATCATCTTACACAAAGCTATCAAGTAAACTCTCATCCTCTTTCACTGCAATGATCAAAGCCCCAGCTCCCTCAACCTTTCTTCATAAGACATGCCTTCAGTCCAGGCAACATCTTGATAAATCTCATCTACACCTTCTCTCAAGCATCCGCATCCAATGTGTAATGAGGTGTTCAGAACCGAACACAATATTCCAAGTGTAGTCTCACCATGGATCCATAGAGGTGCAGCATAACCTCATGGCTCTTAAACCCAATCTCCCTGCTAATGAAAGCCAACACACCATGCACCGTCTTAATAACCCTATCACCTTTTTTTTAGATTACTTACAGTGTGGAAACAGGCCCTTCGGCCCAACAAGTCCACACCGACCCGCCGAAGCGCAACCCACCCATACCCCTACATTTACCCCTTCCCTTACACTATTGGCAATTTAGCATGGCCAATTCACCTGACGTGCACATATTTGGACTGTAGGAGGAAACTGGAGCACCCGGAGGAAACCCACGCAGACACGGGGAGAACGTGCTAACTCCACAGTCAGTCGCCTGAGGCGGGAAATGAACCCGGGTCTCTGTCGCTGTGAGGCAGCAGGGCTAACCACTGTGCCACCGGATGTCAGTTATGAGGGATCTATGGACATGAACCCCTCGATCCCACTGTTCCTCCACATTGTCAAGAATCCTGCATTTAATCTCAAAATATGCATTCAAATTTGAATTTCAAAAATGAATAACTTCATATTTTCCCAGGTTGAACTCCATCTGCCACTTCTCAGCCCAGCTCTGCATCCTGTCAATGTCCTCTAGCAACCTATAAAAGTCCTCCACACTATCCACAACTCCACCAACCCTCGTGTCATTGGCAAACCTCCTAACTCACCCTTCCACTTCATCATCCAAGTCATTTGTAAAAATCACAAATGAGCAGAAGTCCCAGAACTAATCCCTTCAGAACACCATTGGTCACCGTGCTCCAATCTGAAAGCTATCTATGTAATCTCACACTGTCTTCTATGGGCCAGGAAATTTATTATCTAACCAGGCAGGTTTTCCTGTATCCCATGCCTTATTACTTTCTAAATGAGCCTACCATGGAGAACCTTATCAAACACCTTGCTAAAATTCTTATACACCACATCCACTACTCTGTCCTCACCAATGTGCTTGTTACATCCTCAAATAATTCAATGAGGCTTGTGAGGCATAACCTGCCGCTCACAAAGCCATGCTGACCATCTCTAATCAATCTCTACTTTTCCAAATAGTCATCAATCCTGTCTCTCAGAATGCTCTCCAATAATTTGTCCACAACTGTTATAAGACTGACTCATCAATGATTCCCAGGATTATCTCAATTGCCTTTCTTGAATAAGAATAATTTGCCACCCTCCAATCATCTGGTATGACTCCAGTGGACAGTGAGGTTGCAAAGATCATCGCCAAAACACAGTAATCCCTTGCCTCCCTTCCCATAACATCTTATATTATATCCTTTCTGGCCCAGGGGACTTATCTATCCCCATGACTTTTCAATATTTTCAGCACATTCTCAGAGTTAACATCGACCTGTTCGACCATATCAGCCGGTTTCACGCTGTCCTCACAAAGAACAACGTCCCACTCACTCCTGAATACTGAAGCAAAGTACTCATTAAGGACCTCCCCTAACGCCTCTGACTCCTGGCACAAGCTTGCTTTACTATAACGGGTATAAATGTGGAATTACGCCTTAGCACTGAATTAATGTAAAGATAATGCAGTGTACAATCACTCGATTACTTTGAATGTTGAACTGTATTTTAACTGAGAAATCACAGTTGAATTGATTTGATTATGTTTCACTTCAAGCTAACGTTTATTGTATTTCGAACCACAATAAGAGTTTCATTTTTACATATTGAAAACTTACATAAAATTCATCGCACGTTTATGTACTGAAAATAGAATTATCATCTGCTTGTTCCTTCCTTTTTCAATGACTGTTCATTTTGGAATAGTGGAAGTTGTACATTGTTGAAAGGAAGGGAAATTGTCTTCAGCTGAATATTCACATTGAATGACTGATGCATTTTTAAATCAAAGTACAATGATCACGCAGTTTTGTCAATTTGTCTTTCAAAGAATTGTCATGAGATTCCTGTTTATTGAAGAGTAACATTCATTTATTTTATTGTTATTGTAAAATATAGCTTAAGTTCCAGTCCATTACACACAGAAACTACCTAATTAATTCCCATTCAAATTAAAACAATAAACAGCTGATTAGTTTTCATTTGAGAAACCAAATGACACACAATATTGCAGTCCAGCCGTCCTGAGTGGGAACATTATGAAAGTAGCTTGTGGATCTGTGGTAGTCCCTCTATTACTAGACCCGAGGGAAGGTTTCAAATCACATCTTCAACAGAAATATACCAAGAGCTGCTCTGAATGTTGATTAGAGAGTACCTAAGCACAGACTGAATTACTTTTCAATCCAACATTAGATCTGCTTTTATCTATTATATCAATAATCACAAAATCTGATACTTATTTGAGTCAGGTTACAAAGAAATATGTGTTGGAAAATTCGCTTTAGCCACTTTACTTTTACAAAAGACTTATATCTGTTCCTGTTTTCTCTAACTGAAAGAAATATGAAGAGGATTTTCACTTTTATAAAAAAAAGGGGAGATGTTTCCCATATAAATTAAGGCTTCTTCGATTTACGCCTTTTCAGCTTATGAAAGGTTTCATAATAACGCTCTACTTTCGGATAGTGGGGTTACCTATATCTATTTCTGTCGCTTATAAGTTCCTGTAGAATATTTGAAAATGTTGCAGAATTCAAGATTACGATGTCTAAGTAATTAGATTGATCTTTTTTTGTTGCAAAGGGGCAAGTCGAAACAATTGAAACACATTAAAAATTATTATCTCGTGCTATAAATTGGAAATAAAGTTGATAGCTTCTTCAGTAAACTAACAAATGCTACCACCTATTACTTGTCAGTCAGCTGTTTGTCTACTTTGTAACTAAATGTTGTGATTCAGCTAAATATTACTCTGTCCTTTGATCAAAGTGAATTTGTAATTGTTGTTCAGCTTATGAATTGTCAGACACTTGTTTTTACTTTTCCATTCACCTGTTCATTTTGACCGTAAGGTTGAAATGCTTTGAAAATATTGGAGTTTATTCGTTTAAAAATAAGGTTTGCACATCTCTCACATATCTCATTTCTTGTATTATGATTCAAGAATGTTTCCTGGTGGAATTCAAGTAAATTCCAAACATTTGTTCACTTCAAATTAGGTCTTTAACACCCAGTTATCAATCTGTTGTTAATGTTTCAGTTATTTACATTGACATTGATTAGGTACTCATTCAGAGAGATCAACTGACAGTTATAAACTATTTGCAGTATTATTGAATTGAAAGAAAGACGCAGGCGTCCAAACATTTTTTCGAAGGAATTGCTTTTTCATTCAAATGTGTAGGCTGTTCAAGAATTCTATATCGCCTTCCACTGGTTTTCTTGTCGAGAAATCAAATTTATAATTCATGTGAATTTTAATGTGTTCTGTATTTTGAAATTTGTATCAGATTTAAGAAGAAAAAGAGGAGCAATTAACATGAAAACCTCAGTGAATAGAAAGCACAGTAAATTAAATTGACAGAGGCAACTTTTAGTATTATCTCTGAATATTCAGTCAAACATTTCTAATGTCAAAAGAGTGTGGTACCGGAAAAGCACAGCAGGTCAGGCAGCATTCGAGGAGAAGCACAATCGACGTTTTCCCAAGAAAAGAAAGATTAACCGGGGAGGGATTAGACAACCTTGGCTGACAAAGGAAGTCAGGAAATGTATTAAAGAAAAAGAGAGATCCTATAAAGTGGCTAAGAACAGTGGGAAATCAGAAGATTGGGAAGGATACAAAAGCAAACAGAGGATAACGAAGAGTGTAATAAGAAATGAGAGGATCAAATATGAAGGTAGGCTAGCCAGTAATATTAGAAATAATAGTAAAAGTTTCTTTCAGTACATAAGAAACAAACGACAGGCAAAAGTAGACATTGGGCCACTTCAAACTGATGCAGGGAGCCTAGTGATGGGAGATAAGGAAATAGCAGGAGAACTTAACAAGTACTTTGCGTCAGTTTTCACAGTGGAAGACATGAGTAATATCCCAAAAATTAAAGGGTGTCACGGGGCTGAGTTGAGTATGGTTGCCATTACGAAAGAGATAGTGCTAGAAAAGTTAAAAAGTCTTAAAATTGATAAATCTCCTGGCCCCGATGGGATACACCCTAGAGTTTTGAGAGAGGTTGCTGAGGAAATAGCAGAGGCATTGGTTGAGATCTTTCAAGAGTCACTGGAGTCAGGAAAGGTCCCGGATGATTGGAAGATGGCTGTAGTAACCCCCTTGTTCAAGAAAGGATCAAGGCAAAAGATGGAAAATTATAGGCCAATCAGCTTAACCTCGGTTGTTGGTAAAATTCTAGAATCCATCACTAAGGATGAGGTTTCTAAATTCTTGGAAGAGCAGAGTCTGATTAGAACAAGTCAACATGGATTTAGTAAAGGGAGGTCATGCCTGACAAACCTGTTGGAATTTTTTGAAGAGGTAACAAGTAGGTTAGACCAGGGGAACCCAGTGGATGTGGTCTATCTGGACTTTCAAAAGGCCTTTGATAAGGTGCCACACGGGAGACTGCTGAGCAAGGTGAGGGCCCATGGTGTTCGAGGTGAGCTGCTGGGATGGATTGACGATTGGCTATCTAACAGAAGGCAGAGAGTTGGGATAAAAGGTTCTTTTTCAGAATGGCAGCCGGTGACGAGCGGTGTCCCGCAGGGTTCGGTGCTGGGGCCACAGCTGTTCGCATTATATATTAATGATTTAGATGAGGGAACCGGGGGCATTCTAGCGAAGTTTGCCGATGATACAAAGTTAGGTAGACAGGCAGGTAGTACTGAGGAAGTGGGGAGGCTACAGAAGGATCTAGACAGGTTGGGAGAGTGGTCCAGGAAATGGCTGATGGAATTTAACGTGAGCAAGTGCGAGGTCTTGCACTTTGGCAAAAAGAATATAGGAATGGACTACTTTCTAAATGGTGAGAAACTTAATAAAGCCAAAGCACAAAGGGATCTGGGAGTGCTAGTCGAGGATTCTCTAAAGGTAAACATGCAGGTTGAGTCTGTGATTAAGAAAGCGAATGCAATGTTGTCTCTTATCTCAAGAGGGTTGGAATATAAAAGCAGAGATGTACTACTAAGACTTTATAAAGCTCTGGTTAGGCCCCATTTGGAGTACTGTGTCCAGTTTTGGTCCCCACACCTCAGGAAGGACATACTGGCACTGGAACGTGTCCAGCGGAGATTCACACGGATGATCCCTGGAATGATAGGTCTAGCATATGAGGAACGGCTGAGGATACTGGGATTGTATTCGTTGGAGTTTAGAAGATTAAGGGGAGATCTAATAGAGACGTACAAAATAATACATGGCTTTGAAAAGGTGGATGCTAGAAAATTGTTTCTGTTAGGCGAGGAGACTAGAACCCGTGGACACAGCCTTAGAATTAGAGGGGGTCATTTCAGAACGGAAATGCGGAGACATTTCTTCAGCCAGAGAGTGGTGGGCCTGTGGAATTCATTGCCACGGAGTGCAGTGGAAGCCGGGACGCTAAATGTCTTCAAGGCCGAGATTGATAGGTTCTTGTTGTCTAGAGGAATTAAGGGCTACGGGGAGAACGCTGGCAAGTGGAGCTGAAATGCGGGGAGAACGCTGGCAAGTGGAGCTGAAATGCGGGGAGAACGCTGGCAAGTGGAGCTGAAATGCGCATCAGCCATGATTGAATGGCGGAGTGGACTCGATGGGCCGAATGGCCTTACTTCCACTCCTATGTCTTATGGTCTTATGGTCTTATGGACGTTTTGGGCATGAGCCCTTCATCAGGAATCTTTTCTGATGATGGCCTAATGCCCGACAGGTTGATACACCTGCTCTTTAGATGTGCCTGCCCTTTTCCAATGCTACAGCTTTCCTCAGTTTCTCCAAATATGTTTAATGAACACGAACTGAATATGTTCGCATCAGCAGTTGAACAACATCAAATTAGCACATTTTTTTTGCAATATTTATAGTGAAAACCTGTTTGAGAAAATGCAACAAATCAGATCGAACAACATCTCTTGCCGTTAGAACCCTTGGCCATTCATATTAAAGAATAACCATGCTTTGAATAGCCAGTATGTTAAATAACTACTGAACTGAAATACCAGAGGACAACGATTGCATTTATTGGAGGGAATGATAACCAGATCCTTACTGTGATAGTGGTGATTGATCTCAGGAACAGTAAGATATTTACTGTGATTATTCCACTGAACAGGATTTGATGGTCATGAAGATATTTGTGTGGCTTTATGTGCAGTGTTTTGTTTGAACATTGATTTCAGTAACATTGAGATATTTTACAAGATTGAAAATCGCCTGTTAAAGATAAGTTTTAAAGGCAACATTTTTTTTTAAATTGTCAGTTTTGTTTAGCGAAACACAATTCTAATTATATGGAATCCCTACTGTGTGGAAACAGGCCATTTGGCCCAACAAGTCTACACTGACGTTCCAAAGAATAATCCACTCAGCACCATTCTGCTTTCAGATTACTGGAAATTTATCACTGTCTAATGTATCTAACCTACACATCCCTGAACAGACCGTGCAGCTTAGCATGGCCAATTTACCTAATCTGCGCATTTTTGGATTGTGGGAGAAAACCAGAACATGCAAACTCCACGTAAACATGTGGCCGAGGATGAAATCAAACCTAAATGCATAACACTGTCAGTCACAAGTGCTAACCACTGATCCTCTGTTCTCAATGCCCAGCCCCCATGCAAGAAGTGAAACAAGTGAGAGATGTGCAAAATAAAAACCCCTGACAAATCATGAATGAACAATAATTAGAAAATTAATATGATCAAAGGACACAACAATATTCAGGTGAATTGCATTATTTAACAACAAATTTGGGAATGAGCTAAAAAAACTCAGTACAATCACATCGACTTCTTCATCCTTAAGACTCAAACATTCTCAATTACTTTCCTGATCCTCTGTTCTCAATGCCCAGCCCCCATACAAGAAGTGAGATAAGTGAGAGACGTGCAAACTCAAATTTGAAATGAACACTCTGATGTTGCCAAAGCATATCAATCTTACATTCAATATGAATAGGTGAATGGAAAACAAAAAATAGAAATCCCTGACAAATCATGAATGAACAATAATTTGAAAATTAATTTGATCAAAGGGCACAGCAATATTCAGGTGAATTGCATTGTTTAATTACAAATTTGGGAATTTGCTAACTAATGAATAACGGGAAGTGACATTCGTTTACTTCACTGATGATGAAATTGACTTGCTTTTCATCTTTGTAACACTGCAGAATAGCAATTTATGTGCCTGCAATGTTTGAATTAAGGTGTTTCCAATAAAAAAATCAGTAAATTCACATTGACTTCTTCATCTTTAAGACTGCAAAAATATCAAATACTTTCCAGGAATTTACAACCAGCAGAATTAATTAATTTGGTTGCTTGGGAACTCGAAGAGAATAAACAGCAGATACTGTGAATTAGTCATTCAATGTGAATATTCAGCTAAAGACAACATCCCTTCTTTGCAAAAATGCTCAGCTTTGAAAAATTCAAAATGCATTGTCATTGTTTAATGAAACAATACAGAAATATTAATTCTTTTTCATTTGACTTAAAAAAACGCAGGAATTTCACATGATTTTGTGTCATGAAAAATACTTAAATCTTATGATGATTAGAAATACAGTAAATGTTCGCATCAAAGTGAAATATATTTAACTGTTTCCACGGGTAAAATAAGAATTAATATAAACAATGAATGAGAGATTGCACACTATATTAGTTATTCATGTAAAGAGCCATAATTCCACATTCACAGCACGTACTGGATTGAATAATTATTAGGTATGAGCAACAAATGAATCATAAAATTCGATCAATGAATTTAGAAATAATGAGAAATCTCGTTTTGCTATGTGACTGAGGAATATGTGCAAACAAACAGGAATTATTGCAATGAAAAATAATTGCAGGTCTGTGAATTTAAAGTCTGTGATTACGGAGATCATTCAAATAAGCAAACATTAGACATTCATAATTAATGTTGGATGGGAAGTCCTTGGATCCATTGTGTGGAAACTTGACCTGAAAATAAAGTTTCATATTGCAGTGTTGGTACTCAGAAACAATTGGTTAAATTAAAATGTGAGTCTCACTTTACTTGTTCAAAACACTTTCTTAAATAATTGTGCAATTATTATCATGACAATGACTTGATAATGTTGTTATACGAGCAATTAACATGATTCAATATTTCAAAAATACTTTGCTGTTATGTTTATTGGATATTTATTAAAATTGGTAAATTGTGGAATAAAATGTAGTAACTCCCTTTATGAATTGAAGAAAAAATGAGCCATTCAGTGATTATAGAAAAGTTTTTTCTTTCTTTACTAAAAAATGAAGGTAACACAAGAAATATGAATTTCTATCACATGGTTTTATCAAAGAGACATGTTATTTTAATTGAGATGATTAATATTATGATCAGAGTTCAGACATTTGTGTCAGAATTTGGAAGAAAGTTCATACATAATGAAAGTGAGCATGAAAATGAACAAATGATGCAGTCAATTACATTTGGTACATAAAGGAATTATAATAATTGTTCATTATTGTACAGTGATGAATAATGTTGGAATAGAAAAGACAAAAAGAATCAACATGTTCAAAACAGTTCTTTTCTTACAATTAAATGAAACCAATAATCATTTTGCAGAGCGCGTGATTTTGAAAAAAAAAGTCATTTACTGTGTTATATAAATTGAAAACTACTTCCATTTTGCAAAAATGGAGATTTTCCCAAATTCAAAACTTTGGTTTGCTGAATTATACAACAAAAATGGTTATAATTTGAAATATCTCTTGACGCAAATTTAAAATAAGTAAACTTAAAGATTTTTAGAATGACAAACGTTTGTTGTTTGCATGATTGTATTACAGTCAATATAAGTAATAAAGTAGAAGCATTGTTTTAAGCAACATAAATCATCTTTAACAACTGAACTGAAATTGAAGATATCAATTACACTTGTTGCATGGAATAGTAAACAAATGTTTACTGTTATCATTGGTTTTAGGAGCAATAAGTTACTTCCTCAGGTTATTCGACTGAACAATAATCAGATGGTGATGGAAGTCTTTCTGTTGCTTTATGTGTATTGTTTAGTGTGAACATTAAGTTCAATACAATTGAGATATTTGCATGAATGAGGAACAGATTGATAATTGGGTGTGAATGATCTGATTTAAAATCAGACAGTTTTTGATTTTTTTCGAGGATTGCTGACTGAAACGTTCTTAAACCACCATGCAATCAACGGGATAAGTGAGAGATATGCAAATTGAACTTTCAAATGAACACACCCTGATATTTTCACACCATTTCAATATCACATTCAATATAAATAGATAACTGGAAAGCTAAAAACAAATCTCACACAATTCATAAACTGACCAATAATTAAAAATTGATAAATAATAGCAAGTGGCATTTGTTTATTTTACTGAGAAATTTATAGCACTGGAGCATAAAATTCTGTGCTGTTTTAACTAAGATCTACAGAACAATAGAAAATGAATGACTCCCATGACTTTGTATATTTCAGCTTTATGACTGTAACATTCTCAAATATTTTCTGAGGAATATTGATTGAGTGGAATTAGATACACTTTGCTATGAGTGACCAGAAGAAAGTATATAGCAGATACTGTGATTATTGGAATGGACGATGATACCTCCAAATAATCTACTGATATTGTGATTGGATATACAGTATTTGTCAGCATCGAAATAAATTATAATCAAATCAATTCAAAGATGTTTCAAAGTTTAAAATAAATGCAATATTCACAATGATTGAGAGATTATACATTGCAATGTCCTTTCAGTATTTATTGTACAGAAGCATAATTCCACATTTGTAGCCCTTACTGGATTGCACAATTATTAGATATAAGATATATTAGCAACAAAGGGATTTAAAAAAATATATATTCGTGAATTTGAGAATAATGAGATATCTCAGCTTGATATTAGACTGAGTAATATGTAGAAATGAAGAGTAACATTGCCGGGAAAAGTAATTGGAGCTCTCTGAATTTCAAAGGCTGAGATAATTGTTATATTTCACCTGAGCAAAAATCAGACATTTACAAAGAATATTGCAAGGGATATTATTGGTCGTTTGGTATGTGCATGGGCCTGAACAAATAGGTATTAATATAGTAGCATTGACAATATGAAATAATGAATGGCATTTTTTTTTTAAAACTGCATTTTTACCAAGTCTATGTTAAATTGCTGTGCAATTATTGTAATTGATAATTGCTTTTAGAATCCTGACAGATAAATTGACTTAATATTTTGAAAACACTTTGCTCTGATGTTGATTGGATATTCATTAAGATTAAGAAACTGAAAATTAAAGCATAAAACTTAGCTCTATGATGTGAAAAAATCATTCAGCAGCAATTGAAAAAAATGATTTTGTTTAAAAATGCAGGCAATGCAAGATTTATATGCTTCCAATTGTTTTTTTGAAGAGTCATGTCAATTTTGTTGATGTATTTTTTACCACAATAAATGTTCTGATATTTATTTCAGAATTAGGAGGAAAATAATTAGGCCATGAAAGTGACTATTATTGTGAACAAAACACAGGGTCACTGACATTTGATACGGAAAGGAATTCTCATAATTGTGTGATTATTGTTCACTGACATCCAATATGGGAGGAAAAGGAGAATTGTCAACATTTTCAAGCCATTTTTTTCTTATAATGAAATGAAAATAAAAATAATTTTGTAGGGCAATTTGTTTGAAAAAAGAAAACAGTCATTTCATATGACATTTGAGCTGAAGACTCGTTCCCGTTTCCCCCATTGTAGTCTTTACAATAATTTAAAACTTAGTGTTGGTTGAACGAAAGAACAAATGGATATAATCGAAATGTTTTCTTGTACACCAAAAAAAGTAAATGTAAATCAATTTTATCATGAAAATTATATCGCTCTGAATGTAATCATTTCACATACAATAAATGTATGTGTTGAATTGAAATCTCATCATAGCTGTAGAATTGTTTTCACTGACAGGGAATGAGGACTCAGGAGGCAATCTGAACTCAGGCATGTGGAAGATGTTTACTCATACAGCAACCAGTTAATGAAGGGATCATCCCCCAAGGCCAATCTCGGAAGGGAGATCCATAACAAACTGTAACATGTACAGTAAAAAGCAGCATTTTTATGGACTTTCTGCATCACAATGGCCACATGCAATGTGATTACAGCCCTTCCCTCCTCATCCAGCCACCCAATTGAAACACATAATCGCAGATGGGCATTCTAATGGACATCCCCAGATTCCTATTGGGATCTTTCCATGCATCTTATTGACTTAGATTCCAAAGTTATTCCTGAACTTCCTCGGGCCTCTCGGGATACCTTATCAGCTGGGACATTTTGAGTTCTGCTATTCATTATATTTTATTTTATCAAAGCCAATTACTCCTCATATCGCTCACTGTCTTAATTATATATGTACAAAGAAATAGAAAAGACAGTTAATTTTAGCTTACTTGCTATGAGATTAGTAATATGACTTGTGTTATAAAGTTTGTTATGTTGTGTAAAATTATACAGCTACTCTTTCTGTCAGGACTTTATAATTAATGAGCAGTCAACATCATACCGTGAAGTTAATTCCTAAAACTAGCTAACTTCAAATCTCTGTCTAAATGCTTTTCTATAATGCTTTTAGGAAGCATTGGTTACATATATCAAACTTATGTTGCAAATTTCCCCTATTATACTCAATAATCTGGAATTAGAACCTTTGTTTAATATTCTGAGTAACTGTAAAATAATAACTATTTCTGACAAATGAACTCTTCTGTTGTCATGATAGCTGCTTAGTGAGTTAACTGGGCTGCACCCTGCAGCTGCTGTTTATTCATTTACTGGGACAATTATCCTTTCATTTATGAAGATCAGGATCGGTCATTTGTCTGTATGTCGGCATGCTTTTATCAAGAAATGTCTGGAATGCTGTAGTCCTGGCGTTGGAGTAGGTCCATTGGTAGTGTGCTTTCTTTTAATTTAAGGCTGGAGCAGAATGTTAATCTAGTTTATCACCCCCGACACCTTGTATTTTAGTTCTAAGGTAGGCTGCCTGTTTTTGATTGTCAGGCATTTTGTATGAGCCAATATGGACCATTCTATTCCAGGTGGTGGCAGGCCATGCCCAGAACAGCAAATCAACTAAGATTAAAGTATTGAAATAAAAATCACCATTCGCTACCATTGGTTTCTGTACAATGCAATACGTTTACGTTACTGAGCCTGAATTTCACACTTAAAGCTCATTATACTGGATTTGATCAATTCTTAAATATTTGATATAAGCAATAATTAATCTTAAAAGCATTTCATAGCAAAGTTAAAAATGATTAGAAATCTCATATAGCTGCCCGTCATGTGTTAAAATGAACAGCATTTATTCAAGTGTAAAATAATCAGACGTCTCTTAATATGTAAGGACGAATATTAATCCAATGATTTCTGTGAACGTTCAAATGAGAAGGGAACAGATATTATCTGTGAGTGTTGGATAGGGAATCATTAATTAGTTTGTGTTTGTGTTATCCTGGAATAAGAGAACTATTATTCTTCTTTTAATATTGACACTAAGAAATAATGGATTAAATTAACAAACGATGTTTGTTACAAAACCTAAACTGAATTACTGTGTGATTTTTGGAATGACAATGAATTGATAATTAATTTTAGAACTTTGGCAAAGTAAATGATTCAATATTTCCAAATGGATTTGCTCTGATGTTGACTAGATATTTCTTAATCTGTCAGCTGAGAATGCAAATTCTGGCATGATGACATGAAAAGACATTAGACATTCAGTGAACATTGATCAGAAATGGTTTATCATTCAAAATTCTCAGATCTTCAAGATTTCTATACTTGGTTTCTCTACTTTTCTTCTGGAGAAATATAATATATAACAAGAACAAATTCTGCATTGTATTTAATTCATGCAATTTTTCATATCATCAATATTTAGACATTTGAGTCAATTATAATGAAAATAAGTCAATAAGGAAGATTTATTTTCACAGAAGCATACAGTCAAGAGCATTTATCAATGTATTTGTTTCAATATTGTCTCTGAATAAACGGATAAATATGCTTAATGGGGATCTGTTGACAATGTAATGAACCACAATATCATTATTATCATACTTTTTGGATTGGAAATCTATCAGAAAAAAATTCCTATATTCAGGACTTGCTTCATCTTGATACATGTTACACGTAGTATTCTCAGTCAAAACGTGTCATCATGGGTCTGGGAAAGATGTAGTGTGTAAATTATAATAAGGTGTCTCCTCCATATGTTTGGATCTGGTGAGACTGTGATGTTTGCTATGATTATTCATCCTGAGAACAATAAGGTACATACAAAGTGTTTTTCACCAAACAGTAATTAGGTGATCTTGAAGACCATTACAAGTACTTTGATTTCAATAATGTTGAGCAGATTTCCATGATCTGGGAAATGTTTCACAACATTTTACCAAAATTCTGGATTCTAAGCATTCAATGGGTTTCGTGCAAACACCCTTCACTTGTCGTCATTCTCAAGTGAGGTGTCTGATGCTCAGGCACTGGCTTGAAGTCAAGGTGCCAGGAAGTCTGTTTCAACCACTCCAAAACACAGCTCTTGGTCTGGTTGTAACAGGATCTACCGAACCTTTGTGAGCTCTTTGACCGGGATTTCCACTGTTTTCTGGAGCTGATCATTTTGTCTACTGTTTCCTTTAGTTTGACCTTTTTAGCTCTGATTTCCCCAGCTGTAGGAATATTTAGAATGTTCAATTATGGGCCACAGGTCACTTGACCTTAGCAGACAGATAAAATATGGTTCACTTATTGTTGTAATAACGAATTGAGAATGAATCTTTGCATTTTAATAGTAAAATGTTTCAATTTTATCAGTGGCTTACAATGACATTGATTAGATAGTCATTAAGAGAGATCAACTGACAATTATAAGCTAATTGCAGGATTATTGAATTGAAAAAGGATACAGACGTACAGAGATATTTTTGGAAGGCATTGCTTTTTCATTCTAATATCTTTGTTGTTCAAGAAGTCTATGTAGCTGTTCATTGGTTCTCTTGTCCAGATGCTAATTTATAATTCATATCGCTTTTATTGTGCCCAGAGTTTTGAGATTTGTATCAGATTAAGAAGAAAACGAGGAGCTATTAAAACGAGAACTTGAGTGAATAGAAAGCACAGTAAATTTAAATTACAGAGGAAACAGAGAGTATTTTCTCCAAATAAGCAAATATTTTTTATGTCGAAAGTGTGGTGGTGGAAAAGCACAGCAGACCAGGCAGCATCCATGGAGCCGGACATTCCCGATGAAGGCTTATTCCTGAAACATGGTTTCTCCTGCTTCTCAGATGCTGCCTGACATTCTGTGCTATTCCAGCACCACATTCTTGACTCTGATCTTCAGCATCTGCTTTCCTCACTTTCTCCAAATATTTGTAATGGACATGAACTGAAATTGTTAGCCTTGGCAGTTGAACAAAACCAAATTTACACTTTTTTGTGCAATATTTGGACTGAAAATTGTTTGTGATCATGCAACACATTAGGACATATGAACACCTCTTCCGTTAGAATCCTTTGCCATTCATAATAAAGAATAACCACTGCTTTGAACAACCAGTATCGTGTGTAATTACTGAACTGAAATACCAGAGGACAACTTCTGCATTTATTGGACGGAATGATAACCAGATCCTTACTGTGGCAGTGGGAATTGATCTCAGGAACAATCAGATAGTTATTCTGATTATTCCACTGAACAGTAATTAGATGGTCATGAAGACCTTTGTGTGGCCTCGTGTTTAGTGTTTTGTGTGAGCAATGATTTAAAAAATATTGAGATATTTTACAAGATTTAGGAACACTGATAATCAAGTGTTAAAGGTATTAACTAAAGTCAACTTTTAAAAAGTTAGAATTGCTGAGAGAAATGCAATTAAACTATTGTAGAATCCATGTTAGCACAGTGTGGTAACAGGTCATTTCGTTGAAAAAAATGACCCTACAAAGAATAACCCATCCAAACACTTTCCCAACCATATTCCTCGACATTTACTGCTGACTAACATACACATCCCTGAACACAATGTGCAATTTAGCATGGCCAGCTCACCTAACCTGCACGTCTTTGGATTGTTGGAGGAAACCACAGCAAAGTCACATAGGCTTGGGGAGAATGGGTAAAGTACACAAAGACAGTCACCGAGGATGGGATCAAACCGAGATCCCTGGCACTGTGAGGCAGCATTGTTAATGACTGAGCCACTGTGCAACTACATGCAATAAGTAAAATCAGTGAGAGGTATGCAAAGACAAATTTCAAATAAACACCCTCCGCTATTGTCAAAGCACGTAAAATTTACATTCAATACGAATAGATGAATGGAAAACAAAAAAAACTCCAACAATTCACGAATGAAAAATAATTAGAAATTTAATTTGATCAAAGGTCATTCCAATATTTAGATGAATTGCATTTTTAAATAACAAATGTAGGTAATTAGCTGACTAATGAATAATTGGAAGTGGCATATGTTTACTTTACAGATGAAGAAAGCGACTTGTTTTCCACCCTTGTAACACAGCAGAATAACAATGTGAATGTCCGAAATGTTTGAATCAAGCTCTTTTCGAACAAAAAAACTAATCACTTACGATCACTTAGCTTTTTACCTTTAAGACCGCAACATTCTCAAATATTTTTCAGGAATTTAGAACCAGCAGAACTATTTAATTTATTTTCTTGGGAATCCGAAAAAGAGAATAAACAGCAGATACTGTGAAGAAGTCATTCAATGCGAACATTCAACTGAAGACAACATTCCTTCTGTCTAAAAATGTTTAACTTTCAAAAATTTTAAATTTATTGTCATTGTTTAATGAAACAATAAAGAGATGCTGATGCTTTTTCATTGGATTTTGTTGCATGAAAAATGCTTAAGTCTTAAGTGTTAGCATTGAAGTGAAATATATTTACATTAATACAACTATGTTTCAACAGGTAAAATAAATATTGATTGTTACAATGATTGAGAGATTGTAGACTGCAATACATATGAAGAATTAACATGATTCAATATTTCAAAAGCACTTTACTGTGATGTCGATTGAATATTTATTAAGATCAGTGAACTAAGGAATAAAACATAGTAGCTAGGTTTATGTATTAAAGAAAAATGAGACATTCAGTGATTATTGAACAAAATTCTTTTCTGAACTCAAAAATATATGCAATATACAAATTGCGAATTTCTTTCCACTGGATTCCTTGTAGAGATGTACGTTGATTAATATTATAATCAAAGTGTCAGAATTAGGAAGAGAATTAATAGATCATGAAAATAAATAAACAATGAAGTCACTGCTGGGTGGTATATGAAGCGATTGTAATAATTGTGTCATTATTCTACAACGATGAATAATGTTGGAATTGAAACAACAAAAAATTCAACACTTCATTTCTTACAATGCAATGAAAGCAATAATCATTTTGTAGCATGCATGTTTGGAAAAAGCAGTCTTTTAATATGACATACAGTGAACACTAACCTTTTTGCAAAACTGGAAGAAGTTCATAAATTCAAAATGTAGCGTTTGTTGAATTTGCAACAAAAATGGTTATAATTTGAATTATCTTTTGCACACACACAACAGAAGAGGAGCTTAAAGATTGTTAGAATATTTTTTTAAAATGTTTCCAGTGTTATTGTATTACAGTCAATATCCATGATAAATTAGAATTATTGGTTTAAACAACATAAATTGTCATTAACGACTGAACTGAAATATAAGATATCAAATGCACTTACTGCATGGACTAGTAAACAAATGCTTACTGTTGTCATTAGTCTCAGGAACAATAAGATACTCAGGTTATTCCACTGAACATAAATTGGCTGATGATGAATATCTTTGTGTCGCTTTATGTGCACTGTTTTGTGTGGACATTGATATCAAGAAAATTGAGATATTTACATGAATTAGGAATAGATTGGTAATTGGGTGTTAAGGATCTTATTTAAGATTAGACTTTTTAAATAGTTAATATAATTGCTGAGCAAAACACACTTCAGACATCATGCAATAAATGAGATAAGTGATTGTGAGAAACAAAGTTCAGTCACTTCAATAACTTCAGTCCGGAACAAGACCTGAATCAGTAGTATCGTTTATTACGCTGTTGCAAGAGGGGTGTGGTGTCCACTGTCCACAAGGCACACACACACACTGAATTTAACGAGTACACAATATTTATGTAATTCGTTTCTCTTCCCTCCTCCCATTGCTCCTTCACTGTTTACAACTATTTCTAATCTAAACCGGCGGTTTATCTCTGAACTCATCCAGCCTCATCCCTGACAAAATGTTTACCTCTGGCCTCATAAGGACATTTGACCACCTCCCTCTGTGGTCTTATTATTATTTATCCTTCTTCACTGCCATCTGTTTCCGTGCTAACCACAGCATAATTTCTTTTTATTCTTTATTTACACCGAGCCTTATGACCTTTTCATGGTGTTTTTTTTGTTCCTGCTGAAGCGGGAAACAGATGCTTGTTACTGTTTGTACAGCCATATCTAGCTTAACCTACACCCCCTCCCCTCATAGCACCTTAACTATTGGTCTATAACATCTACCATTATTTGCAGACACATTTCATTCTTATATGCACATTTTAGCTAATTCAAAAGCAATAATATATTTCCTTCACATAGTTTTCATTCTTGTTAACTCAGCTCTTGGCTGAAACAATTATACATTGGTGTGAGTTCATTTCCCTTGAATACACAATTATGATTGCAGAAGTAACACTGCTTTATACATATCCCACAGTTATAAATATGCAAAGTCAAATTTCAAATGAATGCACTTGGATATTTTCACAGCAGTTTAATCTCACATTCAATATAAATAGGTGAGTGTAAAATGAAAAACAAATTTCACACAATTCATAAACATCAATAATTTAAAAATGATAAATAAAAAGAATTGGCATTTGTTTATTTGACTGAACAAGAAATGTATTTTTTCTCCTCATTTTTATAGCACTGGAGCATCAAGTTCTATGTACTGTTTGAACTCAGCTCTTCAGAACAAAAGAAAATAAATTAATATCATTACTTTGTATATTTCATCTGTATGACTGCAATATTCTCGAATATTTTTCAACGAGTATTGATGGAGTGGAATTAGATACATTCTGCTATTAGTGACCTGAAGAAAATAAATTGCAAATACTGTGATTATTGGAATGAACAACAGATGGAAGCATATCTAATATTGAATTGAAAGGCAATTCATTTGATTCTTAGATATTTTTTAATCAACATTCAGAGCTGCTCTGGCACATCTCTGTGCAAGATGGGAATTGAAACTGTGCCTCCTGGTCTGGTAACCGAGATACTATCAGAGCTGCACAACATTCCTTCATAATGTTCCCAACCAGGCTGGGCAAGTCTATAATCACATGCTCACTGTGGTTACTCAAGTGAAAAATAATCAGATGTTCATTGTGATAATAGGATTGGAATTAAATGGATGGATCCTGTGTGTAATGTACTTAAAATTAAATAGTAATTTACAATGATGATGGGAGTTAACAGATGTCTTAATTAAATATGATTTTTATGATAATTTGTGGAATGACAACTTGACAGATTTGTGTGATTACTGTAAATTGATAAATAAAAATGAACACAATCATTCTACATGTTCATAATAGTTTCTCATTTTATAAAATGCAACGTAATTTTTTTTTGTTCTACACGTAAATTGGAACAAAATGATGACTTGGTCAGTCAATGTTATTATTCAGCTGAAGACAACTTTCATGGTTTCTGAAAATGTCTGATTTCTAAGAAGTCACCATTTCCTGTGATTGTTTAATGAAACAAGAAAGATGTCAATCCTTTTTTTGTGTACTTCAAAAAAATTCATCGGAATTTAAATAATTGTGCACAAGAAAAATATTCAACTATTATTGTGATTAGAAGCACAATAAATGTTAACATTGAAGTGAATTACAATCAAATCATTTCAGAAGTGTTTCCAAGTTTAAAATGAAAAGCAATATTCACAATGATTGAGAGATTCTACATTGCTAAGTTCTTGCAATAGTTATTACATGGAACCATAATTCCACACTTACATCCTTTGCCAAATTGAACAATTATTTGATATTAGCAACAAATTGATTTTAAAACTACTATTAATGAATTTAAGAATAATGAGGTATCTCATCTTACTATTCCACTGAGTAATGTGCAGAAATGAAGAGAAATATTGCAGTGTAAAGTAACTGGTGTTCTCTGAATATCAATGACTGTGATGACTGTGATCTTTCAAATGAGCCAAAGTCAGATATTTACAAAGGATGTCGCAAGGGCAGTTATTGGTCTTTTCTGGGTGTATTGGCCCGACCAAACAGGTTTTTATATTGTAGCATTTACAACAAGAAATATGGAAAATATTAATAACACATTAACTTAGACTTCGTAACAAGCACAAAGTGCTGTGTAATTATTGTAATTGTTAATTGTTTCTAGAATATTGATAGATAAATTAACTTAATGTTTTGAAAGCACTTTGCTCTGACATCGATTGCGTCATAATTAAGATTGATAAACAGAAAATTAATATATAAAAAGTCGCTTTAATAATTCTAAAAAATACTCAGCAACAATTGACACAGTTCAACATTGGGTTTTTTTGTTGAGTCATGTTTGTTTTTTTTTTAATTTTTATCGTGATAAATGTTAAGACATCTATGTCAGAATAAGGAAGAAAATAATTAGACCGGGAAAGTGAGTCCTATTGTGAACAAAAGGTCAAATAAATGACATTTGTTACAGAAAATTATTTTGCACAAAATGACTGATAATTACGTGATTATTGTTCATTGACAACTAATGCTGGAAGTAAAAGAAACAGATTCGAACATTTCCAAAGCAGGTTTTTTTTCTTATAATGAAATTAAAATACAAATCATTTTGTATTGATTTGAAAAAGTGTCATTTAATGTGATATTTGAGATGAAGAAGTGTTCTTTTTTCCCCAGTGTAGTCTTTTCAATAACTTAAAATTTGGTGTCATTTGAGCTAAAGTACAGATGGGTGTACCTGCATTGTTTTCTTGCACACAAAAGAAGTAAAGTCAACAAAATTTTTAAGTTTCGTAGAGTTACTTCGCAAAATGCATTGAAGCTATCGTGCATGAAGTGAGATAAGTGAGAGAGAGAGACAAATTAAATGCTCAAATGAACACGTCGATATTTTGAAAGCATATCAATCTTATGAATTATGAATTGGTGGATGGAAATTAAAAACAAATTCCTGACAATTCAAGAATGAATAGTGATAAGAAATTTAATTTGTTCAAAGCACATAACAATATTTAGATGAATTGCAATATTTAGTTACAATTGTAGGTGATCAACTGACCAATGAATAATATGAAGTTGCATTTGGTTATTTTGCTGAAGAGGAATTTTGACTGTTTATTTTTTCATTTTTATAATACTGGAGAATAAGGATTTATGTGCTTGAAATGTCTGAACTAGGTTCTTTCAAACAGAGGAAAAAAAATCAGTGAGTATCATTTCTTAGACTCTTCCAACTTTAAGAATGCAACATTTTCAATTACTTTTTCAAGGAATGTTGAATTAGCAGATATGATACGTTTTATTAGTGACCTGAAGAAAATAAGTAGTAGATATGGTGATGATTGAAATGCACAGCAGATTGAAGTATATTTCATGTGGTTTTAAATACAGTTCAATCTATGCCAGGTATTTTCTCATGAATATTTGGAGCTGCTCTTACACATCTCTGCTGAAGGTGGGAATTGAAATCATTCCTCCTGATCTTGTCGGAGAGACACTGTCAGAGCTCCACACGGACCCTTCATAATGTCCCCACCCCCGGAAGGGTAGGACCATAGTCACATGCTTACTGTGGCAACACAAATGAAAACGAATCAGATGTTTATTGTAATAATTTGTATGGGAATTAATTACATATTTTCTGTGTGTAATGAACTGACAACATGAATTAGTAATTTACAGTAAAGTTGTTAAAAAGCAATAATGACTTTAATTAAATATGAATCTCATGAAGATCCATGATAGGGAAAAAAGCCTACTCATTTGATCATTGTACACTGATGAACAAAAATCAATAAAATAGTTCCATATGTTCAAAGCAATTTTTCACAGAATGACAAGAAAATTAAAATGCTTTTGCAACATAAATGAATAGGAAAATAAATGAATTAGTCACACAATACGACTATTCATCTGAAGACAACTTCCCTTCTTTCCCAAAATGTTCAAATTCCCAAAGTTCAAAATGTACTGTGACTATTTCATGGAACAATAGAGATGTTAGCTCATTTTGTTGTACTTCAAAACGTCACAAGAATTTTAAATTATTTTGTTCCATGAAAAATGATTAACTTGTATCGTGTTTATAAATACAGTAAATGTTAACGTGTAAGCGAAACATAATTAAATCAATTCAACTTTTGCTAGGGTTAAAATAAAAATTGATATTTACAACACACACTGCAAATCTTTACATTATTTCATGCATGAGCCATAATTCCACAGATATACCCTGAACTATATTGAACAATGATCAGATAATAGCAGCAATTGGATTGTCAAAATTCTATCAGTTAATTTAAGAATACTGAGAAATCTTAGTTGATTATTTCACTGAACAATGTGGAGAAATGACCAGGAATTATTCTAATGAAAAGTAATTACAGTTTTCTGAACGCTTCAGGCTGAGGTTACCGTGATCATTCAAATGAGCAATCATCAAATATTTACAATGAGGCATTGAATGTGAAGTCATTGGTTCCATTATGGGATCGTTCAGCTGAACATTAAATTGATTTATATATTGTAGGGTTCGTACTCAGAAACAATTGATGCAATTAAAATGCGATTCTCACTATATTTGATAGAAAGATTAACTCCAATAATTGTGCAATTATCGTAATGGCAGTGACTGGAAAAATAACATTATAATCTGAAAAAATAAATTGATTTAATATTCTAAGAGCACTTTGCTGTGATGATTATTGGATATTAATTAAGATCGATAAACTGAGGAATACAATATAATGGCGAGCTTTATGGATTCACAAAAATGATCCATTCAGTTATTATTCAGCAGAATTGTTTTTGGGTCAGACATGCAGGATTACAAGAATGATATGTTACCATCCATTGGTTTGCTTCATGAGACGTTCTTTTAATTTATATACTTTTGATCATGACCAATGTTTCGACATTCCTGTCAGAAGTAGGAAGTTAATAAGTAGATAGTGAAAGTGCGTATGACAGTGAACGGAAGATAGAGGGAACTTCCATAATTTTATGATGATTGTACATTGATAAATAACTTCGGAGTAAAAAAAGTAAATCAACATGTTCAAAGCAGTTTTTTTGCTAAGAACAAATTGAAAATTAAAATAATCCTTCTGCAGTGCACATGATTTGAAAACGCATCAGTCACCAGTCACAAAAAACATCGGCGCGAGACAATAAGACCCTTATGAAGGGTATTCTACTCAACAGGAATTCGAGGACCTTGAACATCTTCATGTCGTTCTTGCAAAGAACACTCTTATTATTCCTAAAGTTTTATTACCATAAATATTTCAACATTTGTATCAGAACTAGGAAGAAAATGAGAAGGGATTCACATGAGTATTTTCTTGAGTGAAAGTCAAAATAAATTTACAGTGCCATCTTTCATTATTTTCTCTGAATAAGCAGATAAAGATTTTTAAGGTGCAAGCTCAAAACGTTTTCACCTACTGGTTGTACTAAGCCAAAATACATCATTTTATTTTGCGATACTTCAACTGGATTGGAAATCTGCTATGTATGCTGACGTAAGCATCCTCGCTCATTTGTAATAAAGCATTGTTATTGGTTTTAGTGAAATATTTCGTGTGCAATTACTGAAGTGAAATGTAAGAAATCAAGTGCATTTATTGGATGGAACTGCTCACCAAATGTTTATTGTGGTTCTTGTTCTCAGAAACAATAAGATACTTACTCAGGTTTTTCTCTGGAGCAGTAATTAGATGACCAGGAAGACATTTGTGTAGCTTTGTGTGCTGTGTTCAGTGAGCATTTCTTTTCAATTACAACTATATTTTAAGAATATAGGAAGGGATTAATAATCGTGTATTAAAGATCTTAATTAAAGTCATATTTTCTTTTAAAAATTACGAGAATTCCTTTGTGCAACAATAATTTGGAGATCTCGGTATTGGACTAGGGTGGACAAAGTTAAAAATCACATGACACCAGGTTATAGTCCAACAGGTTTATTTATAAGCACTAGCTTTAAAGGCTATTGCTCTGCATCAGGTGATCTGGTCTCTTCGGAGAGATACTACTAGAGATACACAAGTGCCTTTCATTATCGTCCCAGCAAGGAAGGGTGGGATTATAATCAATTGGGATTACTCAAATGAAAATTAACCAGTGTTCATTCCGAAAATTGGGCTGGGAATTAATTAGACTGTTTCTGTGTAATGGACTGAGAATGAACTAGTAATTCACGATAATAATGGTACTAAGCACATATGCTCTTACTTACAAATTAATGTCAGAATAATTGGAAGAAAGATAAATCGACATATCATGAGCTTATAGTAAATTCATAAAAAATACAACTGTTGAATACGTTTAAAGCAGTTTTTCTTATCAAGAAAAAGATAATGAGAATGTTTAGCAGTCGGACGGAATCGGAAGAAAAGGTCATTCACTGTGACTATTCAGCTGCAGACATCTTCTCTTCCTTCCAAAAATGTATAACTTGCAACAATTCCAAATGTATTCTGATTGATAAAGGAAAGAGCAAACACCTGTAAATTCTATTTTTTTGTTTACAAAAAAGTCACAAATTTAAATAATCTTACTGTGATCAGAATTACAATAAATCTTTGTGTTGAAGAAAAATATAATCAAATCAAATCAAAATATACATCGATATTCACAATAATTGGCAGAGTGAACACTGCAATATCTTTCCATCAGTTGATGTACTGAGCCATATTTCCACTATTCTATCCCTGACTGGATTGATCAATGGTTAGATATTAGCAATAACTAAATTATTAATATGCTGTCAGTGAACTGAATATTAATGAGAAACTTCACATTGCCGTTTTTATTGTAGTATTGGCAGTAATAATCAATGGATTAAATTATGATGCGCATCACACCTTACTGAATATTATCAAATTTTCTAACAGGTTTCTAGTCCAATCTTCAATTTAAAAAGGGTAATTTTGGCTCAGCACATCAGTAACTGCAAACATTTTCAACACATCTCCAAAGTTATTAATCCTATAATTTAAAAAAAAATCAAAAAGTTGCCTCTGTAAATGTCATTGACTCTTTCTTTAGATTATAGTCAAGTTCGTTCTCTACTTATTTTCTTCCTATTTCTAACACCAGTGGCTAAATATTGATTAGATTAAATGTCATATGAGTGAGGTATTAGTTTTCTCTGAAAGATCTGTGCAGCACAGGAATGGGTCCTTTGGCCCATAACGTTGTGCTGAACATAATGCAAAAGAAACTCATCCCTTCTGCCTATCCTTGGTCCATATCCGTCCAAATTATCTAAATGAACATTAAATAGCCTTCATGTATCTGCCTCCACCACCAAGCCTTGAAGTTCATTCCAGACACCTACCACTCCCTGTGTAAAAATAAATGCCCCTCACATGCCCCTTGAACTTCCCCCCACAACCTTAAATTCATGCCTCATAGTTTTGACATTTCAACTCTGGGGAGAAACTTCCTGACTGACAAACCTACCAATGTATCTCATGATTGCACAGACTTCAATCAATTCTTCCCCTCAGCCACCACCACTCCACAAAAAAGCAGCCTCTCCAAATCCAGGCAGCATCCTGGTAAACACCCTCTGTGCCATCTCCAAAGCCTCCATACCCTTCCTGAAATGTGGCGAACAGAAGTGAATACAATAATTTAAGTATGCCTTAACCAAAGTCTCACAAAGTTGCAAAATGATATCCTGACTCTTGTAACCAGTTCCCTGACCAATAAAGGCAAGCATGCCATTTGCCACGCTTTCTACTTGCATGGAGACTTTCAGGGAGCCATGGTCTTGAACGCCAACATCCCTTTGAACAACAAAGCTGTTCAGGGTCCTGCCATTAACTATCTACATTTCCTTAATATTTGAGCTCCCAAAGTGAGACACCTCACACTTGTATGGATTAAGCTTTCCCTTTAATTTCTCTGGCCATAGCTGCAGTTTATCTTTTTCCTGCTGCATTCTTTGACAACCTTCCATATTATTCAAAACTGCACTGAACTTTGTATCATCTGCAAGCTTATTAACTCACCCAATTAGGTTTTAATTCATGTCACTTCTATATATTTGTATCGTAACCAGAAGGGTTCCAGTAAAGATCCCTGTGGAAAAAAGACAGAAAATGAGGGAAATTTCTTGAATAAATGTGTTTTTTTAATGACAAAACAATTCTGATGAATAATCTCTGAAGTTGTGATTTTTGTTTTAAATTAACCCAATATTTTAATTCTCAGTTTACTGATCTTAATGAATATCCAGTACAAACTGCTTTGAATATATTGAATCATTTTAAGTGTTGATTTCTAACATTAATTATTATTTGATTGTCATTTCAATTCTCACACCATCATGAGATTCACATTTTAGTTGAATCCATTATTTCTTAGTGCCAGTATCACAATGAAATATTAACATTCTTTTCAGGTCAACACACCTGCAATCAACCAGAGTTTTCTCACCCAACACTCATAGTAACTATCTCATTCTCTTTCATTTGAATTCTCGTATTAATGGAAGAATTATTAATCAGCCTTATCAATTAAGAGATGGCTAATTATTTTTCACTTCAATATTTCAGTTTTTTCAGATATACTGCACAATTACATTGCAATAAGGATTTTCTTATCAAGCTTAAATTTGGTTTCAGCCATTTTAAAACTAATTATTGCTAATGTCTAACTGGTAATCAATGTTTAAATGCAATATATCCAGCTGTCGATGTGGAACAATGGCTCAATACATCAACTGACAAACAATATTGCACTCTGCAATCTCTTAATCTGAGCAAAATAATTTTCAGTGTGGAAGCTTAGTTAGATTGAATTGGCTGTGAGCAAAAATACATTTTGAGGAAGGGTCACTGGCACTGTATTAACACTGAATGCTTCCCACAGATGCTGCCAGACCTCCTGTGTTGGTTTCCAGCAATTACTGATTTTGTTTCTGAGTTCCAGCATCCACAGTTTTTTGCGTTTTTGTACTGATTGTATATCACTTCAATGCTAACATTTCTATATTTCTGATTATTATAAAAGAGCTAACTATTTTTCACATTAAACATTATGTAAATTTCATGTGTTTCTTGTGTACACAAACCTGAATTAACAAATGTTTGATCTATTCTTTTACAATAAATCTTGAATTCATAGAAATCACAATTTTGTGAAACTGAGGAAAGTTGTCTTTCGCTGAGAAGTCACCTTGAATGGCGAATGCTTTATTTCCAATTCATGTGCATTACAAAGCAGGTCAATGTAAATTTATGTATATAAATAACTGCTTCAAACATATTGAATTATTTGATTATCATGAGACTTATATTTATTTAAGATTATTGTCGCTTCATTCCATCATTATTAGAAATTAGGAATTCTTTTTATCCATTACACACTGGAAGTGTCTAATATAATCCTAGTCCAATTATCACGATAAATATCTGAGCAGTTTTCCCTGTGAGTAACCACAGTAAGTATGTGATTATAGTCCTGCCTTTCCTGCACGGGAACATTATGGAGGGCTCTGGTAATGTCTGTACCAATAGACCATGAGGCAGGCGTTCAATTCCTACCTTAAACAGAGATGTGTCAAAGCACCTCAGAGTTGATTAGAAAATATCTAAGTGTCAATTGAATTACTTTTCAATCCAACATTTTCTCAACTTGCATCTGTTGTTGATTATAATGATCACAATATCTTGAATTTATTTGCTTCAGGTCACTGATTAAAGTATGAATGTTATTAAGGCGAGGGGGAAAGTTTTAAAAGGGATCTGAGGGGCAACTCTTTTCACAACGCGTGTTTGGCATATTCAGATGAGCTGTGACAGGAAAGTCAGGGGTTGGTACAATTACAACATCTAAAAGACTTTCGGACAGTTACGTGGATAGAAAACATCCAGAGGGATATGGGACAAACACAGGAAAATGGGACTAGTTTAGTTTCGGAAACCTGGCCGGAATGCCAAGTTTGGCTGAATGGCCTGTTTTCGTACTGTATCAGTCTAACTTTCTACAATTCAAACTTGACTGTGATGGGGAAAGGAAAGCAAACAACGGGTATTAATTCTTTTTTGTGTCCATAAAAAAGTGACATGAATTTTAAATAATTGTGTCACATGAAATAGTTCACTCTTATTGTGATTAGAAATACAATGAATGCGAGCATTAAAGTGAAATATAATTGAATTAATTCAACTATGTTTCCATGGTTAAAATAAAAATTGATTTTCACAATGATTGTGAGTTTGTACACTGCAATATATTCACATCAGTTCACATACTGAGCTATTTTTGCACATTTATACCCCTTACTGAACAATAGTTACATATTAGCAACACATAGATTTTTGAAAATATATCAGTGCACTTAAAAGAAGGAGATATTTAATGTTGCTATGTGACTGTGCCGTGTGTAGACATCAACAGCAATCATTGCAGTGAAAAGTAATTACAGTTCTCTGAATTTATAGGGCTGAGATTACTGTGATTATTCAAATGAGCAAAAGTCAGTTTTCAAAGCATGCTGGATGCAAAATCATTGGTTCCATTGTGGGATACTTGACCTGAATACAATAGTATTGTTACAATGGATTAAATGAAACAATGGATTAAATTAAAATATGGATCTGACTATACATGTTAGAAAGACAATCAAATTATTCTGTAATTATTATAAGGATAATGAATTCATAATAAATGTTGTAATCAGAATAAATAAGTTGACTCAACATTTTAAAAACACTTTGCTCTGATGTTGATTAGACATCAGTAAGATCTGTAAACTGAAGACTAAAATATAACAGCTGGATTGATGGATTGAGGACAATAAATGAGCCATCCAGTAATGATTGAAAAGAATTGACTTTTACTCAAAATGCAGAAAATACAGAAGTAATGTATTTCATTCAATTAGTTTACATGTAGAAACGTATGTTTTTAAATTATTTAATTTTATCATGATCGATGTTCAAACATCTGTGTCTGAATTAGGAAGAAAATTATGAGACAACGAAAGTTAACATCAGAGTGGCCACAAGATACAGTCCATGACATTTGATAGAAAAAGGAATTTGAATAATTTTGTAATTATTGAACATTGTTAACCAATTAACTCCTCAGGTACTGAAGCAGTCCAACCCCAAGAACAACAAGATCTGGACAATATCCAGGTTTGGGTTGACAAGGGGCAAGTAACATACATCCCACACAAATGCAGGCTGCGACCATCACGTATAAGAAATGACCTAACCACCATCACTAGACATTCAATGCTGTTACCATTACTGAACACCCACTATCAACATTATCCTGGGGATAATCATTGATCAGAAACTGAATTGGTCTCACCACACAAACACAGTGGCTACAAGAGTAATTCAACTCCTGGCTCCTGAAAGCCTGCCCAACAGCTACCAGGCACAAGTCAGGAGTGTGATGGAACACTCCCCACTTGCCTGGTTTAGTGCCACCCTAACAACACTCAAGAAACCCATGGCCACTTCCATCTCGAGGGACAAAGGCAGCAGCTAGATGGAAATACAACTACCTTCAAGTTCCCCTCCAAGGTACTAACCCACCCTGACTTGGGAATATATTGCCATTCCTTCACTGTCGGTGGGTGAATGTCCTGGAAATCCCCACCCCAATGGTATTGTGGGTCAACCCACAGCAGTTAGACTGCAGTGGTTCAAGAAGACAGCTCAGCACCAATTTCTCAAGGGTAACGAGGGACAGGCAATAAATTCTGGGCCCAGCCAGTGACAACCAAATCACATCAAATAAATATTAAAATAATGTCTGCAAGATCAAAACAGCTCCAACTCTGCCCTAACTGCAATCTCTGCTTCTTCTTATTGACAAAGATAAAAGGTTACCTTGCTCAACTTTCTCATCAGTACAGTATTCACCCCAGCCCTCTCTTATACCAACCAGAAGCATTTCCATCACCAGCAGCAACTCCGCTTAAAATATTTTGTCAGTAACTTTTCATTAACTGGTTACTTCAATTACAATGCAATCTCTACAAACAGACCAAGTACCTTTTCGGCGACAACAAATTTTCTAACAACTTTTCTTGATCTGTCTCTGCCATTCTTTTTTTTTATATGAGGTAGGGAGGGATTGGATCACCACAGTGATGTAAGATATATGTAACACAGTGAGACAGGAAAGCTAGTATGACTCACGTTGACTCTTAGACACCACACAGTGGGACAACACATTCACTGCATAATAAACACAACACAACATTTCAACCCGGTGTGACAGTAATAAAATGTGGATCGGTTGGACAGGCTGGGTTTGTTTCAGACGGAGTTTGGGAGAGTGAGGGGTGACATGACTGAAGTGTCTAAGATCCTGAATGGTTTGTTAAGGAGGAGGTGGAAAGGATGTTTCCTCTTGTGGGTCATACGTGAACTCTCGAGAGATCTGCTTTAAAATTAGATTCACCCTTTCAGGACAGAGATGAGGAGATTTATTTCCTCTCAGAGGCCTGTGCAACTTTGGAACTCTCTGCCCCAGAAGGTGGGCTCACTGAGTATTTTAAGATACAGGTTGATAGGTTCTTGTTAAGGGACGTTGGGGGAAGATGGAACACAAATCACTAATAGATCAGGCCTGGCCTTATTGAATGATGGAGTGAACTTGAGGGGCTGAAAGGTCACCTTCTGCTTCTTTCTCACATGACACAGGACTAAGAGCTTTGTTGAAAATTCATTCACTGGATGTAGGTGCCACTGGCTATGGGCAGCATTTATTACCCAGAGGGCAGGTAAGAGTCAACCACATTGCTGTGGGTCAGGGGTCACATGTAGACTAGATCAGGTAAGGATGGCAGCTTCCTTCCCTAAAGGACATCACTGACCGAGTTGGATGTTTCCTGACAATCGAGAATAATTTCATCAATAGACTCATAATTCTAGATGATTATTGAATTCAAACTGCTGAAACTGACTGACCACGTGGCTGTCAGTGAATCCAACACAAGTGAATGGAAACATTGCTCAGAGTCTGGTTCTGGAACATTCAATACAACCAGGAAATGGAAAGTGAATACTTAGCTGAAAACAAGACCACTGCTCTGTTAGAGTCAAAATCAATCAATGTTCAGTTACTGAACATTATTGACTCACAGAATATGCGAACCTGCAGAATCACAGTAAAAGGGAAGAGTAAACAACATTCTTGCCAAATCCAGAATGAACCAACTGCTTGTACAAAAACAGCTCAGAACAAAGGGGCTGAATCCTCCACAAACTGACAAATCAGATTTGTAGATAGAGATTGGAAATCTTTAGAAAAAACCCTTCCCTGCAGATGGTGTGTGCGAGAAACCATTCTCAGTGTGAACTGCCACTTATTTCCCCTCACAAAAGGAGGTGTGTTGCTCACTTACAGACTGACTTACAGACAAAGATAACCTGATCAGGAACTCCCAGGTTAATTAAGCTATTAGTGACAGACCATTGCACACAACAAGAGCTTAGACCACAACAGATTCTAGTGAAACCAACAGTGCAATGAAAATGGTGAATTAGTCTTTATAATCATGCAGCCTTCTCTCAATTAAAGTAATCCCAGTCAACTTCTCAACATTTTAAAACTATTAATATCAATGAATATATATTTATTTCCATTCCTAATTTCCTCCAAAAAATGTATCTGATTATTCTCTTCAAAATATATTTTAAATGGTGTATTCCAAATCACAATTCATTTCCAATTATTCTTAGAGCAAAACAACTTGCAAACTAAAATAGTTTTCATGTCAATAATGACACTGGAAACTTTGTTATGTAGTTCAACCATATTTCCAAATATTGTTTTGGTTCATTATTGCAGTGAAGCTAAAATTAAAGTCTATTTATTTTCTCTGATATCCTTCTATTACTTTATTCCCTAATAAGAGTACCCATGGTGTAATGGGTGACAAACATTAAGTAAAATTGAATTTTCATTGCAAGAACTTGTACAAAATATCACATATTATTCAGTTCATTCATTGTCGTTGATTATCTGTTGTTTTCATTGTATGATCACGTTAAATTCACTTAAATAATCACAGTAGAATTTTCACCTTGATAGATATGTAAAGTGAATGTCAAATTATTAATATTTCAAGTAAAACCAAATTCACATTTTGTTCTGTTTTATTCCAGGAATGACAGGAGGTGTTACATTATTATGATAAACAGGAACAAGTGAAGGTGGTGGCTCTCAGACGTGAGGCCTTCAAGCCAAAGGGCCAGGTGGTAGTTACAGTAGGGGGAGGTACTTAGTGCCCCGCTCTCCTCAGAAGGCAGTGAGGATGGTGACACTGACTGGAACGGGTCAGATGACAAAGCGCCCACGTATGGACAGAGGGACGACAATGGGTAGGATCACCCACCGCCCTATAAGGCCCAGAAGACCGTGTCTATGGCACCACTGGGCATCAAAGCTCAATTTGGCAGACAGCAGGGAGCAACAAAGGGAACTGACAGAAACCAAACCTGAACTGTTCACCCGCTGAATAACAGATGTTGGTGAATGAAGACCCAGCCTGATAGAGAAATGGTAATAATGGGCCTTATTGGGACAATATGGATGAATTAGTAGAGGTACACAGTCTCACCGAAGATGATGTACGGACCCTCCCTCAGCCCAAGATGCCCTGACGTGTACAGCAGAAACTGTGCCTGCAATGAGACGATGGGGTGCGAGCCAGTTCCCCCCAGAGTACAGCTGATCCATGGCGCCAGGCATTTACAGATATTGCAGGGACACACTGGGGAGGGGACAGGCTGAATGGGCTAAAATAACCTTGGTGACTCAGGGACCCAAGGGTAATATCGAGGATCATACAGAGAGGAAGTCTGAGGTGTGTAAGGACCACGGGGAATTACCAAACCCTAACATGTGATGATGAAATCGGTTTGATGCATTTAAAAGATGACATGGGACCCTATTTAACTGTAATTATAAACATGGGACTCCCAGTGGGAGATAATTCTAACCACATTCTGAATTGGTCCATGAGAGCTGAGGAAAACACAGAAACACAGGGGAATAGCTGCAGTACAGGGAGGGTAATCAGACCCACAATGTTACAAGGGAAGCAGGAAAGGGCACATAGACAAGGAACATAGGCAGAGAGAGGGAGATAGGTGTTCATATTGTGAGTGGCCTGTGTTCACGTAGGTATATGCATAGCCCATGAATATTCATTGACGTGCTGTTAAGGGGCCAACACTCACATGATTCTAACATCGGAGCATCTTTGTCAGTTACCGATAAGGATATACACCCCACCCCCTCAATTACTAAAATGAGAGCAGTTGGAGAGGTTACCTAGGAAGCTGGATGAAGCAAACCTGCCCCGATGTAGAATGGGAGTATGACAAAATGTATTCAGATATGGAGGTGTGATACTCAAGAAGGGACCATTCTGGGAGTTGCTCCTATTTTTTCTAAAATGGCAACTATTGACATCAACACCCGAATTTAAACATGGGGATGTTCCGGCCAGGACTGGGACAGAAAGAAAAGGAGAGACAACCTCTCCGGAGTAGCTACATTGCAGGGAGAATGGGGCAGTCAGAGAATCTGGTGGGTTATAGCTCGGACCCACTCAGCGGTGTGCGTAACTCAAACAGGAAAGTGGGTTGTTCTCTATCGACCCTCTAGAGATCTAGGGCCCTCTCACTCCCCACATAAACGGGATATCATAAAAGCTGGGGCTGAAGAGGCAGTAATTGTGACAGTGATTGATTGACAGAAGCTGGAAATAGTCTGGGTCAATACCTGTGGACATTGAATGGCAGAAGAGAGTGGTGTATACAGACCGAGGAGAACAGTCCACCAGGATACTATATCCTCAGGGATCCCGCAATATTCCAGTATATCCCACTGATGTGTTTTTGATGGAACTCATCACACTGATCTTACCAACACCTCATCACCTCAAGCGGTGAGAAAGAACATATCCAGATATTATACAGAGTATTGGATCAGGTTAGCCAGGCCAGGCTTAAAATTAACACACAGAGAGTGCAACTGGGAAGGTAGGGAGAGACGGAACTGGGACATCATATTGGGGAGATCAAATCAGGAAGGGAGAGGGAACAGTCCCAGCGGGAACAAAAACTATGATTATATAATTATCTACCCACACACCGTAAAGGGATCAGGCAAACTTTAGGATTGTTTAATTTTTGTGGGAAGTTTGTGAGGAATATTCAGAAATAGAGAACCATCACGAGCCCTGGCAGAAGCGCAGACATTAACCAGGGGTGAGGGAGGCAAAATGCACACAGTCAGCATGCCTTTGGTATAGTTCATGACTGGGCTCGGTGAAGGTATATCACCCTGTCTGGGGGCCACATTGAGCATGAAGAACAGGTCAGAGAGTTAGTGGAAGCAGCCAACTTTCCCAGTGAAGCAGCAGTAATGAAGAATAGAGCTCACAGGAATGTAGAAACCCCACACCAACGGGGTATTTGGTGAGCATGGGTGAGCATACTTACTGAAACAGGGCAGACATTTGAGGAGGATGCAGTGGCAGTAGCTACAGAAGCGAGAAAGGAAAGTTTGAAGACATTTCCAGAAACAGTCCCACAGCAGGAGAAACAGGAATGGGAACAGGGTGGGGCAGTAATAGGACATAGGATGATCCAGCAGTGCCACTGTATAAGACAAACATTATTAAAAACATATCATGGGCTGGCCCATATTGAGCAGGATAAAATGCAATATCGGATGATCAACTACAGGGGTGTTCTAGAACAAGAAGGTTTTGTCACAGGGGTGTAGTCTGTACACAGTGTGAGCCATGGAAAACAATCAGGATAAAATGGAGGCAGTCGCAGGGATCCAGGGGCCCATGGGAACAATTACAGATGGATTTTACATACACCCCCATCCCAATCCCAGGGAAGGAAATCCTGCTGGCTCTTAATAAACAGGTTTACTCAGTGGGCGGAAGCATTTCCCTGCAGATTCTGACTAAGGGACACATGCTCCAGGAAATGACGTTAAGCACCTCTGTGGCCTGTTTGGTACTGAGCAGAAATCCCATCTCACATACCACCCCCAGAGCTCAGGGACAGTAGAAGGAATGAAGCAGACACTGAAAGCAAGTCTGACTAAGGCCCTGACAGAGACAGGCCGGGATGGGTTAGTGTACTCCCCACAATCCTACTGAAACTGACATCAACCCCAGCAAAGGGAACTGAGCAATCCCCCTTTGAATTTGGACTATGCAGCTGCCAGAGGGTATGGTAGTGGGAGGGCAGGAGATGTACAATGGCAGGGATAGAGTGAAACAATTTGTGAAAGAACTGACAAAGCAACTGCATGAGCTGAGAGGGGAAGTTGCAGACGGACAGAGAATCAGAGACTGGGAAAGGGAGCTCATAAACATCCGAGCTGACATCCCGAACCCAGGAGAACGGGTCAGGGGGGAAATATTCGTGGAACGTATGAAAGAAACACATCTAAATGCTGGACCTGGCTGGGCGAGCCACAGAATTCCAGAGAGGGAACTCTTCCATCCTGCATTAGTAAGGAGCTCTGAATAAACATTGGTCGTGCTGCTCAGCACAGAACTCAAGGCTCCTCTTTGATATTTCTCCTAGTAACAGTTGTGCAGGGGTATGTTGGTGGCTGGAGGTCTGTGACCAGTGCCTCTGTTCCACAAGGGTCAGAGCTGGGACATCTGGTGTTTGTACTACATAGAAATGATTAGCCTGAAAATGTAAATGATTTAATTAGCAAGTTTGTAGATGGCACAAAGTGAAGAAGTTGTGAATTGTGAAGAATGTTGTCAAAGGAAACATCAAGGACGAGATCAGTTTGAAGGTTATGCAGAGAAATTGCAGACAGATTTTAATTCAGACAAGTGTGACGTGATGTTTTGGGCAGCTCATTGTAAGAGGAATGTATACACTAAAAGGAAGTGCCCTGAGCAGATTGATATACATAGGGATCTTCAGGTGCAAGTTCACAGCTCCCTGAATGTGGTGAAGGAGGTGGATGGCAGGCTCGCCTTCTTCTGTCAGGGGAGTGAATATAAAACTGTCATGAGCCCACCTTTGGGGTATTGTGGGCTGTGTTGGGCACCGCATTATAAGGAGGATGTGGAGGCTTTGGAGAGGGTGGAAATGGGTTTACCAGGATGTTGCCTGGATTGGGAGAGGTTGGAAAATCTCGGATTGTTGTCTTTGGAAAGTCAGTGGCTGTGGAGTGATCCGAGAGGCACAGAGAGAGTGAATAATCTGAATCTTTTTCCAAGTGGAAATTATCAATTCCACAGGCCATAGATTTAAGGGGAGAGGGGGCAAGTTTCAAGGAAATGAAAACCGAAAGAACAGCAGATGTTGTAAACCAGAAAGAAAAACAGAAGTTTCTGAAAAAGCTCAGCAGTTCTAGCAGCATCTGTGAAGAGAAATTAGTTAACATTTCTGAGGAAGGGGGACCGGACCCGAAACTTTAATGGATTTTTCTTCACAGATGCTGCATGACCTGCTGAGCATTTTCAACAGCATCTGTGCAAGTTAAAAGGGAATTGTGTCAGACAAGTTTCTTATGCAGGAGGTGGTCAGTGACTAGAATGTACTTGCTTGAGAGATGGTAAAAGTAGAAACAATCACAATGTTTAAGACACATTTGGACAGTCAGATAAACAGGCAAGGGTTGGCAGGGATATGGATCATGTACAGGCAGATGGAATCAGTTTGGAATGGCATCATGATTCACACAGACATGGTGAGCTGATTATTCCGGTGCTGTCCTGTTCTGTTTTCCAGGGGGGAGAATGTGTGGAGCGAGAGATAATATTTTGAGTATAATATGTCTCTTCTTTAGAACACACAGTAAGTTGATGCATTTTGAGAGAAGCAATGTAGAAAGGGAATATATATTTGAATGGCACAGACACAGAGAGCAGGACAGCAGGAATGGGGGACAATGTGTACAAATCCTTAAAGGAGAGAGAACATAAAGTGTTTTGAGTAAACGTATAGGATGCTGGGCTTCATTAATAGAGGGAATGATAACATACTCATGGAAAAGATGCTGATCATTGACAAAGTTCTAGTTAGGTCACAGTCAGTCATTGCATCCAATTGTGGTCAACAGATTCCTGGTCAGGATGAGGAAGTTAAAATACCACAAAGGGGCCAGTTCCATACTTTGCTTGTCTTTCAGGATGCATTGGTGACTCAAGGGTTAAACATTCTCCTGCCAAAGGTCTTCCTGCCGTATTGTAAGAGTACAAGGCCTGTACTCTTCCAATACAGACTGAACACCTCAGTAGGGGTGAGGCAGACCGTATCTGCGAAATAGAACCTCTTGGAGCCACACATGTGGATTCCACCATAACCCCAGAGAGAGCAATTTGCCCTTTCCAGACAAGACTGAGAGTCCTGGGCACAACCCTGTTAAACAGCCTCCTGCTCCCATTGTCTTACCTCCCCTCCATATGAGCATAGGTACGTGAATCCCCCATTTACTGAAGGAAGAACCCTTCTGCCTTAATCTCTTCCCATCAACACATAATCATGGACAATACGATAATCAGTTTCTGTAATTCAACACACATTATCACAGGACATTGGCATTCATCAAGCTTTGTAAATTCATAATTGCCAGCTTTAAACTATGTAATGGCAATCGCGCATGTGACTGATATGCCTTTGTCTAATTCTTATTAAATATACTGTCTCTGTGGGTAAGGCAGAGATTCGTGAAGATGAGTCTGTACAAGTAGACACTCGGCTACTTTAGAGATGCTTTGAAACTCTTGCCAGCTGTCCGATAATAAAGCTGCTGCTGTTGTATAGAAAACTTGTGTCATCTGGATTTGTGGAACAAAACAGACATTAACAAGGAAGGATATGAGATCTTCAGGGTGTGGAGTACAGACTTACTGGAGTAGTTCACTGATGAAGAAAATGCAGTCACTGGATTGATTTGAAGAAATTGCTATTTTCTTTGAAGTGAAGAAGTAGAATATATTTTTGATAAAGCTGTATAAGATTATAACAGACCTAGATATAGCAGACAAAAATATCTGTATTTGATAGGTGATAGCACAAGAATTAAGACCAGATGTAAGGTTTTGAGACAGTGGGAGATGAGTAAGTGTTTCTGATGACTGTATTGGCTGGAAATATGCAGAACATGCTGCCTATTATGGTGGTGCAGGCAGAGAAGATGAATGATTGATAAAAACAATTATACCAGATCTGAGGGAAATAAAATTGCAGAGTCTGGGGGACGGATGGGAAATGAGAATGTTGGATTCTGCTACAGAGAGACAGTTTGGATTTAATGGGCCTCTTTCTGTGCTACAATGCATTTTATTTGGACTTGCTTAACTTGCTCTGGTCACCAATTAAATTGTCATTGAGGTAAATCTGCTCAGTGTTCCTACTCAGACCAATACAGGCTGTCCCTCCACAGCAAGAGATAATGTTTACTGCTTTATACTGGGTTCTGGGGGTGGTGGGGGGTGGGGGGGTTAGTGGTACTAACGGTGTGTGTAACAGTCTGCCAGTATTTATCTGAAATGGCAAAACACCAGTGCAGCCACACCAGGGATCGACTCTGGAAATGTGGGGAATACCAGAAGGGAATTCTTTACCCATCCCACCTGGAAACTGGCCAAACCAGTCAGATTGGGGAGAAGCTGTTCACCTGCTGTGTGTGTGGGGGGAAGGGTGGGGGGAGGTGGGGAGGGATTCACTCAGGCATCCATCCTGCTGAGACACCAGTGAATTTACTCATAACCACAAGTTGAAGGATTTTTTTTCTCTTGTTCACACCAAGTAATGAATAATAGTTTTGGCAGTTCATAAAGTTTTGCATATAGAGAACTTAGTTTTGGAAATGTTCACAACATCGTTGAACATGTACAGATTCACACTGGGTAGAGACTTTTATTTTCCTTTATCCATTCAAAGGATGAGGGTGTCGCTGGCCCGGCAACATTTACTGCCCATCCCTAATTGCCCAGAGGGCAGGTAAGAGTCAGCCACATTGAAGTCACAATGTAGGCCAGACCAGGTAAGGATGGCAGCTTCCTTCCTGAAAGGGCATTACTGAACCAAATGGGTTTTTTCTGAAAATCGATTAATGGTCATCATTAGATTCTTAAATTCCAGAGCTTTTTTTATTGAATTCAAATTCCCCCAAGTGCTGCAGCAGGCTTTGAACCCAGGTCTCCAGAACGTTATCTGGGGCTTTGGATTAACTGTCTAGTGACAATACCGCTCGGCCAATCCTTCCCCACATCACTGTCCATCTGCACAGAGTGAACAGCGGTTTTCTGGTTCATCAGGACAGGGTAATCACACATACGTTTGCTGAATAATTGCAGGAGTTGGATGTTGATGGGCTATTGACATCCATCTCTGAACCATGTATTCTGGGGTTTGTTTCTGTTGTCTTGTTATCTTTTGGGGATAAAAACAGTTTCAATTAGCTTTCTATTAAATGCATGGCAATCAAGTCGATTCCATAACTCTCAGGCAGATTAGTTTCTTTTGAAGGACTCTCCATCTCCCCGACCTCCTCCATCCACACCTCCAACAGTACAATAATCTCACAGAGTCTCTTTGTGACTATGAATGAGACAATCTGATCAGCTGCTTCTTTCCCAACTCCTATGTCAAGTTGGCTCTTAATCTCCCCTTGCTGCAGTTGTGATCCTGCATCATTGTACAGTGTTGCTCGTATTTCATGTCTTGGCCTATCAGTGTTCATGATACTGCATGTAGCTTCTTGCATATATGGCTTACAGTGCAAGAGTTTACCTCTTTCATTCCAACAACAACAGTAGAATTGTACTCCAACAAAATTTACAGAATCACGGCCCAGCATATTCCCCTAATTGCCTCTTACCATCAAACCAGAGTATCAATCCTCATTCAACTGAGAGAATTCAGGAGGGCATGCCAGTAACAGCAGCATGAATACCAAAAAATGAGGTGTTAACCTGATGAAGTTCCCAAAGAGGACTACTTGTGTTCCAAACAGCATAAGCAGCAAGTGATAGACAGGCAAAACAATCCGGGAAACAACAGAACAGATCTAAGATCTGCAGTCCAGCCACATCCAGTTGTGAATGAAGTCAGAGCACAGCTGGAGTTCTGAGGATAGTTCTCTTCAAGATATTAACGAACAAGAATATCAGACTGGATGAATTATCATAAATCTCAAGTCCGTTTGATATTCATATATTGACAATTAGTTTTCAATTCACCAAATGTAGCTGAAGGTAAAGATAATCTTCAAGTGATTATAACAGTGGAGACATCTGAATACTTTATCAGCAACTTAAAGCCTGTTATGTTGAGATAGTAATATTTTTAAAGAGATTTTAAAAAGTAAGGTGACTTGAGTATAATGGAAGAAGTTGATTGGTAGGTAGCTGCTAATCTTGTTTTAATCTGAAATTAATTTAGGATTAGTTAACAAATAAACACATGGTAGGGAATCCCAGCCCCATGGAGTGCACATCCAGTTCCACGTGGAAAACCAGGACACTCATGTGTGAGCGACAACCACAAGAAAACTGAGGTGACACAGGAAATGTCAGGAACACTCGTTTGACTGCGGTTAAAGTACTGCACACACTTCTGATCCCCTCATTCCAGGGTTAATGTGATCTCACCAGAGAGGTTACAGAGGAGATTGATCAGAATGTTTCTACAATTGGAAAATTTCTGCTGTGAGGAAAGGTTGGATAGGCTGGGGATGATTTCCAAGGAGGATGTGCTGAGATTTAATTGAAGTGATAAAATGCTGAGGAATCCAGATCAAGTGGATAGGAAGGAGCTATTCATTAACCGAGAGGTCAGAAACTGGGGGATTTAGATTGAAACTAATTCTCAGAAAGAAGGATAGAGGAGAATTCATTTCACTCGGAGATGGTGGGGAGCAGGAACTCATTGATGGGGTGGCAGAGGCAGTAACCAGCATCACATTAGAATAAAAGAACATGGATGTAACTGAGATGCTGGAACATGCAGGGCTATGGACTAACGTTTGCAGAATGGGATCATTGCGATTTATTTGACATTTCTCGAGAATATTAAAGTCAAGTCCAATTTGAGAATTTATGAACATCATCCGACCTGAATTCCAAATGTCAGAATAAATTTATCAGCAAGTTACAGCACAGATTGAGGCCACGTGGCCCATCCTGCATGTGTTGGCTGTGATAGAACTACCCAGGCTTTACAGCGTTCTGTACTCACCAATGAGAGCAACACTTTCAGACTGTGTACTCTGCCCTCTATGTTGTTATAATCTGTTTTTAAAATGTATATCTTTCACAGCTGCACACCTTGTTTCCTTGTTTCTTTCCCAACCCTAACTTTATTCCCTGTGGCCTTGAGGGACGACCATTTCTGCAGTTTAATCTCTCCTGCCTTCCCCCATGCGTCAGACTGTCTTTTTGTCCTTGTCTCACCCCCACCTTGCTCACAACCTGTTACATTTATGATTCCCAGACCTCTGTGACTGCATTGCGCCCCCTGAGTCAGTGGCACGAGTTTTGAATTCTCTTCCTCATGAGATAATCAGAAATCTTTCTGGCTGCAGTTTCCCCTAGATTTTATTTTGAAAAAAAAAGAGGATTTGCGTTAGAGTCAAGTATTTTGAGCCTTCATCCACAATTCTGAGCACTTAGACATAAATTGAGACCCTCCCACAGATGTGCAGTTTTGATGGATTGGCCGTGCTAACATGGCCTGGAGTGTGCAGGTTAGGTTAGCCATGCTAAATGTGGGGTTATGGAGGTAGGGTGGGACAGCAGGTCATTGCAGACTCGATGGACCGAATGGTCTCTTTGTGCGCCTAAGGGATTCTGTAATTCTAACTAGTTGTGATTATTGTCACATTTTCCTAAGTCCAGGTTCATTCAACTCAGGTACACATGCTGCCTTTGTGTTTCTGTGGGTGCTCACGCAATCCTTTCCTTCTGTTTTACATCAATTTCACGCTGTATGTGAGGGTGGGAATGAATGCGTAAATATAAATACTCCAACTGAAAGCCGTCACAAGTCAGGAACTGTTTCTGTTACTAGCATCACTCACAACAGGAAAATAAAGGTTCAGTCACAAATCTGACAGAAACACAGTGGTTATAATCACCAGGAAAGGCTTAACAGCTTAAAACTCTTTTCTTACGAAAAGAGGAGGCTGAGAGACAACCTGGTACAAGTAGGAAGCTTTGTGTCTGTTTTCAGAGATTTGAGGTTGAAATCATTGGGTTTGAAGCATGTTTCATTGATAACCTGGGGCAAAGGTGCTATCTAAATGTGCATCTTTCTTTCTGCCTATCTGTCTGAGTCAACAATCAGATGGATGTGTCATTGTCTGAGTGTTTTCCCAAATCCCTGATTGAATCTGCCTCCCCCACAATCTCAGATGCCAGCTGCCTCTAGTCCACCCCCATGGGCATGTTGAAGAGCATGACAGGAGAATGGATTGAAACGGAGAGTTCAATGCCAGAATGAAATAGGAAGAAGGAAATAAATGGGATTTTTGGATCCCACGGGAAACAGACTCCAGGATGAGTCCTTGTGGGCATTCCCGCAGTAATACAAGACAGCATTCCATGATGAGTGTTAAACCCGGGTGGCAGTGGAGGGAGCCACTGAACATGAGCAGGTTTAGTTCAAACACAGGAGGTTTGTTCAGTCAGTAACAGTGTGTTCGACATGGAGGTGAAGTGAGCAGTGAGGGGAAATGTTACCACAAGCTGCAGATGGATAACTTTCATTGGAACAGGAGGTGGCCATTCAGCCCTTCAATCCTGCTCTGCCATTCAATAGATTATGGCTGATTTGTGCCTTAAGTTGCAATGTTCAAAACTCTTCAAACTCATCAATAAACTCCTCTGCAACAGACAAGATCAATATTCAAAAACGAAACATCTGCAAATGCTGGGAAATCAGGAATAAAAATAGAAATTGCTGGAAAAAAAATCAGCAGATCTGGCAGCGTCTGTGGAGAGTGAACCTTTGGATCCAGTGATGGGTCAGGTGACCAGCTGCAGCTGATCATTCTGCCTTTTCTGTAACACTCTCTGGAACAGGTTCTGGTGTGAGGGGAATGAGACTGTCACTAACAACTGAGAAAATAGGAGGAAGTGCTCAATCAGAATAAAACACATTTTGGTCTTTCACTTTTAATTGAACTGCAAAAATTATTCATGATCATTTCAGAAATAAGATAATAGGCCATAAATAAACTCTTCATGTCATTGGGTCTGAGAAACTGTTAATTCTGACCTGGTCCAGCCTACATGAGAATCCAGAGATTGAATAACGTGGTTGACTCTGAACCATCTCCTGGGCAGTTAGAATGAATGACAAATGCTGCCCCAGCAAGTGATGCCATGATCCCATGAACAAACAAAACAAATCCAATCTCCGTGGTTACTTGGGAACTCGCTGGTGTTATTGGAAGGGGACGAATGGGAAGGTTTATGGGGTAAAGGGAGAAGAATGGCATTCAGTGAGGTGATCCTTTGGAGAGCTGATCAGCCAATTAGCCTCCTTTTGCACAGTAACAATTCAGTGAATATTTCATTCTGAGCCCTCTAAGGAAATATCAGGGCAGGGTTTATAAAGAGGTCAGTTTGAATGAGTGTCTCGGTGAGCACAAGTGAGATACAGGTACAGAGAGAGGTTTTGGGCTGGATTAAACTATATTTTATACATTTGCATAGTCATCAACATGACAGCAGTTAAAACTGGGAGTGTAATTAGAGCAGCAAATAAATATTAAACATTTATGCAGCTAAAGGGGATATTGGATAAAGAAACTGCAGTTAGTGTTTATTTTATTCCAGGCACACCAGCCTAGGAGCACATCCTTCCCGTACCTATCCTATCAAGCTCTTGAAGATTTTTGTTCAATTGAAGTGTTTCATGTTTCGATACTCCAGAGAAGACAGCTTCAAGCTCCTCAATCTCTCCTGCCAGGGCAATGCTGCTGTTAGAATTCAATTCACTGGTGCATGTTCCTGGCTGCTTCATGGACTGGAACTGGCAATTGACACTGAAAGGTTACTGTATAAAATATCTTCAATGGTATTACCAGACGTGAGTGGTTTTAGGAAAATGACCTTGACTTACAGACATTGAGTGTCAGAGCACTTCCTGTTGTGGGGCATCCTGTTTAGATTCAATCCATTGATAACTATTAGAACTGACTTTCACTGGCTCCGTCAAAATGGTCAGAGCATTATGGCTGTCATCGAAGGTGGTAACAAATTTCCCATGGGTTAAAAATCGTAAATGATAGAGTAGGTACGAGGTCTGATGACACTGTTGGAGTATTGATGTTGTTGTCAATCATACTAACTCGGCTGGAGTTGACAAGTTATATTATCTCTTTCTGAATCTCAGAATGTCTGTCTGGGCAGTAAGTCTCCGCAAACAGCAATGTGACAATGAGCAGGGATCATTCTGTTTTGATTTAAATTGTGACTGTAGCACGGCTGCTTCACAGCATCAGGTACAAGGTTGGAGTCCATCCTTGTTCAACAGCCTGTGTGCAGTTCCCACATTCTCCCCACGATAGTGTGGGCCCCCTCCAGGTGCTCTGGTTTCCCCCCACAGTTCAAATATTTGTGGGTTAGGTGGATCAATTGTGCGAAATTGTCCACAGTGTCCAGGATTGTGCAGACTCAGTGGATCAGCCATGGGAAATGCAGTGTAACAGGGATGGAGTGCTCCAGGTGGGATCCTCTTTGGATGGTTGGTGGGGTTTGATGGGCCAATGCTCTCCTGCCACACTGTTGGGATTCTATTCTATGATTGAGGTGAAAGCAGGGTGTCCTTGGAGAAGGAGCATGTGGTATGTATCAATGTTCTCGATGTCTTTAGATAGAGGTGGACACCGCAGGGGATACAGTGCTTTACCTCCACTGCTGTCCCCTCACCCCTAACTCTACTTTGATTTGGTCCCTTCCCACTCTGTCATTTGTAATGGTTTGCTTTGCCCGTAATGGGCCTTGTTTGTAAATATTCAATTGGTTACACGGGTGGTTCACTGCTGGTGATTATATATTAACAAAAACCCAAAATGGTGTAATGATGAACATGGGAAGGTTGCTCAGCTGTGTGTGATAACACTTCTGGGTAGGAGAAATGGGGGGGAACCACTTCACAGCTCACAGCAGTTAAATCAAACCAACAGGTTCAAACAGGGAGGGAATATTTCCCTGCAGTTTGAGTAACTGGAAAGTGATGGTGTCCGGGAATAGACGGGATTTTGTTTTACAAGGAGTTTGAAATTTTAAAAAACTGTTAGTTTCATTTCTTTTCTTTTAGTTTTATTTATTGTGGAATAAATAGCTGCAATATTTTAAAACCAAATTCACAAACCTGGTGTTAAAGACAAATGTTAAATAAAATCCATCAAACCATCCCTCACTGAAAACTGATGTGTAAGTGCAATCTCCTGGAGAATCCCTGCCCACTTCTTCCTACCCGGGCTCCATGGCTATTTACATACCTGGGAGATAGCAGCAGGAGGCCATTCGGCCTTTCAATCCTGCTCCACCATTCAATGGGAAACAGCTGACCATCCAGCTCAGTCTCCTGTTCCTGCTGTGTTCCAATCCCCTTTCATGATTTTACCTCAAAGAACTATATCTAAGTCTTCCTTGGGCTTCACTGCCTTTTGTTCCAGTGATGTTGTTGTGTTACTGTGTGGGTGTCGGTGGGGTAATGTGATGGTGCTGCCTCCTAGAGGATGCATTCAGCATCCCTCATCATCCTGCAGTAACATCAACTGGGTTTCAGCAACTAGAGATAGAAACCGTTTCCAGGATATGGTCATCACGGTCTCAGTCAGCATTTATTCCCCATCTCTCGTTACCCTTGAGAAGATGGTAGTGAGCTGCTGTCTTGTACCATTCACAGTCCATTTGGCCCAGAGAGACCGACAATGCTGGGAGGGAGAGTGTTGCAGGATTTTAGCCGAGTGATTCTCTATCTTTAGTTCTTCAAAATGTTGTTTAACTTAATCACGATCTGCACATGATTTTGAGATTTCAGTCTGCAAATCTTCACCACCTAGCACCCTGTATAAAGGAATATGTACAGATTAGAAATTCAGAACAGACAATTCTAGTTTCTCTGGGAATATCTTTTTCCTCTTCCTTCCCCCAAAGCTGTAACCCTCCAGCCCACTTACTCTCTCTCACTATTCTGACTCTACTACCCCCTAATGTACACCCTTTACATTCTCATCGAGTTATTGATAAACAGATCTATGCCACCACTTCCCGTCCCTGGTTAGACTCTGCACCCTTTCTGGGTTCACTTTCTTTCCCTTCAGTTGCTGCAAGTCAATAATGTAACAGCAGAATGAAACAAAAGGAAACAGAAAGGGAGGTGGCAGATCCTGGACAGAAGAGGAACCTTCAGTCTGGGAGAATGGGTCAGATCCTTCTTTGTTTCTCATTGGTCGATTCCAGTGTTATGACAAGTTGGGGATGGAACTTGGTCCCTGTGGGTGTGGTGACACTTTGACCCTCCAACACATCAATACTACAAGCAAATACGTTCCTCCTCCACACAGAATGTGAAATACTTTCCACTAGTTACCCCAAAGCACATACTCCAAAACTCACCCACATTCTGTACTTGTGCAGTGCCAGGTTTCCCCACGTGTGGTCCCTGCCTCGGAATTTGGGATTTGCAGTCCTCATGCAGCCACTGGAGCCCTGTCTCTGGAATGTGAATGAAAAGTGTGGGGTGGAGGATGTTGTGTATCGGATCCCCATTCAGACACACGGGACATGTGGGCTGTCACTGGGATTTACTGAGACATCCGATTAGACAACCTGATTTCTGACGTAAGGAACATAGATTCAGCCAATTGGGGGATAGGGAGGTTAATAAGGCCCAGTAGGTTTTAAGCAGAGGTGGTTCAGTGGCGAGCGCTACTGCCTCACAGTGTCAGGGACCTTAGGCGACTGTGTGGAGTTTACATATTCTCCCCATGTTTGCATGGTTTCGTGCAGTTCTCCAGTTTCCTCACACAGTCCAAAGATGCGCAGGTTAGATGGATTGCCCATGCTAAATTGCTGACAGTGTCCATGCACGTGCCGGTGAGACAATTAGCCATGGGAAATGCAGTGTTACAGGGAATGGGTGGGTCTGAATGGGATGCTCATCATAGGGTTGGTGTGGAATCGATGGATGAATACCCTGTTTCTGCACTATAGGGACTCTATTCTATTCTCATGAGGAAGAATGTACCTATCTCAATGTGTTGTGAATCTGTGGAATTTCCTATTGAAAATGCGGTGGATGCCAGGACAGTGACCCAATGTAATGAAGAGATACAGATGTTGAATTTGCAATGGGTTGAAGTGTGAGAGAGAGCAGGCGGGAAAATCCAGCTGAGACCGAGGTGAGCTCAATCATCACCGTATTAAATGGTGGAGCTGGTTCGAAGGGCTGCATTGCCTCTCCTGTGCCCAGTACTTATCTTCTTACGGTAATAACTGGAAAGCTGAATCCAAAAATCACCACCTTCACCAAAGGAGATTTTCAGAAACAGCAGGATAGTCAGGTGGTTTAGCGTTCCAAACTTAGGTAGTGAGTAAGCGTGTAGGAGATAATGATTTTGGAATTTTAAACTGAGGGGAGACAGTGATTTATGGTTTTATACTGTGTCGTACATTCACAGCGTCCAGAATACTCTGTTGTGAATATCTATTCTGGACTTTATTACAAAGCCAAGGTCTCTGACAATGAAAACCAAAACACCCAGGAAACATCGTCTCACCTCGTAATCTGATAAAAGACTTCTGATCAGTCTGGTTGAACTTAGAACACAGATGGAAAGCTGGAAGATTAGATCCAATCCCAAGATCCAGTGCTTAAACAAAGGAGACGACAATAGGATGAGGCAGGAGTTGGCTAATGTAGACTGGAAACAAAGACTTTATGGTGGGAAAGTTGACGCACAGTGGGGGAATATAAAGCAATTTTTCGAAGTGCTCAGCAAAAGTATATATCAGGGAAAAGGAAGGACTGTAGGAAAAGGAGTAATCTGCCGTGGGTGGCTCAGGAAATAAGGGAGTCTATCAAACTGAAATAGAAAGCATACAAATTTGGCAAAGACCAAGGAGAAACTAGGAGATTAGAAAACCTTTAAAGATCAACAGAAAGCGAGATGGGATTGGGGGAGAAAAGCGATGAGTAGCTATCCCCAGGGCTGGAATAGCTGTTTACACTGCTAGAGGGGAACCTATTATGTGGGGAACATACGGCCTCTGTAGTTGTTGAAGCACTTAACTGTTACCATAGAGATTATCCTGATCAAGTTAAAAATCACAGCACATTCCAAAAGCTTGTACTGCCAAATAAACCTGTTGGATTTTAAACTGTTGTGTGATTTATAACTTTGTCCACCCCACCCCACCCCAATACCGGCTCCTCCACATCAGAATCCTGACAGACAGCCCCACTGAAACTGAAGTGCCTGTCAGATACTTGAGGGAGCCACGGGGGGGGGGGGGGGGGGGGGGGGGTCTTTCTAACTGCTGTTGCCATGGAGAGAATACTGAGAGACAGTCTCTATTCAAAGTCCCAAACCACAAAGGTATAAGAATGGGAGCTTTACATCGGACAGGCGGGGAGTTACCTGATGCTGCCTGGAGGTGTTTTGCATGTACACTATCTTTGTTACTGCCATGTTTCATCAATAAAGACTCAAAGAAGACCCCTCAGACTTCTGTGCCTCGTTATTCCTATCCTGCAGGGTTCAGCAGTCAGACTTCACAGTGGAGGAAACGTAGAACATGCCAGTAATTGATAAGGAGACTAAGGAGGGTGAAGACCTAGATAATAACCATTATCATGAAAGAGACAAGCTAATGGAGTTAAAGGTACACAAGTCTCATTGCCCTGATGGAATATATCCCAGGATACCAACAGAGTTAGTGGGAGAAATAGAAAATGCACTTAGAGTTATAGAATCCTACAGCAGAGACAGGCCCTTTGGCCCAAACTGGCCCATGCCGACCAGAATGTCCATCCACACTAACCCCATTTCCCTGCACTTGGCCCATTTGCTTCTGACCCTTTCCTATCCATGTATTTGTCCAAATGTCTTTTACCTGTTGTGAGTGTTCCTGCCTGAACCACTTCCCCTGGCAGCTCATTCCATATACATACCACCCTCTGTGTAAAACAGTTGCCCCTCAGCTTCCCTTTAATTCTTTCTCCTCTAACCTTAAACTGATCCAATCAAGCCGTCCAATCCTTGAGTTCCTGGGAAAAAGACTGAGTGCATTCACCTTATCCATGCCTCTCATGGTCTTATACACTTCTAGAAAAGAACCCCCTCGGTTTCCTCTGCTCTAAACATAAAATCCTCACTTGTCCAACCTCTCTCTGTAACTCAGACCCCTGAGCCCTGGCAACATCCTTGTAAATTGTTCTGCACTTTTTACAGTTTAATAACTGAAACCTACATTACATCCATCATATTTCCAGTATTTCCCCGCGGCGCTGGAACCGACGGGACAATACCAATGGATTACAATCCATGATCGAGAATGAACTCCTTTACAACAATCCCGTTTTCATAGTGTTTCCCATGGTGCAGGTATCATTGTGTCTTTCTGGTTGTATGGTTAATTAAAGACTTGTCCTTCTACAAAGCAAAGTTGTGGCTTCATTGTTCCTGGGAAATGTGCCATGATTTTCCAGACTTTCAAAAACAAATGAAATCTCTCTCCACACTCACCATGCTGACATGGACTTGGCTGTGTCTCAGTACTTTCCCAGTCACACTGAAATTTGAAATATTTGCCCACGGACAGAATGCACACCTTTCCTTCCAGATGAAAAGGCCAATGATATTCAGATCGGCACGAATCAAGTAACTATCAGATCCGAACATGAAGTTCAATTTGAATTTCTCATTCGCAAATCCACCCTTTCAGTACCATACAACAGAGCACACAAGTTACCACTGTTAATACAGGATGGAAATTCATAAGACAATTGTAGTATTAAACTGTAGTTTCCTTGTTTCCCCCAAAGATTTAAACCTCAGTCTCACAATTTCTCTCTTCTGTGAACTGAAATCCAAACCAATCCCCCCACTCCTTTCCTTCACACCCAGTTCTCTCACACACTCTCTCTTCGAATTCAGTTTCCTAGCTCCTGATGAGAACCATCCTGCATACACTGCTTCCTGCACACTCTGGCCAAGACCCATCTTACTAAAATGAGCCAAATTAGAATTCTAACTGCAGGCCCATCCTTGTTCCTTTCCATAACAACCCTGAATCTTCACAAAAGAGTTCTGATAACTTTCTGCAAAACGCTGCACCACTGATAGTCTGATCACATGTCAGGGTAGCAAGAGAAGGACCATTCCCCTGGGTCCTGCTCCCAGAGGGATGAAGCTGCTAATGATAGATTAATCCCTCACACTCACAGCCTCCTTCCCAGACACTGACCTATACTGTGCATACTCCTACAATTGGTCAGCACTGCACCCGTGCACTGGTCTCCCCTCCTACAGCACGTGCTCCCGATCATACAGGAGTCTGGGTGATTGACAGCAGCTGCTGCCCAATATATCAGAATCCCTACAGTACGGAAACAGGCCCTTCGGCCAAACAAGTCCATACTGACCCTCCAAAGAGTAACTTACACAGACCTATTCCCCCTCACTACTGTAACTAATATTATGGACAATTTCGAATGGCCAATTCACCTGCCCTGCACATCTTTGGATTGTGGAGGAAACCCGCTCAGACACGGGGAGAATGCACAAACTCCACACAGTCGCCCATGGCTGGAATCGAACCCGGGTACCTGGTGCTGTGAGGCAGCAGTGCTAACCACTGAGCCGTCTCTATCGATTTGAATCCCACCATCTGAAATGGAGACATTTGAAATCAATAGTTTTTGAAATAATAATAATCCATAAATAAGTATAAAACCATTGCTGATGTACAAAATATCCAAACATTTGTCCTTTTAGAAAGACATCTGCCCATCCTCTCGTGGTCTGCACGACATACTCACAGCAAAGTGTTTGCCTCTCGATTACCCTCTGAAATGGCTGAGCAAGCTACTCAGTTCAAGGGCAGCTAGGATTGGGCAAGAAAGGCTGGTCAGCCAGAGACACCCACATCCCATGCCTGATTTAATAAATAATCCATTAGGATGGTCCCACTGGAACTGTGCTGGGACCAGTGTCCTGGCCAATAATGTTGGTAGGTTTATGGACAGGGCTTTAAACTGACAGAGAGGATGCAGGGTTCAGGTGAAAGGAGCTTTCCAAATCCAAAGAGAAAAGGTGACGCATAGGAACAGCATGGGAATGTGGCTGAAGACAAGCAGAAAGGGACAGGATGTGACAAAGTTTAACTCAAGTCGCACAACAGTGAATCGGTTTTTGACAGAAAGTTGTGGGAAAGAGCAATTTTGTTTTGGAATGGACAAAGTCTCATCAATAAGGTCGATGGATTTGTGACCCAAAGTTAAAAGAGATTTCGACACCAGGGAGACATGGTTTCCGGGCGAACAAAAGATGGAACATAAATATTCAATGATCCACAACCTTGCAGAAACTCAGGCGAAATGGGTAATCCTAACAATAATGGATAACAACGGCATTACAGAGAAATCATTTGGCCTCAGATCATGAAGTAGAGTCAGCCAGTAGTCAAATTCTGGCCAGTACTTGCCAAGGACACAAGCAGCAGAACAGTTTTAGCCACAGAACAGCATTTCATTGCTCATCACTGCATTTCACAGGAATTCATTGGAATTTTTTAAACAAATGTATTGTGATAATTTTGGGAAAGTTCAATATTCGCATCATCTGGGACAATCACACAGATAAGTGTGATATTGGAAGGGGAGTAAAGAGATTTTTTTCAGTGTTTCTTTGAATAACACACTGTGCAACTGGCTAGGGATGTAACTATCTCAGGTAAATGGTTGTGAGATGAAACTTAGTGAATGAGTCACGTGACCTGGAGAGATCCTCTGGGAAATTGCGATAAAGTGCAATTTAAATTAATTTAAAGCATTTCAGTGAATCACAGAAAGGCCAAGCTACAACTAGAAACAAAAATAGCCAATCACATAAGTTTGACAGTAGAACTGACCAAGGTTAACAGGCTCAACGGACTGAAATATGTGTCTGTAAATGGACAGTGGAAAACGTTTGAAAGAACAGAGTAAAACACTCAACAAAAGAACATTTCATTGAAACAGACAAATCCTCAGCAAGAAATTCCCACCGGTCCCTCACTCAGAACAAAATGGATCATATTAGATTATGAGGTGGAGAAGGTCACCAAAAAGTACTTAAAATCCTAAAGTGAGAGTGTGTTTTAGGAGTTAGTTTTAAAGAGATTGCAAAGGGTCTGCAAGCAGGGGGAGGGCTGTGGGAAGGGGAATCATTGTCAGCGTTTAATGACATGACACGATCAGGGAGAGACGAATGTGCTGAGAGTGTTACAGAGAGTCATCAGGGCCTGAACAGTGTTACAAAGCCAGTACGGATTGCTGCAGCTGGAGGGGTTTGCAGCAATGTGGAGGGACATATGAGGGAGAGGATCAACCAGTTGCTAATCAAAAAAACAACACTTCAGTGACTACAGGATTAGTCAGACACAGTATTGACCATCCTCAGGCCACAGGATTATTCACGAACAGCATTGACCGTCCTCAGCCACTATAATATTCACACATAGTACTGACGAACCTCAGTTCCCAGGATTATTCACATACAGTATTGACCATCCTCAAGAGAGAATTATTCAAACACAGTATTGACCATCCTCAGGATATAGGATTATTCACACATATTATTTCCCATTCCCAGATCACTAGACTATTCACACACAGTATTGACTGTCCTCAGGCCACAGGAATATTCATATAGTATTTCCAATCCTCTGGCCACAGGATTATTCACAAACAGTGTTGAATATTCTCAGGCCACAGGATTATTCACACACAGTACCGACCATTTTCAGACTGCAGCATTAATCACACACAGTATTGAATATTCTCAGGCCAAAGAATTAATCACAAACATTTAGATTCGATTACATTACAGTGTGGAAACAGGCCCTTCGGTCCAACAGGTCCACACCGACCCGCCGAAGCGCAACCCACCCATACCCCTACACCTAACACCAATGAACAATTTAGCATGGCCAATTCACCTGACCTGCACATCCTTGGACTGTGAGAGGAAACCGGAGCATCCGGAGGAAACCCACGCAGACACGGGGAGAAAGTGCAAACTCCATACTGTCAGTCGCCTGAGGTGGGAATTGAACCTGGGTCTCTGGTGCTAACCACTGTGCCAATGTGCTGCCCACTAATAGTATTGATCATCCTCAGGACACCGGATTATTAGCACACAGTATTTACCATCCTCAGGCCACAGGTTTATTTACACACAGAATAGAATATTCTCAGGCCTCAGGATTATTCACGCACAGTATTGACCTTCCTCAGGCCACAGGATTACTCACGAACAGCATTGACTGTCCTCAGCCACTATAATATTCACACATAGTACTGACGAACCTCAGTTCCCAGGATTATTCACATACAGTATTGACCATCCTCAAGAGAGAATTATTCAAACACAGTATTGACCATCTTCACTCAATAAGATTAATTCACACACAGTATTAAGTATCCTGAGCCTACAGGATTATTTACACACAGTATTGAAGTTCTCAGGCCGCAGGATTTTTCACACGCTATATTGACCATTCTCAGACCATAGGATTATTTACAAACAGCATTGACCATCCTCAGGCCACAGTAATATTCACACACAGTATTGTGCATTCTCAGTTCCCAGGATTATTCGCACACAGTATTGACCATCCTCAGGAAAGAATCATTCAAACACAATATTAGCCATTCTCAGGAGACGGGATTATTTACACACAGTACTGAAATTCTCAGGCCGCAGGATTTTTCACAATCTATGTTCACAATCCTCAGGCCAAAGGATAACTAACACTCAGCATTGACTATCCTCAGGCCACAGGGGTATTCACACATTATTGACCATCCTCAGGCCACTGGATTGTTCACACATCATTGGGGCAATCACAGGCGACACAGTATTGATATTCTCAGGCCACGTGAATATTCACACACTGTACTGACCATTCTCAGGTCCCAGGATTATTCACACACTGTATTGACTCTCCTCAGGTCTGCCAGCTACAGGAGTAGATCTGCTAACCTGAAAGGCAGTTAAATAGTCATTGGATAGTCATATGGATGAGAATGGAATAGTGTCAGCTACTTGGGCTTCAAATTTGTTCCACAGCTTGGCGCAACATCGAGAGTCAAAGAGCCTGTACTGCGCTGCCACATTCTATGTTCTAGAGGGAATAAATATGAAAGGAGCGAAGAAAGACGTAAAAGGGATTGGAGGAGAACATTTTCCACACATAGGATGGTGCAGGTATGGAATGAGCTTCCAGAAGAAGTGGTAGAGCAAAGTACAATAACAACATGCAAAAGACATTTGGGCAGGTACATGGAGAGGAGAAGCTTTGAAGGGATTTGGGTCAAATGCAGGGAAACTTGAATCGTTCAGGGTCTCTGGTCATTATGGACTATTTGAATCAAAGGAACGGTTTCCGTGCTGTATGACTCTGTCTCCAGTGATTGGAGGAGGAGATTACTTAGATAAGGCATGTTGTAGACACTGAAGCAAGTTACAGCGACAGGGATGGTAGTCTGGAATGCAGTACATTTCAAATATGTGGAGGGATGATTGGGATAGGAGGAGGTTACAGACATAGGATCTGTTATAGGAGTTACAAATTATTGAAGACACTGGTCCACAAGACATGCCGTAGATGCAGCGTTGGAGAGTAGCAAGTCTTAGTACAACAGAACTTAAAGCCAGGGTGGTGATTGTGCATGAGGTGGGGATATTCTGTACTCCCCCTCCAGAACTGTATCGATGTCATGTCTTGTTAACAGAGGTTTGGAGCCTTCTCATTGCTTTCTGCTCGGTTGTCGAGACTGGATGAAGTTAGCAATATTGAGGGTTGTAGAGTTAGCAAGGACTCTTTCGACTGGTCACGGTTACAAGCCTCTCGTGGGAGGCCTGCTTTCCCCTCTGTTGTCCAGATGCTCACCAAGGCAGCACAGGCCTGGATTGAAAACTGGGAACTCTCGATGCTGTCTCAGTGCAACAAAACATACAGTGGGGGTGGTGATTGAGCCTGAGGTGTGTCTGTACTGTGCTCTCCCTCCAGCACTGTATCTGTGTCATGTCTTGTTAGCCGATGTTTGGAGATATCTCATTGCTCTCTGCTCTGTGCACTGTGAGTGATCTTACTTCACTGCAGGATTTATTGAATGCTCCAGATCTCCCTGCCCTTTGTCGCTCTGGCTGACCAACCATCTTCAATGAGGTGATGGATGAGACACCCAGCAATTGGGAAGTCTATTGAGTCGGGAACTTCCTAAATACCTACAGGAGACAGAGAAATAGACAGTCTCTGAAATTAGGGTGATGGAAACACATGCAGAATGGTAATAATTGCCATACTGACCTGAAAAATCCCAATCTCCATCTCTGGTCTGTGCTGCTTCATCTCTCTGGAGAGATGGATTCTGTTGGCTCAGGATCTGGAGTAGCTGGAAGAGTGAGAGACACTGACAGAGGCAGCAATTAAACCCTCACAGTGAGGAATACCAAATGGAGAGATACTCAGTGATATCAGCAGAGCGCAGGAAGATTTCATAACAAACCATTGTGTAGAAAGAAGGGGTTTTGATTCATTTTGCTTCTGGTGTCAGTGCTCAGGGATGGGAAACCTGTGAGAAGGTGAAGTGATGGTCTGGTGGTATTATCGCTGTGCTATTTATCCAGAAACTCAGCCATGTTCAAATTCCACTATTGTAAATAGGAGAATGAATGAGTGGTGTGAAGACTGGAGAGGGTTACAGTGATATCATGTGCTCTCCAGGCTGGAGGAAGGTGCACAGATGGGGAGGTTGGTAAGGACTCGAGAATGTTAGAGACAGGGTGGGCTGCAGGTTCTGGACAAGATGACAGAGATGAAGAGCTTTTTTGAGCACAGAGACCATAACTGTTAGCTTCAAAGACATTATGGAAAAAGATAAGGGTAATGCAGAAGCTAAGTATCTAAACTTGGGGAGGCCATTAATCATTAGATTATCACTGTCATTCAACGTTATCATTAGACTGGCAAGCCTCGACTGCAAGGAACTACACTTGTTGGAGTCTCTATTTGGAACACGGGAGATGTTAAATGTGATGCAGTGAGAATTCAGAGCAAATGTGTTTTGCGAGGAGTGAATGGCTTAAACAGCACATTTAGCAAATACTGATCAAGTGATATTGTGAGTTTGAGAAAGAAAATACAGAGCAATGAAAACAGACGAAGCCATTCAAAAGTCTAGAGTGTGTGGGGCAGGGGGAATGGGGTGGATGCTGGGGGTGGTGGTTGTAGTCCTTAAAAATGAACAGGCAAACAACGGTCATAAAATATCCTTAGCTAATAATGTTAAGGATAAGCCACAAGGTACTTAATAAGTACAGTTAGAGTAAGAGAATTCCCAACGAAGCAGTGGGGCCTGTTAGAAACCAAATGGGCAATCAGTGCATGGAGCCAGAGGAAGAAGGTGAGGTCTTCAATGAATCCTTCCCATCTGTATTCACACAGGAGAAAGACATTGAAGCCAGGGATGGTGAGGTTCAGGAACATGTTAAGATCAATGAGGAGGAGGGATTAAATATTTTCACAGGCAAAAAGGTGGAGAAATCCCCAGTAACAATCAAATATATCCCAAGCTGCTATGGGAGGTAATGGAGCAGATTGCTGGGGCCCTGGCGGATATATTTAATACTTTACTGGCCACAGCTGAAGTGCTGAATGACTGGAGGATCGCTAATGTGATTCCTTTGACCAAGAGCAGCAGGGATAGGCCAGGTAATTACACAGCAGATAGTCTGATAGGAGGGGGAGGGAAATTATTGGGAACAATTCTGAGGAACATGATGAATCAACATTCGAAAGGACAGGAATATATTAGGAATTGTCTGTATGGATTTGCTTGAGGACTGTCCTCTGATTTTGATGAGGGCAATGCAGATGATGTGGGTTACATGGAGTTCATTAAGGTCTTTGACAAGGTCCCACATGGAAGGCTGGTCCAAAAGGGAAGAGCCCATGGCATCCAAGGCAAGTTGATAAATTGTATCCACAATTGGTGGAGGATTGTTTTTACGATTGGAAGCCTTTGTCCAGTGGATGTACAACAGGGATCTGTGCAGGAACCATCTCGGATTAATATCTCGGATATGAAAGCAGAAGGAATCATTAGTAGGTTTATCGATGACATGAAAAGTGAGGGTGTTGTCCACAGTGAGGGGGATGGTCTCAGGCTGCAGTCTGATATCGATCAGGTGATAAACTGAGCAGAGTAATGGCAGACAGTGTTTACTTCTGATCACTGTGAGGTAATGCACTGTGGGGAGTCTCGTAAGCGAACAGTATACGTCATGAATGGTAGGTCCTCCTGGAGAACTGAGGAACACAGGGACCTTGGTGGGCAAGTCCCTGGATGTCTGAAGATGTCAGCACAGGTACACAGTCATTATGTAAGTGGCCCAACTGGAGAATGGGGCTAAACCTGACCTCCCCTTGGGAAACAAGGTCGGGAATGGGACTGAGGTGTTAGTGGGGGAGCACTTTGGAAAGTCACCACAATTGTATTAGTTTGAAAATAGCAATGGAAAAGGACAGGCTTGGTCCACAAGTTCAAGTTATACCATGGAGCAAGATAGTATTAGACATAAATTTTAAAAGTAGATCTGGGAGGCTATTTGCAGGTAAAGGCAAGTCTGGCAAATAGGAATATTTTACAATCAAGATAAAAGGAGCGTTCAGCACCAGCATGTTCCTGTTAGTGTGCAGCTCAATGCTGACTGAATTAAGAAATACTGGCTGAGTTTCGAGGCTCTAGTCAAGAAAACAGGGGGGCACATAACTGGCTGACTCAAGTGAATCCCTTCAGGAGCATCGGGGCTGTAGAAATACTCTTAGGATGGAAATCAGGAACGTAAAGACTGAACATAAGATAGCTTCGGCAGAGAAAGTTAAGGAGAATTGAAAGAGATTCTATAAGTGTATTAAGAGCAAAAGAAGAGTGAGGGACAAAACAGGTATCCATAATGATCAATGAAGCCAACAATGTAGTCAACTACAGGATCCGAAACAAATATTTCACTTTGGAACTTACTGTGGATAAAGACTGGGGCACTCGGGGGACTAAACCATGTTTGTCTGAACTACTATTAGAATACTGTGTGCAATTCTGGTCTCAATGCCATCGGGAGGATGTTATGGAACATGAAAGGTTCGGAAGAAATGAACAAGGATGCTGCCAGGGTTGAAGGGTTTGCTCTTCAGGGAAAAGCCTGAATAAGCTGGGGCTGTTTTCACTTGAACATGGGAGGCTGAGGAGTTAACCGATAAAAGGTGTTTAAAATCATGATGGGCATCGATAGGGTCAATAGACAAGGTCTTTTTCCCAGGCTGGGGGTTTCCAAACCGACAGGGCATAGCTTTAAAGTGCGAGAGGAACGTTTCGAAGGGACCTAAAGGAAAACTGGTTCCGGCAGAGTCTATGGAATAAACTGCCAGTGGAAATAGTGGAGGCTGATAGAAATACATTTTATATGATGGGTATATGAATAAAAAGGATTTAGAGGGATATTGGCAAAATTCTGGCAAATGTGACTAGATACATCATGCAGGAGTTGGTCTGAAGGATCTGTTTCCGTGCAGTACATCTCTATAACTCAATATCTTGAAATGAGTCCACATTATAGAATAGGAGGTGCTGGAGGTTTTAAACCACAAAGGTAGATAAATCCCCAGGCCCTGATTAAATGTATCTCAGGACATTATGGGAAGCTGGTGAAGAAATTGTAGGGCCCCTCGCAGAGATATCTGTACCATGTGTGATAGGCAGGTAGACTGGAGGGTGGCATTGTGGACAGTGAAGAAGGTTTTCTGAGATTACAAAGGGATCCTGATGAAATGCGTGAATGGCTGAAAAACTGTCGATGGAGTTCAATCTGTATAATGCGAGGGAATGCATTTGGTACAACAAACACAGGCAGGGCCTATACAATTAATGGTAGGACCTTCAGTCGTGTTGTAGAACAGAGGGACCTCGAGGTATAGGTACATAATTCTTTGAAGTTTGCAACATGGAGACAGGATGGTTAAAAAGGGACTTGCCACACTTGCTTTCATTACTTTGGATATAGGAGTTGGGAAGTCTCATTGAGATTATACAGGCCATTGGTGAGTCCTCTTCTGGAATACTGTGTTCAGTTCAGGTCGCCCAGTTATCAGAAGGATATTATTAAGCTCGAAAGGGTTCAGATGAGATTTACTGGAATGTGGCTGGTTATGGAAGTTTTCAGTTCTAAAGAAAGGCTGAATAGGTTGATATTTTTTTCATTGAAACCTGAATGTTGACAGATGACCTCGTAGAAGTTTATAAAATAATGAGGGGAATAGATAGAGTTAATGGGAGCTGGTTTTTTCCCAAGGACAGGGGAGTTTCAAGACTAGAAGCTACATTTTTAAGTGTAAGAGGAGAGACATTTAAAAAAAAAGTCATGAGGGTCACATTGTTACACAGAGAGTAGATTGTGTGTGGACTGAACTTCCCAAGGAAGGGGTGAATGTGGGGACAATTACAATGTTTAAAAGACATTAGGATTAGTACATGAATAGGAAAGGTTTGAAGGGATAGGATCAAGGTACAGGCAGGTGGGACAAGATCAGTTTTCGAGTATGGTGAGCATTGACCGAACAGTGTGGTCTGACTCTCTGACTATGATTATAATGTTGTGTCATTAATTAAGAAAGGCTGCAAGAGGAAGCCAGGAAACTACAGACTGATGAGCCAGACATCAGGGTGCGTCAGTTGTTGGAGGTCATTCTGAGAGGTAGGTGGTATTTGGAACGACAAGGACTGATTACGGCAGCCAGTATGGCTTTGTGCATGGGAAAACATGCCTCACAAATTTGACTTGAAGATAGATGAAGGCAGAGCAACAGACGTTGTTTCTGGCTTCAGCAACCCTTGGTCAGGGTGTACCATGATACATTGGTTAGTAAGGTTAAGTCACAAGGGATCAGGGAGAGCTAGCCAACTGGATACAAAATGGGATGACAGTGGGAGACAGAGGGTGGTGGGAGAGGGTTGTTGTTCAGACTGGGGCCTCTGACCAGCAGTGTGCTGTAAGGATTGGTGCTGGGGCCACTGTTGTGCACCACTTACATAAATAATCTGAGTGAAAATATAGGAGTCCCTGTTAGTATGTTTGTGGATACCAAGATTAGTGGAAGAGTGGGCAGGGAATATAGTTATCGAAGGGGATGTTAATCAACTGGGCCAGTGGGCCAAGGAATGAAAGATGAAATTTAATTCAGGTGTTCGATTTAGTTCAGACAAACCAGGGAGGATTAAAACAGTTAATGGTAGGGACCTGCGCAGTGTTGTCGAACAGAGGGAGATCAAGGGGTGCAGTTACATTGTTCCTTGGAAGTGGCATCACAGGGGGACAGGGAGGGGAAAGCAGCATTTGGCACACTTGTCATCAGTGGCCAGAACATTGAGTACATGAGTTGGAGATATTTGTAACATTGTCGTCAATATTTCTCCTGGGCAGAGGAGGCCACGGGTTGACCTGATAAAGGTGTATGAAACAATGTAGGGCTTAAGTAAGGTGCATTGCGAAGGGTAGGTGAGTCCAAATCTAGAGCCATAAACATGTGGTGAGAGAGCAAGGATTTAAAGAGGGAGCTGAGGGGCAACATTTTCCACAGAGGATGGTGCATAGATGGAGCGGACTGCCAGAGGAAATAGTGAAATCAAGTACAATTACAACATGGAAATGACACTTGGTCAGGTACATGGAAAGGAGAAGATTGGAAGGGATATGGGCCAAACACAGGCAAATGCAACTGATTCCATTTAGGAAACATCAAACAAAGAGTCATGCAGCACAGAAACAGACCCTATGTCTCCAGTTGTTGGAGGAGGAGACTATCGAGACAAGGCATGTTGTAGAGACTGAAGCAAGTTACAGCGATACGGATGGTCATCTGGACTGGAGGTTTCAAATATGTGAAATAATTGGTGAGAGGGGAGGAGAAGACAGAGATAGGAACTGTTATAGGAGTTAGAATGATTGAAGACACTGGTCCACAAGATGAGCCATAGATACAATGTTGGAGAGGGAATAGTTAACAGAAAGATCCCAGGCAGCATTACCACTCTCTCATTGCAGGCCTGTTTTCCCCTCTGTTGTCCTGGTGCTCAACAAGACAGCACACGCCTGGATTGAAAACTGGGAACTCCCGATGCGATCTCAGTACAATAAAACTTAAAGTAGAAGTGGTGATTGAGCCTGAGGCGAGTCTGCTCCCCCTCCAGCACTATATCTATGTCATGGCCTGTTAGCTGATGTTTGGAGCCCTCTCATTGCTCTTTGCTCTGTGCACTGTGTGTAATCTTACCTGGTGGCAGGATTTATATAAGGCTCCTGACCTCCCTGACCTTTTTCTCTCTGGCTGACCAAACATCTTCCCAACCAGCAGTTGGCAGGTCTATTGAGTCAGTAACTCCTTCAAGTACCTGTAGAAGACACAGAAATAGGCAGAATGGGAAATTAGACTGATGCTTGTGAGGGTTACACATGTAAAATGGCACTGAGCCCCACAGAGATCTGGAAAATCCCAGTCTCCATTCCTGGCCTGTACTGCCTCATCTCTCTGGAGTGGAGAATTCTGTTGGCTCAGGATCTGGAGTAGCTGCAAGAGTGAGAGACGCTGACAGAGGCAGCAATTAGACCCACAGTGAGGGACCGCACAAGGAGAGATACTGAGTGACATCACCAGAGTTCAGCATCAAATAATTGTGCACAAAGAAAGGGTTTTGATTCATGTTGTACTGGGATGTGCAACCTGTGAGCAGACGAAGTTATGGCCTAGGGGCATTATTGTGAAGCAATTTATCCAGAAACTCAGCAAAAGTTCTCTGGACAGTTTTAAATCCCGCCATTGCAAATGATTGAATGTGAATGAAATGCTTCAAAAAAGATTTAATTAAAAACAGGTAAGTGAGTATTAAACAATTGCTGATGATAAGAAAAATCCATCGGGTGCATTCCTGTCTTTAGTGAAGTAATCTAAAATGGGACTGGGATATCACAGGTTTTACAGAAACAACAGCTGAGGGAGGGACAGGACAGGCAGCTCAATGTTCCAGGGGACAGATGCTGCAGGAAGGACAGAAGGGGAGCTGAGAGAGGAGGAGAGCTGCTGGTTCTGATGGGGTGAAACATCCCAGCAGGACTGAGAGAGGATATTCCTGTGGGATCGCCCAGTGAAGCTGTGTTCGTGGAATTAATCAATAACAATGGGGCTTCCCTTTCCTCTGATTGTTCTACAGACCCCGATAACCCCGCCCCCCTGCACCTTGACCTTCTCAAGATGGCGGCCCTGACCATCCTCACTCTTCCCTCAAACAAATGGCGGCCGTGACCCTGGACCACTTCTCTGATCAGAGACCGCCACCTCTTTACCTGGGCCTGGAGGGACTTTTTCGATTTTTTTAACCTTTATCCGGGACTTGTGAATTCTCTCCGCTCCTTTCTCCCGGCGATGCTCCCACACACCGGCTCTGAAGCCGATCGCAGCCGCTGCCGGAGAAAGCAGCTCCATTTCTCTCTGTCCTGACCAATGTGACACTGCGCATGCTCTGTATTGAAACCAAACCACGCGTGCGTCTGAGGTTATCATTGAATTGAGAGAGAATATTCATAACTGCACAGACTGATGGGTAAAATATTATTCATTAACAATTGTTTTGTCGAGTTATAGTCATAGAGATGTCTAACAGTCAAATAGATTGTCCGGTCCAAATCAACCATAACGGCCAGGTATGCAAATTACCAGTCGTTCTGGGAGCTTGAAAAGAAGTTTCTTACTCGAGTTATGTAAATCGATTGGAAATATGTACGTTATCAGATTTACATTTCAACTACAGTATTTCTTAAAATCTCACATTGATTTATAAGAGAGATTTAATGCTCCACTATGTAGTGAGAATGATCAATCCTGCAAAATAGTTTGCTCTCTGACCAATCTTGAAGCGTTCACTCCCGAGAATGCTTTGGCCCCTCTCCTCACTCACTCTGGTTGGAGGACCGGCCCCTACTCGGTCCTCCTGTTCCGCCCCTTCCTCCCAATTACAGAGTTGATTCAGGCGTGACTTAGCAGGCAAGGGACAAAGGAAGTTCGAGTCGATGTTTTGTGATGTGGTGAAAATATCCCGAATCTTGGACCGAGGGGCCTGGGTTCAATTCACAGCTTGTGCAGGTGTGTGTAATAACAACTTTTACCAGGTTCATTAAGAAAAACAAGGGAAGTCAGGAACAGAGAGAAAACAATAGAAAATGCATGCAATGTGGTGGGGCTCTCAATGCTCAGATGATTTGACTCTTTACCAAGCGTATCAGGGTCCCAGTACAGACTCTTGCACGCCTCTTAGTGCACAGCCAGATACCACGATTGTGGGGGCAAAATGTTGTGGGCTATAGAGGTGCTTTTCTGGAAGGCGCTCAGTTTTTGTGGTGAAAACTGTTCAGAAGGAGTCGGGTTTTGTATGGAGCTACCTGTCCCCCTCCTGTTGCAGCCTCTTATTATTGTCGTGGCTCTACTTCGTACATGGAGAAAGTGAGGACTGCCACGTCAACTGCCCTACCTTCATCTATATGCTTGGTCACCATCTCAAAAAACTCAATGAGATTTGTGAGACACGACCTGCCCTTGACAAAACCATATTGACGATTTGAAATCATATTGTTGTTTGCCAGATGATTACAAATAGTGTCTCTTATAATCCTTTCCAAAACATTTCCTACAACAGAAGTAAGGGTCACTGGTATATAATTACCTGGGTCATCTCTACTTCCCTTCTTGATCAAGGGCATAACATTTGCAATCATCCAGTCCTCTGTTACTGAACTTGTAGGCAATGACAGCTCAAAGCAAAGATTTTGGCTTTGATAATCTTCTCCCTAGCTTCCCAGACAATCTACGGATAAATCCCATCTAGCCCAGGGGACTTGTCTACATTCAATCCTTCTAGAATTGATAACACCTGTTCGAAACTAACCTCTATTCTTTCTAGTCTAACATCTTCTACCTCATTATTATCTACAATATTCTAATTTTCCTGAGTGAAAACGAATGAGAAATATTCATTTCGCACTTCTCCAATTTCCAGTGTCCACACTCAACTTCCCACTTCTGTCTTTGATTGGCCCGATTCCTACCCTATCCTTTATTCCTCACATACCTATAGAAAGCTTGAGGGTTCTCCTTTATTCTGTTCGCTAAAGACTGCTCATGTCCTCTCTTTGTTCTTCTTAACCCTCTTTAAAGCCTTCCTAGCTGATCTGTAAGTCTCCATCGCCTCATCTGTACCATTTGCCTCATCAAAACATAAGCCTCCTACTTCTTCTTAACAAGAGATGCAATTTCTGTGGTAAACCACAGTTTCCTTACCTTATCACTTCCTCCCTGCCTGACAGGGACATACCTGTCAAGGACACGCAATGTCTGTTCCTTAAACCAGCTCCACATTTCCATTGTCTGCATCCACTGCATTTCACTACTCCATCCTATGCATCCTAATTCTTGCTGAATCGCATTATAATTGCCACTGCCCCATCGATAAGTCTTCACCTGTGGCATGTACCTATCCCTTTTCATCGCCAAACTAAACATAACTGAATTATGATCACTCTCTCCAAAGTGCTCACCTACAACTAAATCAAACACCTAGTCCGGTTCATGACCAAGCACCAGATCCAATGTGGCCTCCCCTCTTGTCGGCCCTTTGACATACTGTGTCAGGAAACCCTCCTGTACACATTGGACAAAAACTGATCCATCCGACGTACTAGAATTATAGAATTTCCAGTCAATGTTGGGGAAGTTAAAGTCCCCCATAATGACCACCATGTTACTTTCACTCCTACCCAGAGTAATTTTGCTAATCCTCTCTTCCCCCTCCCTGGAACTCTGTGGTGGCCTATAAAAAATCCAAGCAGTGTGACCTCCCCTCTCTTGTTTCTAACCTCAGCCCACACTAATTCAGTAGACAAGTCCTCATCAAATGTTCTCTCAGCCACCGTTATACTATCCTTGACTAACATAACATGCATGGGCCCATTACGGTGCTTCAAATTCCATGAGGCAGCCATACTGTCTATGACAGACAGACTTAGTCTGGAACCTCCTCTATCCTTAAGACCTTATGCACTGCCTATGCTCCTCCATGTCACCTTTGCACGTTCCCTTTTCAACCCACCCCACCTGCATCACTCCACAATTGGAGCTGTCAAGAGCAGAAGTCTGTGGAATACCCTCCCTAACCTTCTCTCTCCTCCGTTACGATGTATTTTAAAATCATTCTCCTCAATCAATGTTTTGATCATCCATGAAGCACCTTAGGAGATTTGCCGTTGTGAAAGATTCCATATAAAGCAAGTAGTTGTTGTTATTGCTGTACATTAGGAGAAACAGGAATGATGCTTTCAAAATTCTAACAAGAAAGTCACTGATAGGCACAGTGTGTAGGCTAAATAATAACATCACAATGGGATGGGCAATATACAAAGAAATAACTAATGCCTGTAAAAATGGTACGGCTATTATCATGGGTGATTTTAATCTACATGTAGATTGGTCAAACCAGCTCAGTCAGGGTAGCCTTGAGGAGTTCATTAAGTGTATCCATGATAGTTTTTTGAACAGTATGAAATGTAACCGACAAGGAGCAAGCTATCCAAGATCTGGCCCCCGTGCAATGAGACAGGAATAATTAATGACCTCAGAGTTAGGGATCCTCTTGCAAGAAGTGATCACTGTATGGTTGAATTTAGAGTACATCTGGAAAGTGTGAAGATAAAATTTAATATCTTGGTCCTGTGTTTGAACACGGGGAAAATAGAATGAGGGAGAACCTGGATAAAGTAGACTGAAAACAAAGATTTTATGGTGGGACAGTTGATGAGCAGTGAAAGATTTTCAAAGACATTTTAGGAAGTGCTCAGCAAAGGCATATTTCAGTGAAAAGGAAGGACTATAAGAAAAGGCGGTGGACAAAAGATAGGGAATTCTACGCCAGTTACCTTATTCTCTGTAGTTGGAAAGATGCGTTGATCTATTATCAGGGAAGAAATAGCAGGGAATCTCGATAGAAATTGTCCCATTGGGCAGACAGAGCATGGATTCATGAAGGGCAGGTCATGCTTGACAAATCGTTTGGAATTCTAAGAAGACATTTCAAGCAAGGTGGACAACAGGGACCCAGTGGACGCGGTGTACCTTGATTTCCAAAAGGCCTTCAACAAGGTGCCATGCAAGTGGCTGTTGCATTATATAAGGGTGCATGGGATACAGTATTAGCATGGATAGAAGATTTGGTTGACTAACAGGAAGCAAAGAGTGGGGATAAATAAGCCTTATTCTGGCTGGCAATCAGTAACTAGTAGTGTGCCTCTAGGATCAGTGTTGGGACTGCAATTATTTCGAATTGATACAGATGATTTGGAGTTGGGGACCACATGTCGGGTGTCAAAGTTTGCATATGAGACTAAGATGAGTAGCAGGAGAAAGTGTGCAGAGGACTGGGAAACTTTGCAGAGGAACATAGATACATTGAGTGAGTGGGCAATGGTTTGGTAAGTGGAATATTATTTTTATAAATGTAAAGTCATACTCTTTGGTTGGAGTAACATTAATAAAAAGATGATTACTTGAATTTTAAAAAAAGTTACATTATTTGCTATGCAGAGGCACCTGAATATTCTTCTGCAGGAGGGTGGGTCACCAGGTGTAACAATCAATTCAGAAGGCAAATGGAATTTTGTCCTTCATTGCTGAAGGGATTGTGTTTAAAAGCAGAGATTATGTTCTCGCTATAATGGGTGCTGGTGAGGCCACACCTGGAGTACTGCATGCAGTTTTTACCTCCTTACGTGCTCAAGGATGTACTGGCACTAGAGGGGGTGCAGAAGAGATTAACTATGTTGATTCCGGAGGTGAGGGGTTTGGCTTAACAGAGACGGAGTAGATTGGGATTATATTCATTGGAATTCAGAAGAATGGGAAATATATAAAATAATGAATGGAATGCATAAAATAGAAGTAGAGAGGATGTTTCCACTGGCAGATGAAGCCAGGACAAGAGGGCATCAGCATAAGATTAGAGGCAGCAAATTTAGGAGTGAATTGAGAAGGAATGTCTTGACCTCGATGGAGTGCATTGCCCAGGGAAGTAGTTGATGCTAGTTCAATGAACGTTTTTAAAGCTAAGTTAGTTTTTTTTTAAAAGGAAATAACTAATTAAGGAATATGGTGAGAACGTGGGTAAATGGTTCTGCATCCACAAAATGATCAGCCATAATCTTATCGAATGGTAGAGCAGGCTCGAAGCGCAGGACGGCCTTCTCCTTTTCCAAGATCTTTTGTTCTTATGTTATGCATTCCTCCCTCACTCGTGACTTGTAGATGCTGGTGTTGGATTAGGATGGACAAAATTAAAATTCACAGAACACCAGGTTATAGTCCAACAGGTTTATTTGGAAGCACTACTTTGCTGGTCCTTCATCAGGTGGGTGTGTGATTTTTAACTTTGTCCCTCACTCTTGTAACTGAGAAACAGCAACAAAAGCCACGAAGCAGTGCGCAAGCTCCAGCCAACAGTTGGTATTGTGGACAATGAAGAAGGTTATCTCAGAGTACGGTGGGATATTGATCAGATGGGCCAATGGGCTGAGGACAGGCAGATAGGATTTAATTTACATAGATTAGGTTAGGATAACTGGTTGGCAAAAACCGGTTGGACCGAAGAAGTGATTGATGTCAGCGGCGGACCAATGGAAAGGCAGGGGAGGACCGGGAGGACTTGGCGGCAGTTGGTCCTCCGGCCAATCAGTGAATGGGGGCGGGACTAGACTATACCACGTGATCATCCTCGCGGTGGGCGCAAATGTTGGGGATGTCGGTAAGGAAAGAAATAAACAGCAGGAAGCGGGAGGGAAATGGTGTTGGTATGGTCTGAGAGGTTTTACAATCATTTGGTACACATCGGAAGATACAACTTTGAACCTTACAGTCCAGTTTTTGCAGCAAACGGGAATATGCCTCGTTGAGTAATCGGCCCGAGTGAGCGCCGCCATCTTTATTCGGGGCAATGATTCACTGGACACGTGCGCGGCCGCCAGCTTTGTAGGGGGCAAAGTTCAGAGGGATGTATGTGCAGCTTTCCCTGGTAAAAAGAGTCATAGGGCAGGATTTACACAGAGCACATTCAAACCCAGAGAAATGGACTTTTTTCTGGATTTGTTTCATCATTCTTTTAAATGATTTGGATGTGAATAGAGGCCGTATAATTAATAAGCTTGCAGGTGACACCAAAATTGGAGGTATTGTGGGCAATGAAGAAGGTTATCTCAGAGTACAGTGGGATATTGATCAGATGGGCCAATGGGCTGAGGAGTGGCAAAAAGGATTTAATTTAGGTAGATTAGGTTAGGATATCTGGTTGGCATAGGTTGGACCGAAGAAGTCTGTTTCTGTGCTCGACATCTTTGACTGTGGGATCATAAAAGTGAACTCTGCTCTGATTCACCTCTGGGTTCTCTGTCCACTTGTTCCTTATCTAGCTTCCTCAGTCTCTCATGGGTGTAGTTTTGCTCTGTATAGTATTTTACTATTACTTTCACAGCTGTTTTGTAAATGAATTAAAAAATGTAGAGCTGGAAAAACACAGCAGGCCAGGCAGCATCCGAGGAGCAGGAGTATCAACGTTTCGGGCATAAGCCCTTCTTCAGGAATGTAAATGAATTGTCCACTGCTGCCGGTTCCTGATCGTATGCTGTTCCATTATCAGGTTATTTTTTCCACAATATCTTAGACAGTCAAGAATTCTTTTTTCCAATAAGCGAGTGCATTTTCCTTCAATTTCTGACAGTCAAGTTCTGCACCATTTTCATTCCCTGTAATTCATATTGCACTCCATGAAACATCAACTGTGTATTTCTCCTTCCACAGAAACCAGTGATCAATGCCAAAGCCTTGTTGCCTGTGGAGAGGGTGATGTTTGACTTCCTTGTACTGCTGCAATTTGTATGGTGAAGGTGCGCCTCCAACGTGGTTGGGTAAGAGACATTACAGATTATTCACTCAGTGATATTGAAGAGTAGAAGATATCTGTACAAATCATCATAGTTTTAATTTCACAAAAATATTATTGAGAAGTTTTGACATAAGGCTACAGATGGAGAATATTGTGTCCAGTGACCACAACCATTGCCAAATAAGCAGTTTTTCAAGAATGCCTTAAAGGAAGAAAGTAGATCTTAGTGGGTTAGAGTGGGGATTCCAGACCATGTTCCCTTGGAGTCTATAGAAACAGTCACACAGGTGAACTCAAAAATAAACACATCATTGAGAGTCTGAACTAAAATGAGTTATTGAGATATGAAAAGGTGTGTGGTGCAGGGAGATAGGAATGATTACAGCCAGGAATTAATTCAAAGGTGCGAAAGTAAATTGTTGTTGCTTATAAATGGGAGTATTTTGATTGATCAGCAGGTTTTGGTACAAGTGAGCACTTTGGCAGTAGAGTTTTCAATATTCTTGAGATTATCGGGAGGGTGAATGTGGGATGCTGGCCAGGAGTGGGTTTAGACAATGAGATCTTGAGTTAACAAAAGGAATGAATGAGAGTTTCAGCAAATGAGCTGAGACTGTGGTGAGGTCAGGTGATATCACTGAAGTCGAAATAGTGGACTTGGAGGGGGTCTGGCCTGTCATCCTCACCTCATTCAGCTGTTTGTCAGTTTGTGAATCAAGTCTGTAACAAGCTCAGGAACTGAGTGGCCCTGGCAGAACCCAAACTGGGCATCGCTGAGCAGGTTACTGCTGAGCAGTTGCTTGACAGCACTGTTGATGACCCTTTCCATCACCTCACTGCTGAGCGAGTGTGGACTGATAGAGGGGAATTGGCTGAGTTGGATCTGCCCTGTGTTGTTGTGTTGAACATCCCTGAGCAATATTCCACAAAGTCGGTAGGTGCCAGTGCTGGAGCAGTACTTGTCTTGTTGGGCAGCAGGTTCTGGAGCACAGCCAACAGTATTATTGCCAGAATATTGGCAGGGCCCCGAGCCTTTACATTACTCATCCATTTCTTGATCTGATTTGAAATGAGTTTTCAACCAAGTCGATCCATATCTGTGATGTCAGGGACCAATGGAGAAGGCTCATCCACTTGGCACTGCTGGCTGAAAATCGCTGCTAATGCTGTCCTCTTATCTGGTGCATGAATGTGTGAGACCCCTCCATCGGTAAGGGTGGGGATATCTGTGATGCTTCCTCCAGTGAGTTGTTTAATTGTCCATCACTATTCTTGACTAGGTGTGGCAGAACTGCAGAACTCCGATCTAATCTGTTGGTTCTATTTGGTGTTGCTTGTGCTGTTTGGCTTGCAGGTTTGGTAGCTGCACCAGGTTGGCACCTCATTTTTAGGTATGCCTGGTACTGCTCCTGGCATGCCCTCCTGCATTCACCATTGAACCACGGTTGATTCCCCTGGCTTGATGTTAATGGTCAAGTGTGGGATATCAGGCCATGAGATTTCAGATTGGGCTGGAGTACAGTTCTGCTGCTGTTGTTGGCCCACAGTGAGGCAGAAGTTGCAGGGTCAAGAGGGCTGATTGTGTGGTTGTATTTGCAAGTGCATTGGTAGATGTAATGTGGTCCATCCAGTTTCATTCCTTTGCTGAGACTGTGCAGTGATTAATACAATGAGTGATTTGATGGGCCTACTATCGGGTTTCTTTCCCTCAAGGACATTGAGGATGTTTTTCTGCCATTGACAATGGTTCCATGGCAAACAGTAGTTTCTTCATTCCAGGTATTTTTTTCTTGAATTCAGAGCCACCCTCTACCAATTTGGGATTCAAACCTGAACTTCAGTTGTATATTTTAATATTCTTGATAAATGATAAATACGACAGGTTTGTTCACTTATTTTTAGAATCACTATCACAGGCTTTGTTTATTGTTTTGGAAATAAAAACACTGTCCATTATCCTGTCTCCTCCATCCTCCCCTCCAACAACAAGAGTGAGGAGCACATGGAGTTTCTCTGTCCATAATATTGAGACAATCCGATCAGCTGCCTCTGCTTCTTCCCTCCCTCTCCACTAGCCCACCGAGCCAAACTGCCTCACAAGGATGCTCCTCATTTTAGTCCTAAACTTGCATTTCCTCGAGTCTCTTGTCAAGCCTTATTAGAGGTCATCTTGACCATTTACCCTAGTGTAGCTAAATCATGGACATTCCAAATCTGTCTAATCCTCCTGCTTGTCACCGCTCCCCCCGCCCCCCCCCCCCCCCCCCCCCCCTCCCAATCCAACCTTGCAATTCACAGATCTTGTTCCATGATCTGTCTGTCTTTTCTGGATATGTCCTTCTCTCCCATTCTGCTAAAACCTAATATTTGACCTCACCATCATTGGAAAATCCTGCTCCGTCTCCACTCTCTCTCTTTCCTTTCTGAATTCATTGTATTTGGTGTCCCTCCAGGATCTATCCTTGGTCCCTCCTGTTTCTCACCTACACACTGCCAGGAGGTAACATCGCCCAAAAGCACTGTGTTAGGTTTCCCATGTACACTGGCAATGCCCAGCTCTCCCTCCCCATCATCCCTCTCCATTACTCTACTATTACTCAGTTATCAAACTGCTTGCCACGCTTCAATTAGCTGCAATTCACTCCAATGAAACACTGTAATTGTTAAACCCATTGCCTTCAGTTGTTATTCCAAATTCATTTCCCTTACTGCTGTGTCCCTCCCTCTCACTGGGAAGTGTCTGAGGCAGAACTACACTCTTCACAATATTGCTCTCATATCTGACCCCAAGGTGACCATCTGATCAGACATCTACACAATCACAAACACCACAAATTCCAATTTCTAAAACGTTGCTTGTCTCCTCCTCACCCCAGCTCCATTGCTACTGAAACCCTAACCTGTGTCGGTATTGCCTTAAACTTGACAAATCTGAAAGAGAACCCTTGATTCCACGACTGACCCAGAATCTGGTTCAAGACTCACCCGTAATGGGACACATCCTCTCCATATTTACCCTGTCAAACCTTGACAGAATCCTGTATGTTTCAAAGAGATCACCTCTCATACTCAGTGGACTTTGGAAGAATATTCCCAACTTATTCAGCCTTTGCTTACAGGATAATCCCTTCAAAACAGGGATCATCCCAATGGATCTTCTCTGAAATGCCTCCAATAAACTGCTCTATTTCATGAACTAAAGTGACCAAATCTGTTCACGTTACTCCAGATGTGGTCTCACTTGCAATTTGTTTAGTTGCCCTAAGGTATATACTCCAAACTCTTATATTGCAAACTCTTTGAAATAAGGGACAGCATTCCATTCCCTTTCCTGATTCCATGCTGTAACTGTGTGCTCGCTTTCTGTGTTTCCTGCTCATTTTCCCCCAGTCCCTTTGTGGTGCAGCTTTCTACAGTTTATCCCGAGTTATACTCCATTTGCCAACTTGTTGCCCAGGTTTCCTGTGAATATCTCTCTGTAATCTGTTTATAATCCTTTTGGAACTTTCCTGTTATGCCTTTTCTAAAAGACTTCCCCCCCCCTCATTATTCGAAACATGTCCTGGGAGCACTGGGCAGTGGGAAGCATGCGCAGTTGCTATCTTTCAGGGATACTCTGTTTCATGACCGGGAGGAGCTTGTTGCCCATTGGTCAGAATGGAGACAACTTGCCCATCGAGGTGCATGAGCCTTTCACACCCCATGTCTTATTGATGAGGCACAGCGGCAGAATGGAAGGAAAGAAAAGGAAGCAAATCCTGCTCTCCATATCTGACTGAATCTTGGAACATTCTGTCCCATGTTCAGTCACATGAAGTCCCAAGGTGGAAACTCATAGAAACCTACATAGATTTGCCCTTGAAGTGCCTGCTAACCTCCGCCAGGGGTAATGTGTACAGTCCTCCTGTGCCAGGAGGAGGGAATTGTATGAGTTTCAAACTTGAACTGACAGTGACGGATTTTATAAACTTGTATTACAGACAGATATTCAGATGGTAATCTCAGTCGTTGTAACGCCAAACTGTGACAGAATTACTCAATACATCAGGCCCTGGATATTCATATTGTGTGAGAGTATTGTGTTCTAGATCAATACCATTTGCTGAATAAAAGTTCTCCTTTGAATCAAACCATCCTCTCAATAGATCTTCCCAAATCTTCAACATGTGTCCTGTAATCCTTGTATATTGAGCTGAAGGGTCTAAAGTTTATTATAGTGTGTAACTTTTGTAAACCGCTTTGTCACAACTCCCCAAATTTCCTTTGCTACAAGGAGAACACACTCAGTTTCCCCAAACCCCTGATTCCCCAATGTCTGTTTGCTCTCTATAAGGTACACATCAGGGTTGTGTTGGAACATTCTCCACTTGCCTGCATCAGTGCACCACCCCACCCCCCCCAACAATATTAAAGAAAGTGAACATCCTACAGGATAAAGTACTGTACCTGAGTGGTTTCCCATCCACCACCTTCAGCATTCCCTTTCCCCACCCTCGAGGCACAGTGGCATCACTGTGTAAAAGATGAAGTCAGCATTGTCCTACCCGACCTTAGGACTGCTCTCTCATTAGAGAGAGATGTCTGGTAGTGGTTAACCTGAATATTACCACAGCACAGGCAAGGGGAGAGGTTGAAAATGAGAGTCCATTAATTGCAGATGGTTATTCTTGATGTGTATTAGCAACACACATGTCACGTGAACAATTAATGTTAAAAAAGCCCCACACATTCTGCAACTAAAATCCCCCATTATTTGAACCATCCTGGTAAATCTCCTGTGCCCCGTCTCCGGGACCCTGCCATCATTCAACAATGTGTGGGCGATCTGTGGTTCACACAGACCTAGCTGCTCTGAACCCTGTGGGTGATAGCATCGAGCAACAGTTGCACTAAACCTCTCTGTCTGGAAGAGAGTGAGAGACAGAAATCCTGAAGGCATTTAAAATCTATTTCGGAACACACTTGCAAGGCCAAGGCTGACAGGTCTATGGGCTCTGTGTTGGAAAATGGGATTAAAATAGTTAGCTGAGAGATTTCTTTCCAGCATAAATCCAATGGACCACAAAACCGTTTTCTGTCATGTCGACCACAGACGCGTAATATAGGAAAATGACCAGCCACAATAGAAACCAGGTCAGAGAAGGTGATATGAGAATAGATGATACGTGATTGATTAATGTTTTTTGGAGGAAAATGTGACAGAGGTTAAGTGGGACATTGTGGAGCTCTGGGTGCAGGAATCTGAAATAAAAATGGGTTATCCTGAAGGCTGGAATTAAAGAAAGGCACATCACAGAGATTTGAGAGGGTGGACAAGATTAAAGATAGAAAGTGTGTTGAGACTTGAGGAGATTAGTGGTTGGAGGATTTTGCAGAGATTGAGATGTCTTTGATACCAGAGATAGTGATAGTTCTGAGGCTCGAGAGGAATTATAGAGATAAGGATGAGTTGTTCCCTTTCCCAACCCGACCTCTTTACTGATAATGATTGTTTCTCTGTCCTCATCTGCCATTGCCTCCATAGGCCTGTGACAATGAGAGTACGCAGACAGTATGTTCCTGTTAAGGCCAAGGCTGGGAGGCGTCGAGAATGCTGCATGACCTGAGAAATTGAGGCTCTGGTCAAGAAAATGAAGGAAGGATATGGCAGGTACAGACCACTGTGTTTGTGTGAATCCCTAGAGGACTATAAGGGCAGTAGGAGTATACTCGTGGGAAACCAGGAGGCAAAAAAGGGGACATGAGATAGCTTTGGGAAATAGGTTTAAAGAGAATCCAAAGAGATTCTACAAATACACTAAAGACAAAAGAATAACTAGGCAGAGAATAGTGACCCTCGAAGATCAACAAGACTGTCTATGGAACAGCAGGAGGTGGGAGAGATTCTGTAATTCTTTCATGTCAGTTTTTACTGAAAGGGGATATGGAAGTTAGAGATGTTGGAGAAATAAATAGTGATAACTTGGCAAGTGTACATATTACAGAGGAGGTGGTACTGGATGTCTTAAAATGCATAAAGGTGGATAAATCCCTGGAATCTGATCAGGTGTATCCCAGAATTTTGTGGGTAATTAGGGAAGCTTTTGCTGAGCCCCTCGCTGCGATATTTGTATCATCGATCGCCACAGGTGAGGTGCTGGAAGATGGGTGCCATTATTTGAGAAAGGTGGTAAGGAAAAGCCAGGGAACTATAGACCGGTGAGCCTGAAGTCAGTGGCAGAGAAGTTGTTGGAAGGATTCTCCGGGACAGGATTTACATGTCATTGAAAAAGCAAGAAATTATTAGGGAGAGTCAGCATGGCTTTGTGCATTGAAATCATTAACTTGGACTTGAGAAAGACACAAGGTTTCACATAACACACTGGTTAGCAGGTTCAGTACCATAGAATTCTGGCGGAACTAGCTGTTTGGATACGGAATTGGCTGGAAGGTCAACACAGAAACAGAGACCCGTCAGTCCGACCAGGACATGCTGATCAGATATCCCAAAGCAATCTAGTCCCCCCTGTCAGCACCCGGCCCATATCCTTCCTATTCATATACACATGAAGGTGCCTTTTAAATGTTGTAATCGTAATGGCCTCCACCACTTCCTCTGGCAGCTCATTCCATACACATACCACCCTCTGTGTGAAAACGTTGCCTCTCAATTCTCTTTAAAGTCTTTCCCCTCATACCATAAACCTATGCCCTCTCGTGCTGGGATCCCCGATGCCAGGGAAAAGACTTTGTCTATTTATCCTATCCATCCACCTCATGTTTTTATATACATAGATAAGATCACTTCTCAGCCTCTGACGCTGCAGGGAAAACAGCCCTAATCTATTCAACCTCTATTCAACCCCCAGCCTAGCTCAAATCCTCCAACCCTGGCATCGTTCTTGTAAATTTTTTCTGAACCCTTTCCAGTTTCACAACATCCTTCCAATAGGAAGGAGACCAGATTTGTACGCAACGTTCCAAAAGTGGCCTAACCAATGTCCTGTACAGCCGCAACATGACCTCACAACTCCTGTACTCAATATTTTGTCGGATAAAGGAAAGCATACCAAATGTCGCCTTCACTATCCTATCTACCTGCACTCCAAGGTCTCTTTGTTCAGTCACATCCCTCAGAACCTTACCATTAAGTGTATAAGTCCTGCTAAGATTTGCTTTCCCAAAATGCCACTCCTCAACCCATTTACCCATCTGATCAAGATCCCATTGTACTCTGAGGTAATCTTTTTCACTGTCCACTACACCTCCAGATTTGGTGTCTTCTCATTGACAATACCTCCGATGTTCACATCCAAGTAATTGATATAAATGACGAAATGTAGTGGATCCAGCACTGATCCTTGTGACACTCCACTACTCACAGGCCTCCAGTCTGAAAAGCAACCCTCCATCACCACCCTCTGTCTTCTGCCTTTGAGCCAGTTCTGTATCCAAATGGTTAGATCTCCCTGTATGCCATGAGCTCTAACCTTGCTGAGCAGTCAGTGTCATAGTGGAGGGTGCTTTTTGTACTGGAATCCTGTGATGAGCAATATGCTGTCAGGCTGGGTACTGGGTCCACTGCTTTTTGCCATTTATATAAATGATTTCTATGTGAATATAGGAGCTATGGTTAGTAGGTTTACAATAGACACCAAAATTGGAGGTGCAATGGACAGCAGAGTTACCTGAAAGTACAATGAGACTCCGATCAAATGGGCTGAGGGGTGGCAGATGCAGCTTAATTTAGATAAATGTGAGGCTCTTCATTTTGGAAAAGCAAATCAGGGCAGGATTTTTACACGTAATGGGAAGGTCCTGGGGAGTGTTGCTGAACAAAGAGATCTTGGAGTGCAAGTTCATAGTTCCTTGAAAGTGGAATCATAGATAGGCAAGGTAGTGAAGAAAGTGTTTGGTGTACTTGCCTTTATTGGTCTGTGCATTGAGTACAGGAGTTGTGACACCATTTTGCGGCTGTACAGGATACTCATTCAGCCACTTCTGGAATTCTGCTTTCAGTCCTGGTCGCCCGCTCTCGGAATGATATTGTGAAACTTGAAAGGATTCAGAAAAGATGCAAAGATGTTGCCAGGGTTGAGGGATTGAGATATAGGGAGAGCCTGAATAGACTGAGGCTGTTTTCACTAAAGAATCGGATGCTGAGAGGTGACCATAGAGTTTGAGAAAATCGTTAGGGGCATGGATAGGGTAAACAGCCAGGGTCTTATTCCTGTTTAGGTGAGTCCAAAACTAGAAAGCACAGGCGTGAGGGAAAAGATTGAAAAGGGATATTAAGGGCAAAGTTTCAAGCTGAACGTAGTATGTGTATGGAATGAGCTGCCAGAGAAAGTGTGAGGCCGGTACAGTTACAACATTTAAAAGGCATCTCATTGGATATGTGATTGGGAAAGGTTTAGAAGGTTATGGGCCAAGTGCTGGATTATGGGACGAGATTAATTTAAGATATCTAGTCGGCATGGACAAGTTGGACTGAAGGGTCTGTTTCTGTGCTGTACATTTCTCTGGCACTAATAAATTAAAATTTAGATTTCTCTTTTATGGAGAGTTAGCAGGTCAGACAATTCTCCTTGGAGCTGAGAAGGATAAGCAGTGATTTCGACCAGGAGTTTATTTGTTTCCAGGGTATTTCATTTACAGAGAGACAGAGCGAGAAATTTTTAACGTCACAATTTTTAGTAACTATTTTCAGGTAACTGGCAAATAATGCAAAGAAAAATGTGAAGATTATTTTACTCAGTAAGTTCTGAGCATCTGGAACAGTTTGACCGACAGCTGGATGCAGATTCCGTAGTTATTGTCAAAACAAATTTGAAATTTAACATTTTTAAGGAAGGATTTGGAGGGCTCTGTCCAAATGGGAGGTGAGTTGGGACTGACTGGGACCATCCCCAGAGGGAGAGAGTACAGCCCCAATGGGCAGAATAGCGTCCAGCCCCTGTGCTATGTGATACGGACTCATTCACTGTGAATGATGAAGCTCATCACAGGGCAGAGCCGTAGGGATGTACAGCATGAAAATAAACCCTTTGTTTAAACTGGTCCATGCTGACCAATATGCCAACCTAATCTATACCCATTTGCCAACACTTGGCACATATCAGTCTACACCCTTCCTATTCATATACCCATCCAAATGCCAAATGGTTTAATTGTACCAACATCCTCCACTTCCCGACAGAAGATTCCATACATGCACCAACCTCAGTGGGGGAAAGAAAATTGCCCCTCCGATCCATTTTAAATTCTTCCCCTCTCATCTTAAACCTATGCCCTCTCATTCTCGACTCCCCGACCCCAGGGAAATGACCTTGTCTATTTATCCTACCCAGGCCCCTCATGGTTTTATAAACCTCTATGAGGTCACCCCTCAGCCTCTGATGCACCTGGGAGGATCCCACCACTCTGGTCACAATGGGGCTTGGCTGATTGACACAGCTTCAGACCAATAGGAGAGGTGTCATGATCCTCCAGCCAATGGGAGTGAATGAGGGGTGGGTCCAGCAGGCCAACACATGACCATCAGCTTTGCAAGCGCAGTGTCACTGTGAGGGGGGACTGAATGTGAAGGAGTGGGAGAGACAGCAGATACTGGGAGAGAGATGGACTTAGTGTGGACTGGGAAGGTTGATAAACGCTGTTTCAGTCTGCTGGACCTGAATTAGATACTCCGGGTAAATTAGAACCAAAAGAACTTCAGATGCTGTAAATCACCCACAACAACCAGAAGGTGCTGGAAAAGCTCAGCAGATCTGGCAGCATCTGTGAAAAGAAATCAGTTCGCATTTTCGATCCAGTGATGCTTCCTCAGGGACTGATGTTACTGAGAAAAAAATGTCTGTTTTTATGCAGAAGGTAGGGGTTAAGGAGTAAATGATAAGTGGGGATAGAGTCCAAAGAGAGAGATAAGAGCAGTTGGACAAAGGAGTGAATAACGATCTGACGGGGTAAGGGTGAATAGCTGTTTATGGGGACTGTTAGTGGCTAACCATAGGTAGTGTGTAATGGCAGGCTACGTAATAACAAGGCCTGGTATGTGGGGTAGGGGGCAAAGACACTAGGACGTGGGAGAGTTCAGGACCTAAAATTATTGAATTTGATGTTGAAGCCAGAGGATTGCAGGGTCCCCGAGTGGGAGATGAGGTGTTGTTCTTCCAGCTTGTGTTACAGTGTGGCTCTGGAAAAGCACAGCAGATCAGGCAGCATCCAAGGAGCAGGAGAGTTGACGTATTGGGCATGTCAGCACTTCATCAGAAATGTGGGTGGTGGAATATGGCTGAGAGATAAATAGGGAGGGGTGTTTGGGTTTGGGGGAAGGGAGCTAGGGTGGCAATAGTTGGTTGTAGATGGAGGGTCGTGGTGAGAGGGTGGAATGGATAATTGGGAAGGAAGATGGGAAGGTGGGACTGTTCAAGAGGCCAGTGCCGAGTTGGAGGGTTGAATCTGAGGTAAGTTGTGGGAGGGGAGATGAGGAAACCTTGATGCTGTGTGGTTGAAAGTTCCCAAGGTGGAAGATGAGGTGTTCTTCCTCCAGGTGTCGGGTGGCTCGGATTTGGGATGGAGGGCTTGCATGTCCTTGGCAGCGTGGTGGCGGATGGGGTGGGGGGTAGCCGAAGTGGTCGGCCACAGGGCAGTGGGGTTGGTTGGAGCATGTGTCCCAGAAATGTTCCCTGAAATATTCCACAATTTGGCGTCCTGAGAGCAAGGGACACAATAGGTGAGGTGTTTGGGTGGGCAGGGAAATCTCTGCTGGATGTAGGAGGATCAAGTGATGCCTTGGATGGAGGTGAGGGGAAGGTGTGGGCACAGGTTTTCATCTTCTTGCAGTGGCAAGCGAAGGTGCCTGGTGGGGAGTGTGGATCTAACGTGGAAGTCACAGAAGGTATGGTCTCTGTGGAATGCTGAAAGGGGTGGGGAGGGAAATATATCTCAGGTGGTTGGATCTGATGGTGGACAGAGCAGAGGATGATGTGTTGTATATGGATGGAAGGTGAGGATGGTGGGATTCCATCTTTGTTGCATTTGGAGGGGTGGGGTTCAAGGGCAGTGCTGTGGGAAGTGGAGGAGATACACTGGAGGGCATTGTTGACCACATGTGAGGGGAAATTGCAGTCCTTGAAATAGGAAGCCATTTGGTATGTTCTGAAGTGTTCTTCCAGCTTGCATCAAACTTCACTGGAACACTGCAGTATGCATGAGACAGAGATGTTGGACAGGGAACAGGCTTGTGTGTTAAAGAGCAGGTAACTGGAAGCTCAGGGTCTTTTTTTCAGGCACAATGTAGATCATCAGCCACCATTTCCACCACCGCCACTGAGATTCTAGAAGGTTCCTGTCTCCTCCATTAACAGCTTTCCACCTTCCCACTCCTTTATCTTTCCAAATGTTCCTGTGTCTCTTTGGGCTCTGTCCCCACCTATTATTTACTCTTTAACCCCTATCTCCTGTAGTCCAAAGATCTGTAGGTTCGGTGAATTGGCCCAGCTAAGTTTCCCGTAGTGTTCGGGGATGTGCATTAGTTCGGGGGAAATGGAGAGTAATAGAATAGGAGAATGGGTCTGGGTGGGATAAACTTCGGAGGGTTGGTGTGGAATTGTTGGGCCAAAGGGCCTGTTTCCTGAAGGGATTCTAATTTTCCCAGCTGTCATCGGTTCTGAGGAAGGGTCACTGGACCCGCGATAACCCATGGTGTGTGCAGGAGGCGGAAAGGGGAGAGTGGCAGCAGAAACCAGATGAAATGTATCAGTGTAGACTGGGAGGGTTTAGTTACACTCTGGGCAGGTCGTTCGTCTGAATTAGAAACTCTTGGTCCCAAGTTTGCAGCAAAGGGGAAGATGGCTTGGACCTCAGGCAGTGAGAGGTCCTGGGTTATGGCCACCATCTTTATTTGGGGCAAGGTACAGCAAGGAGCATGAACATGTCTTCTTCCTGGGTGGGGGCGGGGTGATTTGAAGAGGAGCATTTACACATCAAACACATACCAAGAGAAGTGTTTGTCTTCACTATTCATCTTGCACTGACTGAGCTTTGTTTTGTGAATTCAGTTTATAGGATATTAATTGAGGATAATTGAGACTGGGATCTCAATAAACAAGTTTCTACAGTCAGCGGAGTCATCGGGATCTGAATATCATTGGCATTTAACTGTGGAACGAGAAAGGTTTGTCTGTTCTGTATGTGGGAAAATATCTTCAATATTTTTGTCAAGCCAAAAGCAGAACGATGTTCAAGTCCATGGTTGGATCACCCTTGGGGTATGTGTTCAATTCTTGGCCCTGTAGCTGCGGAAGGAGGTATTGGCCTGAGAGAGAACACAGACTTATCCAAATTACACCTTGTCTTTTTGCAGGAACTGTCAGATTTAGTCTCAATCATCCACTTTATAATGTTAATCTGTAAACTCCCTACTTCCAATTCTCTGCAAATTTCTCGTGGACTCAAATTCCAGCACCATTTCAGGTGGAACGTTCCAGATTCTGACAACTGTCTGTTCATTCAGAAACTGCTGAAGTCCATTTTGACTCTGGGGTTACAAAGGGCTGAATTGAAAGATGCAATGCTGGTCTGAGCTCCCATTGAGGTGCATTGGAACAATACAGTGTAGGTGTGAGCAGACAATGAAAATGACAGGGCTGCACTATGAGGGCTGCTTGGCTCAATGAGAGTGTTTTGGAGTTGGGTGTAAATAGTGAGGTGAGACGGGGAGAAGGTGAAGCTGAAACTCTGTTTTAGTTCAGGCCTTTCAGAAATTCACATTCCCAATGGGAATTGCCAATTTGTCAGTGATACCTGTGGAGTATTTAAGTTTTTAAAGTATGACATATCAGCTTAAGTAAAGATTTTTTTTGTTATTATAATGGACATGTTTGAAGTGAAGGAAGGTTACTCACTCATTTAAATTCTCTTAATAGGAGTAACTAGATGAATGTAGAGAGACATTGTGACGGGAGCCCTCAGACCCGTGGTGTGCTCCTCTTGCACAATGTGGGAAATAAGGGCCGCTTCCAGTGTCCCTGACAGCTATGTGTGCAGCAAGGGTTCCCATCTGCAGCTACTGGGAAACTGCTTTTCAGAGCTGGAGCTGTGAGTGGACTCACTGTGGAGCATCTGCAATACTGAGAATGTTATGGACAGCACGTTTAGTGAGTTAGTCACACTGCAGGTGAGGGTTACACAGGCAGAAAGGGAATGGGTGACCATCAGATCTAGTAAAAGGCTCAGGAAGTGAGTACAGGAGTCCCCCGTTGTTATCCCCTTCTCATACAGATACTGTATATCACTTGGGATTCTGTAAGGGCGGGAATGGGTGGGGTGGCTCCTCGGCAAATCAGCATCAGCCAGGTTCATGACACCACAGAGAGCTCTGCTGATCACAACAAGAGGAATGAGAGTGGCAGGGGATTCAATAATCAGGGTACAGCCAGGCACTTCTGTGCCCACAGACATGAATCCAGGATGGTATGTAATCTCCCTGGTGCCAAGATCCATGATATCATGGAGTGGCTGCAGGACATTCTGGAGCTGGAGGGTAAACAGGCCGTGGTCGTGCAACACACAGATACCAAGGACATCGCTAAACAGAGGGATGAGGGCTTGAAGGCTGGACATAGGGAGAGTAGACATGCATTAAAATGTAGCTCCTGAAGTGTAATAATGTCAGACTTACTCCCAGTGCCATGTGCTAATGAGAGCAGGAATGAGAAGGCAGATCAGCTGGATGTGTGGCTGGGGAAATGGTGTACCAGAGAAGGGTTTTGATTCTTCAGGCACTGGGACTGTTTCTGGGTTAGGTGGGACCTATACCAGCCTGACCGGTTACCCCTGGGCAGAGCTGAGACAAATCTGGTTGGGGGCTTTTGCCAGTTCTGTTGGTGAGCTTGTAACTAGTCTAGCAGGGGGATCGGAACTGAAGTGTAGGCTTAGAGGGTCAGATTCAGGACAGGGAATGGGAGGTAGAATATTAGTGATGTAGTTAGCAGCTCAGAAAGCCAAAGGAAAGGAGGATTAAACTAAGATCGAGTCCCTGTTCAGCCATCAGTCCTGACATCCCAGGAATGTGAGTCAACAAAATATGGAGCTGTGTACATGTCGATGACTCTATGTGCTTCAGGAAAATGGTGGAAATCCACAATAAAATCAAAAAGCGCTGGAGATCCTCAGCAAGTCTGTCAGCATCTGAAATGGTGACAGATGCAGGAAACATTGCAGCCTTGAAGAAGTGTTTAGATGATCACACCATGCACTACAATATCGGTTACACGCTGAGTGCCAGAACGTGGGACTAGAATAAATAGGTGCTTGATGACCAGCATGAATACGATGGGGCTGGAAAGTTGACGTTTCAGGTCAGGGCTATTTCTCAAGACTGACAAAGGGTCCTGACCCAAAACATCAACCTTCCTGCTCCTCTGATGCTGCCTGACCTGCTGCACCTCCCCAGGTCCACATTGTACAGACTCTGACTTCCAGCATCTGCAGTCCTTAACTATCTTCACATCCCAGGACTCATCTGGTGATCCTCCTTTACTCTCTTTCAATTACCAGGAGAGCCTTGTTTGGAAAAGGGGAACAAAGGTGTAAACAGTACTCCAGGTGTGGTCTCACCAAGGCCCTTCCAGAAAGGGATCCCTGTCCCCACCTTATCAATAATGGTCATCAAGCGCACGGGCCTGGTGTGATCATCTAAACACTTCTTCAAGGCTGCAATGTTTCCTGCATCTGTCCCCATTTCAGATGCTGCCAGACCTGCTGAGGATCTCCAGCACTTTGTTTTCTCTGCTGTAGAGTGTTGAAAGGGGGGATTTGCAGTTGAGAAATTCAAATTGAACTTCATGTTACTTGATCCGTGCTGATCTGAATATCATTGGCCTTTTCATCTGGAAGGAAAGGTTTGCATTTTGTCCGTGGGTGAATATTTCAAATCTCAGTGTGACTGGAAACATTACTGAGACACAGCCAAGTCCATGTTAGCGTGGGGACTTGGTTTTTGAAAGTCTAAAAAAATCATGGCACGTTTCCCTGGAACAGTCAAGCCACGGATTGGTTTTGTATGAGGACAATTAGTCATGAAACCAGAAAGACTAAAGGATTCCTGCATCATGGAAAAAGCTATGAAAATGGGATTGTTGTAATGGAGTGAGTTATCAATCATTGATTGTAATCCATTGGTGTTGTCACATCGGTTCCAGTGCCGTGAGGAAACACTGGAAATGTGATGAGTGCAGTGTAGGTTTCAGTTATTCAACTGGAAAGGTGAAGAAGAAATTTACAAGGATGATGCCAGGGTTCAGGGGTCTGAGGTACAGGGAGAGGTTGGATAAGTGAGGACTTTTTTTTGTTTAGAGCAGAAGAAACTGCGGCGGAATATTTTATAGAAGTGTATAAGACCATGAGAGGCATGGGTAAGGTGAATGCACTCGGTCTTTTTCGCAGGGACTCAAGGATTGGAGGGCATCAGGTTAAAGTTAGAGGAGAAAGAATACATGGGAACCTGAGGGGCAACTGTTCTACACAAAGGTGATATGTATATGGAATGAGCTGCCAGTGGAAGTGGTTGAGGTGGGTATATTAACAACACGTAAAAGACATTTGGACAAATACATGGATAGGAAAGTTTCAGAAGCAGATGGGCCAAGTGTGGGGAAATGGGGTTAGTGTGGATGGGCATTCTGATTGACATGGGCCATTTTGGGCCAAAGGGCCTGACTCTGCTGTAGGATTCTATAACTGTAAGTGCATTTGCTATTTCTCCCCCTAACTCTGTTGGTATCCTGGGATGTATTCCATCAGGGCAATGAGACTTGTTTACCCAGCTCTAACTCTTTCGTGATAATGGTTGTTTCTTGGTCCTCGCCTTCCTCATTCTCCTTATCAATTACTGCCATGCTCTTCGTATCCTCCACTGTGAAGACTGACTGCTGTGTACTCATATTCCTGAACCCTGCTGGATAGGAATAACTGGGCACAGAACTCTGAGAGGTCTTCTTTGAGTCTTTATTGATGAGACACGGCAGTTACCTGGATAGTGTACATGCAAAACACCTCCAGGCAGCATCAGGTAACTCCCCGCCTGTCCGATGTGCCACTCCCATTCTTAAACCTTTGTGGTTTGGGACCTTGAATAGAGACTGTCTCTCAGTATTATCTCCATGGCAACGGCAGTTAGAAAGTCTAGTTCAGTTCAACACTTTGTTCTTAAACCACATACCCCTCCCCCACGGCCCTGTGGCTCCCTCAAGTACCTGACAGGTGCTTCAGTTTCAGTGGGGCTGTTTATTGGATTCTGATGTGCAGGAGCTGGGGTTGGGGTGGGGTGGACAAAGTTAAAAATCACGCAACACCAGGTTATAGTCCAACAGGTTTATTTGGAAGTACAAGCTTTTGGAGTGTGCTGTGATTTTTAACTTGATCAGGATTATCTCTATGGTAACAATTGTGCTTCAACAATTACAGAGTCCATATTTTCCCCACACAATAGGTTTCCCTCTAGCAGGGTAAACTGCTATTCTGTCCCTGGGGATAGCTACTCATCACTTTTTATCCCAATTCCATCTCGCTTTCTGTTGGTCTTTAAAGTTTTTCCAATCTCCAAATTTCTCCTTGGTCTTTGCCAATTTGTATGCCTTCTACTTCAATTTGATAGACTCCCTTATTTCCTTAGACATGGCAGATTACTCCTTTTCCTACAGTCCTTCCTTTTCACTGATATATACTTTTGCTGAGAAATTTGAAAAATTACTTTGATATTCCTCCACTTTCTGTCAACTGTCCCACAGTAAAGTCTTTGCTTCCACTCTGCATTCGCCAACTCCTGCCTCCTCCTATTGTAGTCTCCTTTGTTGAAGCACAGTATCTTGGGATTGGATTTAATCTTCCTGCTTTCCATCTGTGTTCTAAATTCAACCAGATTAATGACAAGTCTTTTTATCAGATTACGAGGGGAGGCAATGTTTCCTGAGTGTTTTGGGTTTCATTGTCAGCGACCTTGGCTTTGTAATAAAGTCCAGAATAGATATTCACAACAGAGTATTCTGGACGCTGTGAATGTACTACACAGTCTAAAACCATAAATCACTGTCTCCCCTCAGTTTAAAATTGCAAAATCATTATCTCCTACACGCTTCCTCACTACCTAAGTTTGGAACGCTAATCCACCTGACTATCCTGTTGTTTCTGAAAATCTCCTTTGGTGAAGATGGTGAGTTTTGGATTCCTCTTTCCAGTTATTACCGTAAGATAAGCCCTGGGCACAGGAGAGGCAATGCAGCCCTTTGAACCAGCTCCACCATTTAATACCATGATGATTGAGCTCACCTCGGTCTCAGCTGGATTTTCCCGCCTGCTCTCTCTCACGCTTCAACTCATTGCAAATTAAAAATCTGTATCTCTTCATTAAATTGGCTCATTGTCCTGGCATCCACCGCATTTTGAATAGGGAATTCCACAGATTCACAACACATTGAGACAAGTACATTCTTCTTCATGAGAATTGAATAGAGTCCCTATAGTGCAGAAACAGGGTATTCATCCATCGACTCCACACCAACCCTATGATGAGCATCCCATTCAGACCCACCCATTCCCTGTAACCCTGCATTTCCCATGGCTAATTGCCTAACCAGCACATGCATGGACCCTGTGAGCAATTTGGCATGACCAATCCACCTAACCTGTACATCTTTGGACTGTGGGAGGAAACTGGAGCACCGAACAAAACCATGCAGACATGGGGAGAATGTGTAAACTCCACACAGTTGCCTAACGCTGGAATCAAACCCGGGTCCCTGACGCTGTGAGGCAGCAGTGCGAGCCACTGAGCCACCTCTGCTTAAAATCTGCTCCCCATTATTAACCTCCCCACTCCGCAATTGGCTGAATGTATATTCCTTACGTCAGAAGTCCGGGTGTCTAAGTGGATGTCTCGGTAAATCCCAGTGACAGCCCACATGTCCTGTGTGTCTGAATGGATATCCGATACACAACACCCTCCAGCCCACACTTTCTTTCACTTTCCAGGGACAGGTCTCCAGAGGCTTCATGGGGACTACATCTCCCACAAGCCCTGAGGCAGGGACCACACGTGTGTGGGGAAACCCAGCACTGTACATGTACAGAATGTGGGCGGGTTTTGAAGCATGTTCTTTCGGGTAACTCGCGGAAAGCATTTCACACTGTGATTGGCTGGAGAAGGGACGCATCTGTCTATAGTATTGATCTGTTGGGGGGGTCAAAGTGACACTACGCCCAGATGGGACCAAGTTCCATTCGCAACTTGTCATAACACTGGAATCGACCAATGAGAAACAAAGAAGGATGTGATCCATTGTCCCAGACTGAAGGTTCCTCTTCTGTCCAGGATCTGCCACCTCCCTTTCTGTTTCCGTCTGTTTCATTCTGCTGTTACATTATTGACTTGCAGCAACTGAAGGGAAAGGAAGTGAACCCAGAAAGGGTGCAGAGTCTAACCAGGGACGGGAAGTGGTGGCATGGATCTGTTTATCAACAACTCCATGAGAATGGGGAGGGTGTACATTAGGGGGTAGTAGAGTCAGAATGGTGGGAGAGAGTAAGTGGGCTGGAGGGTTACAGCTTTGGGGGGAGAAAGGGGAAAAAGATATTCCAGAGAAACTAGAATTGTCTGTTCTGAATTTCTAATCTGTACATATTCCTTTATACAGGGTGTGAGATAGTGAAGATTTGCAGACTGAAATCTCAAAATCACGTGCAGATCGTGATTAAGTTAACCAGCATTTGATGAACCAAAGATGGAGAATCACTCGGCTAAAATCCTGCAACACTCTCCTCACAGCATTGTCGGTCTATCTGGGCCAAAAGGACTGTGAATGGTACAAGACAGCAGCTCACTACCATCTTCTCAAGGGGAGCGAGAGATGGGGAATAAATGCTGGCTGAGCCAGTGATGCCCATATCCTGGAAACGGTTTCTATCTCGAGTTGCTGAAACCCAATTAATGTTCCTGCAGGATGATGAGGGATGCTGAGTGCATCTTCCAGGAGGCAGCACCATCACATTACCTCTGCCTACACCCACACAGTAACATCGCAACGCCACTGGAACAAAAGGCAGTGAAGCTAAATGAGGACTTAGATATAGTTCTTCAAGGTAAAGTCACGAAAGGGGATTGGAACACAGCAGGAACAGGAGATTGAGCTGGATGGTCAGCTGTTTCCCATTGAATGGTGGAGCAGGATTGAAAGGCCGAATGGCCTCCTGCTGCTATCTCCCAGGTATGTATATAGTCATGGAGCCCGGGTAGGAAGAAGGGGGCAGGGATTCTCCAGGAGATTGCATTTCCACAACAGTTTTCAGTGAGGGATGGTTTGATGGATTTTATTTACCATTTATCTTTAACACAAGGTTTGTAAATTTGTCTTTAAAATGTTGCAAAAGCTTTTTGCACAGCAAATAAAATTAAAGAAAATAACGTAAACTGTCTGAATATAACAGTTTTAAAGCTTTCAACCTCTGTAAAACACAATCCTGTCTATTCCCAGACACTATCACTTTCCAGCTACTCAAACTCCAGGGAAATATTCCCTCCCTGTCTGAACCTTTGGTTTGATTTAACTGCTTTTCAGTTCTCGTTCTGTGAGCTGTGAAGTGTTCTTTTTCCCCATTTCTCTGACCCAGAAATGTGAGCACAGCAACCTTCCCACCATCAAAATTATCATTACGCCATTTTGCTTTTGATTAACCTATAATCTCCAGCAGTGCAAAAGTGAGGACTGCAGATGCTGGAAACCAGAGCCTAGATTAGGGTGGTGCTGGAAAAGGCCTTTCGCCAAAACGTTGATTTTCCAGCTCCCCCCTGACCTGCTGTGCTTTTCCAGCACCACTCTAATCTAGACATATCATCACCAGCAGTAAACCATTTGTGTAACCAATTGAATATTTTCAAACAAAGCCCATTACGGGCCAAGCAAACCATTACAAGGGACAGAGTGAGAAGGGACTAAATCAAAGTAGAGTTGTGGGGAGAGGGCAGCTGTGGAGATAAAGTACTGTATCCCCTACGGTGCCCACCTCTATCTAAAGTCATCAAGAGCATTGATGCACACCACATGCTCCTTCTCCAAGGACACCCTGCTGTGTAGCCTTTATCCTCAATCATAGAATAAAATCCCTACAGTGTGGAAGGAGAGCCTTGGCCCATCAAACCCCACCGATCATCCGAAGCACATCACTCCCAGAGCACTCTATCACTGTAACACTGCATTCCCCATGGCTAATCCACCTAGTCTGCACGTTCCTGGATACTGTGGACAAGTTAGCACGACTGATCCACCTAACCTGCACATCTTTGGACTGTGGGAGGAAACCAGAGCACCTGGAGGGGACCCACACTATTACTATTATGGGGAGAATGTGGGAACTTCACGCAGGGCGTTGGACAAGGCTGGACTCCAACCTTGTGCCTGATGCTGTGAAGCAGCCGTGCTACAATCACAATTTAAATCAAAACAGATGATCCTTGCTCCTTGTCACATTGCTGTTTGTGGAGACTTACTGCCCAGAGAGACATCCTGAGGTTCAGAAAGTGGCAATGTAAGTTCAGTCACCTCCAGCCCAGTTAATGTGATTAACAACAACATCAATACTCCAACAGTGTCATCATGTACAAGGTCCACTCCTGACTCTGAACAGTAACATCAGAATCAGAGTCCTGCAGTCCACACGGAGCAGGGGGATGACCACTTTCCTGTGAGCACTCACTGGGCTCTCAATCATGTTGAAGACGCAGCAAATCCCTTGTCACACAGAGGGGTGAACAGCTCCTACCCAGTGTGAACCCGCTGGAGTCTCAGGGGGAGGATGAATCACTGAATCCCTTCTCCCACACTGACCATCTGAATGTCCTCTCCCCCTGTGTGGGCTCACTGGGGTCTCAGGGGGTCAGGATGAATCACTGAATCCTCTCTCCCACACTGACCATCTGAATGTCCTCTCCCCGTGTGTGGGCTCACTGGGGTCTCAGGGGGGCAGGATGAATCACTGAATCCCCTCTCCCACACTGACCATCTGAATGGCCCCTCCCCCTGTGTGGGCTCACTGGGGACTCAGGGAGTCAGGATGAATCACTGAATCCCCTCTCCCACACTGACCATCTGAATGTCCTCTCCCCCTGTGTGGACTCACTGGGGTCTCAGCAGGAGGGATGAATCACTGAATCCCCTCTCCCACACTGACCATCTGAATGTCCTCTCCCCCTGTGTGAGCTTACTGGGGATTCCACAGGTGCTGCATTTGAGTGAAACTCCCCCCACACTGGGAACAAGTGAATGATCTTTTCCCCAGAGTGAGCTCGCTGGTGTTTAAGAAGGTCAGAGGACTGAGTGAATCCTTTCCCACACACTGAGCAGGTGAATGGCCTCTCCCCGATGGGAATGCACTGATGTCTCCGCAGGTGAGAGATTTGATTGAATCCTTTCTCACACATGGAGCAGGTGAAGGGTCTAAATCCACTGTGCCATCTCTGGTGCCTCAGCAGATTGTAAGATCGTGTAAATCCCTTCCCATACGTGGGCAGGTGAACGGCCTCTCCGCAGTGTGACTGTGTCGGTGACTGTCCCGCTGGGAGGGGTAAATGAATTCCTAATTCTAATTGAGTATGTCCTCTTGTTTTCTCGTTTGTTATTGACAATCGCATTCCCCTCGTTACAGAAACAACAGAATGGTCACTGGACACGAAAGGTTCACTCTCCACAGATGCTGCCAGGCCTACTGAATTTTTCTAGCAATTTCTGATTTCCCAGCATTTGCAGATGTTTAGTTTTCCAATACTCATCTTGTGTGTTTCAGAGCAGTTTATTGATGAAATTAGACGGTTTTGAAAGTTGTACATTAGGTCACACATCAGCTATGATCATCATGAATGGCAGAGCAGGGTTGAGGGGCTGAATGGCCTCCTCCTGTTCCAATGAAAGTGATCCATCTGCAGCTTGTGGTAACATTTCCCCTCACTGCTCACTTCACCTCCATGTCTAACACACTGTTACTGACTGAACAAACCTCCTGTGTTTGAACTAAACCTGCTCATGTTCAGTGGCTCCCTCTCCTGTCACCCGGGTTTAACTCTCAACATGGAATGCTGTCTTGTATTACTGCAGGAATGCCCACAAGGACTAATCCTGGATGTTCAAAGTTTGGGAGAAGATTTGTAGCTCGGGTGCTCGTTGTTGTGGTTCTGTTCGCCAAGCTGGGAATTTGTCTTGCAAACGTTTCGTCCCCTGTCTAGGTGACATCCTCAGTGCTTGGGAGCCTCCTGTGAATCGCTTCTGTGCCGTTTCCTCCGGCATTTATAGTGGCCTGTCTCTGCCGCTTCTGCTTGTCAGTTCGAGCTGTCCGCTGTAGTGGCCGGTATATTGGGTCCAGGTCGATGTGTTTGTTGATAGAGTCTGTGGATGAGTGCCATGCCTCTAGGAATTCCCTGGCTGTTCTCTGTTTGGCTTGTCCTATAATAATAGTGCTGTCCCAGTCGAATTCATGTTGTTTGTCATCTGTGTGTGTGGCTACTAAGGATAGCTGGTCGTGTCATTTCGTGGCTAGTTGGTGTTCATGGATACGGATTGTTAGCTGTCTTCCTGTTTGTCCTATGTATGGTTTTGCATGCAAGGACTGCACAAAACACATGTAGTGTACAAAATCCCATGCAAGGACAGCACAAAACACTACATAGGACAAACAGGAAGACAGTTAATGATCCGTATCCATGAACACCAACTATCCACGAAACGACACGACCAGCTATCCTTAGTAGCCCCACACACAGATGACAAACAACATGAATTCGACTGGGACAACACTATTATTATAGGACAAGCCAAACAGAGAACAGCCAGGGAATTCCTAGAGTCTGTGGATGAGTGCTATGCCTCTATCAACAAACAAATCGACCTGGACCCAATATACCAGCCACTACAGCGGACAGCTCGAACTGACAGCTGGAAGCGGCAGAGACAGGCCACTATAAATGCCGGAGGAAACGGCACAGAAGCGCTTCACAGGAGGCTCCCAAGCACTGAGGATGTCACCTAGACAGGGGACGAAACGTTTGCAAGACAAATTCCCAGCTTGGCGAACAGAACCACAGCAACCAATCCTGGAGTCTGTATCCCCTGGGATCCGCAATCACCATTTATTTCCTTCTTCCTCTTTCATTCTGGCGATTGAACTCTCAGTTTCAATCCATTCTCCTGTCATGCTCTTCAACATGTCCATGTGGGTGGATGAGGGGCAGCTGGGATTTAATGAAGGGAAGTGGGGATTAGACAGAAGCACGAGGAGAGGTGACAGCAAAAATGGTTCTCATTGTAAGGGCAGAGTTTCTCCATGACCCAGTGAGTGGTGGGGCACCTGAGTTTGTGGGGGAGGCAGATTCAATCAGGGATTTGGTAAGACACTCAGACATTGACCTGTCCATCTGAGTGTTAATTCAGACAGACAGAAAGATGCACATTAAAATTCACCTTTGATGATCTGGGGCAATGAAACATGCTTCCAATCCAATGATTGCAACCTCAAATCTCTGAAAACACAGACACAAAATTTTCTACTTGTCCCAGGCTGTCTCTGAGCCTCCTCTTTTATTGAAAAAAGCGTTTTGAGCTGTTCAGCCTTTTCTGGTGATTCTAACCGCTATGTTCCTGTAAGCTTTGTGACTGAACCTTTATTTTCCTGTTCCTTGTGAGTGATAAAAGAAGCAGAAACAGTTCCTGACCTGTGAGGGGTTTCGGTTGGAGTATTTATATTTACAAATCCATTCCCACCCTCACAGTGTGAAATTGATGTAAAACTGAAGGGAAGGAGTGAGTGAGCACCCACAGAATCATATGTATCTGAGTTGAATGAACCTGGCATGAGGAAAATGGGACAACAATCACAACTAGTTAGAATCACAGAATCCCATAGGTGCAGACAGAGTCTATTCAGCCCATAGTGTCTGCAATGACCTGCTCACCCACCCTACCCCCATAACCCCACATTAACCATGGCTAGCCCAACCCACATAAATTGCACACTGCGGCCATGTTAGCATAGCCAATCCAGTAACGTTACACATCTGTGGGAGGGTCACAAATTACATCCAAACACTCGGAATTGTGGATGAAGGCTCACAAATATTTGACTCTGACACAAGTGCTCTGCTTTTCAAAATAAAATCTGGGGGAAACTGCAACCGGAAAGATTTCTGATTATCTCAGGAGGAAGAGAACTCAAAACTCACGCCATTGACCCAGGGGGCGCAGTGAAAGTTACAGAGATCTGGGAACCATCAGAAATGTAACAGGTTGTGAGCAAGGTGGGAGTGAGACAAGGACATAAAGACAGTCTGTCACACGGGGGAAGGCAGGAGAGATGAAACAGCAGAAATGGTCATCCCGCAAGGCCACAGGGAATGGAGTTAGGGCTGGGAAAGGAACAAGGAAACAAGGTGTACAGCTGTCAGAGAAATATGTTAAAAACAGATTATAAAAGCATAGAAGGCAGAGTACAGTCTGAAATTGTTGCTCTCAATTGTGAGTACAAAAAGCTGTAAAGCCTGGGGAGTTTACAGCCAACACATACTCAGGATTGGCCAAGTGGGCTCGATCTGTGCTGTAACCTTCTGATAATTGTTTTTCTGACATTTGTAGTTAAAGTCTGATGACGCTAGTAACTTTTCAAATTGGACTGGAGTTTAATATTCTGGAGGAGTGTCAAATAAATCACATTGATCACATTCTGCAGATCTTAGTCCTTTACCCTGCATGTTCCAGCATTTCAGTTACATCCATGTCCTGCCGGTGGGAAAGGGCATACAGGGATGGTGACGATGGTGTCTCAGTCATTGTAAGCTATGATTCTGTGCGTATGACTGTGTCAGCTTGTTGCTTGACTAGCCTGCGTTCCAGCTCACCCAATAAGATGTTAGCAGGGTGAGACACTACAGTTGGAGCTCCTCTGCTCGCCAGTTCCTTTCATTTCTCCTTTTTAAAAATTTATTTCTCCCTCACTCTCCATTTTGCCGACTCTGACACAAGTGACACAACATTGAATCATGACAATTTTTTTAAAAGAACATGTCTCTACAAGAAAACCAATGGAGGAAAATATATTATTCTTGCATCAACTGCATTTTTAAACAAAAACAATCCTGTTCAATAAACACCCACATTTTTTTCCCTTCAATTCTATCAAACGAGCTATTATAATTGATCCCTCAGTTTACCGATCTTAATAAAGATCCAATCAATTTCAGAGCAACATGCTTACAAAGTATTGAACCAATGTATCTGTTTAGGTTTTAGCATTAGTTATTAAGTCATTACCATTACAATAATTGCATAATAATTGGTCTGGGTAACAAGTATACTGAGGTTCACAATTTAATTTATTGTACCATTTTTCAAACAGTCAGTATATCCTTTTTTCAGGATTCTAACAGTAGTTATTAAAGAATTTGCATGACAATAATTATTATATAGTTTAGTTTATCTTGCTAACAACCACAGTGAAGTTTATATTTGAATTTAATCCAATCTTCCCTAGTACCTAAACAGTAATATAAAAATCCATTTTACTTCCAATCACACACCTACAAAAGAATCCATTATTTCTGATGCAACACGCACTGTTAAAAATATGACTTTTGCTCATTTGAATGATCTGTGTTATCCCAGCCTTATAAATTTAGAAAAACCTAATTACTTTTCCCTACAACAATTCCTGTTCATTTTTGCAGATAGCACAGTCAAATAGCAAGATGAAATTTATCATTATTCGTAAGTATGCTCATACAATTTTGAAAATCTATGTGTTGCTAATATATAAATGTTCATTTCCGTCCATAGAATATAGAACAGTACAGCACAGTACAGGCCCTTTGGCCACGATGTTGTTCCGACCTTTTATCCTCCTCTAAGATCAAACTAACCAACATGCCCTTCATTTACTATCATTCATGTGCCTATCCAAGAGACGCTTAGATGTCCCTGATGGATCTGAATCTACTACCACCACTGGCAGTGCATTCCACACACCCACCACTATCTATAAAGAAACTATCTCTGACATCTCCCCACAACTTCCCCCATTCACCTTAAAATTATGCCATTTGTGGGGAAAAGTCTTTCATTATCCACTCTGTCTATGCCTCTCATCATCTCTACACAAAGCTGTCAAGTAAACTCTCATCCTCTTTCACTGCAATGATCAAAGCCCCAGCTCCCTCAACCTTTCTTCATAAGACATGCCTTCCAGTCCAGGCAACATCTTGATAAATCTCATCTACACCTTCACTAAAGCATCCGCATCCAATGTGTAATGAGGTGATCAGAACCAAACACAATATTCCAAGTGTAGTCTCACCAGGGATCCATAGAGGTACAACATAACCTCATGGCTCTTAAACTCAATCTCCCTGCTAATGAAAGCCAACACACCATGCACCGTCTTAATAACCCTATCACCTTTTTTTTAGATTACTTACAGTGTGGAAACAGGCCCTTCGGCCCAACAAGTCCACACCGACCCGCCAAAGCACAACCCACCCATACCCCAACATTTACCCCTTACCTAACACTATGGGCAATTTAGCATGGCCAATTCACCTGACGTGCACATATTTGGACTGTGGGAGGAAACCGGAGCACCCGGAGGAAACCCACGCAGACACGGGGAGAACGTGCAAACTCCACACAGTCCGTCGCCTGAGGCGGGAAATGAACCCGGGTCTCTTGTGCTGTGAGGCAGCAGTGCTAACCACTGTGCCACCGGATGTCAGTTATGAGGGATCTATGGACGTGAACCCCACCATCCCACTGTTCTTCCACATTGTCAAGAATCCTGCATTTAATCTCAAAATATGCATTCAAATTTGAATTTCAAAAATGAATAACTTCATATTTTCCCAGGTTGAACTCCATCTGCCACTTCTCAGCCCAGCTCTGCATCCTGTCAATGTCCTCTAGCAACCTACAAAAGTCCTCCACACTATCCACGACTCCACCAACCCTCGTGTCATTGGCAAACCTCCTAACTCACCCTTCCACTTCATCATCCAAGTCATTTGTAAAAATCACAAAAGAGCAGAAGTCCCAGAACTAATCCCTTCAGAACACCATTGGTCACCGTGCTCCAAGCTGAAATCTATCTATGTAATCTCACCCTGTCTTCTATGGGCCAGCAAATTTATTATCTAACCAGGCAGGTTTTCCTGTATCCCATACCTTATTACTTTCTAAATGAGCCTACCATGGGGAACCTTATCAAACACCTTGCTAAAATCCATATACACCACATCCACTACTCTGTCCTCACCAGTGTGCTTGTCACATCCTCAAATAATTCAATAAGGCTTGTGAGGCATAACCTGCCACTCACAAAGCCATGCTGACCATCTCTAATCAATGTCTACTTTTCCAAATAATCATAAATCCTGTCTCTCAGAATGCTGTCCAATAATTTGCCCACAACTGTTATAAGACTGACTCATCAATGATTCCCAGGATTATCTCAATTGCCTTTCTTGAATAAGAATAATTTGCCACCCTCCAATCATCTGGTATGACTCCAGTGGACAGTGAGGTTGCAAAGATCATCGCCAAAACACAGTAATCCCTTGCCTCCCTTCCTGTAACAACTTATATTATATCCTTTCTGGCCGAGGGGACTTATCTAACCCCATGACTTTTCAATATTTTCAGCACATTCTCAGAGTTAACATCGACCTGTTCCACCATATCAGCCGGTTTCATGCTGTCCTCACAAAGAACAACGTCCCACTCACTCGTGAATACTGAAGCAAAGTACTTATTAAGAACCTCCCCTACCACCTCTGACTCCTGGCACAAGCTTGCTTCACTATAAGGGGTATAAATGTGGAATTACGCCTTAGCACTGAATTAATGTAAAGATAATGCAGTGTACAATCACTCGATTACTTTGAATATTGAACTGTATTTTAACTGAGAAAACACAGTTGAATTGATTTGATTATGTTTCACTTCAAGCTAACGTTTATTGTATTTTGAACCACAATAAGAGTTTCATTTTTACATATATAAAACCTACATAAAATTCATCGCACGTTTATGTGCAGAAAATAGAATTATCATCTGCTTGTTCCTTCCTTTTTCAATGACTGTTCATTTTGAAATAGTGGAAGTTGTACATTGTTGAAAGGAAGGGAAATTATCTTCAGCTGAATATTCACATTGAATGACTGATGCATTTTTAAATCAAAGTACAATGATCACGCAGTTTTGTCAATTTGTCTTTCAAAGAATTGTCATGAGATTCCTGTTTATTTAAGAGTAACATTCATTTATTTTATTGTTATTGTAAAATATTGCTTAAGTTCCAGTCCATTACACACAGAAACTACCTAATTAATTCCCATTCAAATTACAACAATAAACAGCTGATTAGTTTTCATTTGAGAAACCACATGAAACACAATATTGCAGTCCTGCCCGTCCTGAGTGGGAACATTATGAAAGGAGCTTGTGGATCTGTGGTAGTCCCTCTATTACTAGACCCGAGGGAATGTTTCAAATCACACCTTCAACAGAAATATACCAAGAGCTATCTGAATGTTGATTAGAGAGTACCTAAGCACAGACTGAATTACTTTTTAATCCAACATTAGATCTGCTTTTATCTATTATATCAATAATCACAAAATCTGATACTTATTTGAGTCAGGTTACAAAGAAATATGTGTTGGAAAATTTGCTTTAGCCACTTTGCTTTTACAAAAGACTTATTTACAAAAGTCCCTGTTTTCTCTAACTGAAAGAAATATGAAGAGGATTTTCACTTTTATAAAAAAAGGGGGAGATGTTTCCCATATAAATTAATGCTTCTTCGATTTACGCCTTTTCAGTTTATGAAAGGTTTCATAATAACGCTCTACTTTCGGATAGTGGGGATACCTGTATCTATTTCTGTCGCTTATAAGTTCCTGTAGAATATTTGAAAATGTTGCAGAATTCAAGATTGCGATGTCTAAGTAATTAGATTGATCTTTTTTTGTTGCAAAGGGGCAAGTCGAAACAATTGAAACACATTAAACATTATTATCTTGTGCTATAAATTGGAAATAAAGTTGATAGCTTCTTCAGTAAACTAACAAATGCTATCACCTATTACTTGTCAGTCAGCTGTTTGCCTACTTTGTAACTAAATGTTGTGATTCAGCTAAATATTACTCTGTCCTTTGATCAAAGTGAATTTGTAATTGTTGTTCAGTTTATGAATTGTCAGAAACTTGTTTTTACTTTTCCATTCACCTGTTCATTTTGACCGTAAGGTTGAAATGCTTTGAAAATATTGGAGTTTATTCGTTTAAAAATAAGGTTTGCACATCTCTCACATATCTCATTTCTTGTATTATGATTCAAGAATGTTTCCTGGTGGAATTCAAGTAAATTCCAAACATTTGTTCACTTCAAATTAGGTCTTTAACACCCAGTTATCAATCTGTTGTTAATGTTTCAGTTATTTACATTGACATTGATTAGGTACTCATTCAGAGAGATCAACTGACAGTTATAAACTATTTGCAGGATTATTGAATTGAAAGAAAGATGCAGGCGTCCAAACATATTTTGGAAGAAATTGCTTTTTCATTCAAATGTGTAGGCTGTTCAAGAATTCTATATCGCCTTCCACTGGTTTTCTTGTCGAGAAATCAAATTTATAATTCATGTGAATTTTAATGTGTTCTGTATTTTGAAATTTGTATCAGATTTAAGAAGAAAAGGAGGAGCAATTAACATGATAACTTCAGTGAATAGAAAGCACAGTAAATTAAATTGACAGAGGCAACTTTTAGTATTATCTCTGAATATTCAGTCAAACATTTCTAATGTCAAAAGAGCGAGGTGCCGGAAAAGCACAGCAGGTCAGGCAGCATTCGAGGAGAAGCAGAATCAACATTTTGGGCATGAGCCCTTCATCAGGAATCTTTTCTGATGATGGCCTAATGCCCGACAGGTTGATACACCTGCTCTTTGGATGTGCCTGCCATTTTCCAATGCTGCAGCTTTCCTCACTTTCTCCAAATAGGTTTAATGAACACAAACTGAATATGTTCGCATCAGCAGTTGAACAAGACCAAATTAGCACTTTTTTTTGCAATATTTATAGTGAAAACCTGTTTGAGAACATGCAACAAATCAGATCGAATAACATCTCTTGCCGTTAGAATTCTTGGTCATTCATAATAAAGAATAACCATGCTTTGAATAGCCAGTATTTTGTATAACTACTGAACTGAAATACCAGAGGACAATGATTGCATTTATTGGAGGGAATGATAACCAGATCCTTACTGTGATAGTGTTGATTGATCTCAGGAACAGTAAGATATTTACTGTGATTATTCCACTGAACAGTAATTAGATGGTCATGAAGATATTTGTGTGGCTTTATGTGCAGTGTTTTGTTTGAACATTGATTTCAGTAACATTGAGATATTTTACAAGATTGACAATTGCCTGTTAAAGATAAGTTTTAAAGGCAACATTTTTAAAAAATTGTCAGTTTTGTTTAGCGAAACACAATTCTAATTATATGGAATCCCTACTGTGTGGAAACAGGCCATTTGGCCCAACAAGTCTACACTGACATTCCAAAGAATAATCCACTCAGCAGCATTCTGCTTTCAGATTACTGGAAATTTATCACTGTCTAATGTATCTAACCTACACATCCCTGAACAGACTGTGCAGCTTAGCATGGCCAATTTACCTAATCTGCGCATCTTTGGATTGTGGGAGAAAACCAGAACATGCAAACTCCACGCAAACATGTGGCCGAGGATGGAATCAAACCCAAGTGCATAACAATGTACTCACAAGTGCTAACCACTGATCCTCTGTTCTCAATGCCCAGCCCCCATCCAAGAAGTGAAACAAGTGAGAGATGTGCAAAATAAAAACCCCTGACAAATCATGAATGAACAATAATTAGAAAATTAATATGATCAAAGGACACAACAATATTCAGGTGAATTGCATTGTTTATCAACAAATTTGGGAATGAGCTAAAAAAAACAGTACAATCACATCGACTTCTTCATCCTTAAGACTCAAATATTCTCAATTACTTTACTGATCCTCTGTTCTCAATGCCCAGCCCCCATACAAGAAGTGAGATAAGTGAGAGATGTGCAAAGTCAAATTTCAAATGAACACTCTGATGTTGCCAAAGCGTACCAATCTTACATTCAATATGAATAGCTGAATGGAAAACAAAAAATAGAAATCCCTGACAAATCACGAATGAACAATAATTTGAAAATTAATTTGATCAAAGGGCACAACAATATTCAGGTGAATTTCATTGTTTAATTACAAATTTGGGAATTTGCTAACTAATGAATAACGGGAAGTGACATTCGTTTACTTCACTGATGATGAAATTGATTTGCTTTTCATCTTTGTAACACTGCAGAATAGCAATTTATGTGCCTGAAATGTTTGAATTAAGGTGTTTCCAATAAAAAAAATCAGTAAATTCACATTGACTTCTTCATCTTTAAGACTGCAACAATATCAAATACTTTCCAGGAATTTAGAACCAGCAGAATTAATTAATTTGGTTGCTTGGGAACTCGAAGAGAATAAACAGCAGATACTGTGAATTTGTCATTCAATGTGAATGTTCAGCTGAAGACAACATCCCTTCTTTGCAAAAATGCTCAGCTTTGAAAAATTCAAAATCCATTGTCATTGTTTAATGAAACAATACAGAAATGTTAATTCTTTTTCATTTGACTGAACAAAACGCAGGAATTTTACATGATTTTGTGTCATGAAAAATACTTAAATCTTATGATGATTAGAAATACAGTAAATGTTCGCATCAAAGTGAAATATATTTAACTGAATTCAATTATGTTTCTGCGGGTAAAATAAGAATTAATGTAAACAATGAATGAGAGATTGCACACTATATTAGTTATTCATGTAAAGAGCCATAATTCCACATTCACAGCATGTACTGGATTGAATAATTATTAGGTATGAGCAACAAATGAATTATAAAATTCGATCAATGAATTTAGAAATAATGAGAAATTTCGTTTTGCTATGTGACTGAGGAATATGTGCAAACAAACAGGAATTATTGCAATGAAAAATAATTGCAGGTCTGTGAATTTAAAGTCTGTGATTACAGAGATCATTCAAATAAGCAAACATTAGACATTCATAATTAATGTTGGATCGGAAGTCCTTGGATCCATTGTGGGAAACTTGACCTGAAAATAACATTTCATATTGCAGTGTTGGTACTCAGAAACAATTGGTTAAATTAAAATGTGAGTCTCGCTTTACTTGTTCAAAACACTTTCTTAAATAATTGCACAATTATTATCATGACAATGACTTGATAATGTTATACAAGCAATTAATATGATTCAATATTTCAAAAATACTTTGCTGTTATGTTGATTGGATATTTATTAAAATTGGTAAATTGTGGAATAAAATGTAGTAACTACCTTAATGAATTGAAGAAAAAATGAGCCATTCAGTGATTATAGAAAAATTTTTTCTTTCTTTACTAAAAAATGAAGGTAACACAAGAAATATGAATTTCTATCAAATGGTTTTATCAAAGAGACATGTTATTTTAATTGAGATGATTAATATTATGATCAGAGTTCAGACATTTGTGTCAGAATTTGGAAGAAAGTTCATAGATAATGAAAGTGAGCATGAAAATGAACAAATGATGCAGTCAATGACATTTGGTACATAAAGGAATTATAATAATTGTTCATTATTGTACAGTGATGAATAATGTTGGAATAGAAAAGACAAAAAGAATCAACATGTTCAAAACAGTTCTTTTCTTACAATTAAATGAAACCAATAATCATTTTGCAGAGCGCGTGATTTTGAAAAAAAAAAGTCATTTACTGTGTTATATAAATTGAAAACTACTTCCATTTTGCAAAAATGGAGATTTTCCCAAATTCAAAACTTTGGTTTGCTGAATTATACAACAAAAATGGTTATAATTTGAAATATCTCTTGACGCAAATTTAAAATAAGTAAACTTAAAGATTTTTAGAATGACAAACGTTTGTTGTTTGCATGATTGTATTACAGTCAATATAAGTAATAAAGTAGAAGCATTGTTTTAAGCAACATAAATCATCTTTAACAACTGAACTGAAATCGAAGATATCAATTACACTTGTTGCATGGAATAGTAAACAAATGTTTACTGTTATCATTGGTTTTAGGAGCAATAAATTACTTCCTCAGGTTATTCGACTGAACAATAATCAGATGGTGATGGAAGTCTTTCTGTTGCTTTATGTGTATTGTTTAGTGTGAACATTAAGTTCAATACAATTGAGATATTTGCATGAATGAGGAACAGATTGATAATTGGGTGTGAATGATCTGATTTAAAATCAGACAGTTTTTGATTTTTTTCGAGGATTGCTGACTGAAATGTTCTTAAACCACCATGCAATCAACGGGATAAGTGAGAGATATGCAAATTGAACTTTCAAATGAACACACCCTGATATTTTCACACCATTTCAATATCACATTCAATATAAATAGATAACTGGAAAGCTAAAAACAAATCTCACACAATTCATAAACTGACCAATAATTAAAAATTGATAAATAATAGCAAGTGGCATTTGTTTATTTTACTGAGAAATTTATAGCATTGGAGCATAAAATTCTGTGCTGTTTTAACTAAGATCTACAGAACAATAGAAAATGAATGACTCCCATGACTTTGTATATTTCAGCTTTATGACTGTAACATTCTCAAATATTTTCTGAGGAATATTGATTGAGTGGAATTAGATACACTTTGCTATGAGTGACCAGAAGAAAGTATATAGCAGATACTGTGATTATTGGAATGGACGATGATACCTCCAAATAATCTACTGATATTGTGATTGGATATACAGTATTTGTCAGCATCGAAATAAATTATAATCAAATCAATTCAAAGATGTTTCAAAGTTTAAAATAAATGCAATATTCACAATGATTGAGAGATTATACATTGCAATGTCCTTTCAGTATTTATTGTACAGAAGCATAATTCCACATTTGTAGCCCTTACTGGATTGCACAATTATTAGATATAAGATATATTAGCAACAAAGGGATTTAAAAAATATATATTCGTGAATTTGAGAATAATGAGATATCTCAGCTTGATATTAGACTGAGTAATATGTAGAAATGAAGAGTAACATTGCAGGGAAAAGTAATTGGAGCTCTCTGAATTTCAAAGGCTGAGATAATTGTTATATTTCACCTGAGCAAAAATCAGACATTTACAAAGAATATTGCAAGGGATATTATTGGTCGTTTGGTATGTGCATGGGCCTGAACAAATAGGTATTAATATAGTAGCATTGACAATATGAAATAATGAATGGCATTTTTTTTTTAAAAACCTGCATTTTTACCAAGTCTATGTTAAATTGCTGTGCAATTATTGTAATTGATAATTGCTTTTAGAATCCTGACAGATAAATTGACTTAATATTTTGAAAACACTTTGCTCTGATGTTGATTGGATATTCATTAAGATTAAGAAACTGAAAATTAAAGCATAAAACTTAGCTCTATGATGTGAAAAAATCATTCAGCCGCAATTGAAAAAAATGATTTTGTTTAAAAATGCAGGCAATGCAAGATTTATATGCTTCCAATTGTTTTTTTGAAGAGTCATGTCAATTTTGTTGATGTAATTTTTACCACAATAAATGTTCTGATATTTATTTCAGAATTAGGAGGAAAATAATTAGGCCATGAAAGTGACTATTATTGTGAACAAAACACAGGGTCACTGACATTTGATACGGAAAGGAATTCTCATAATTGTGTGATTATTGTTCACTGACATCCAATATGGGAGGAAAAGGAGAATTGTCAACATTTTCAAGCCATTTTTTTCTTATAATGAAATGAAAATAAAAATAATTTTGTAGGGCAATTTGTTTGAAAAAAGAAAACAGTCATTTCATATGACATTTGAGCTGAAGACTCGTTCCCGTTTCCCCCATTGTAGTCTTTACAATAATTTAAAACTTAGTGTTGGTTGAACGAAAGAACAAATGGATATAATCGAAATGTTTTCTTGTACACCAAAAAAAGTAAATGTAAATCAATTTTATCATGAAAATTATATCGCTCTGAATGTAATCATTTCACACACAATAAATGTATGTGTTGAATTGAAATCTCATCATAGCTGTAGAATTGTTTTCACTGGCAGGGAATGAGGACTCAGGAGGCAATCTGAACTCAGGCATGTGGAAGATGTTTACTCATGCAGCAATCAATTAATGAAGGGATCGTCCCCCGAGGCCAATATCAGAAGGGAGATCCATAACACACTGTAACATGTACAGTAAAAAGCAGCATTTTTATGGACTTTCTGCATCACAATGGCCACATGCAATGTGATTACAGCCCTTCCCTCCTCATCCAGCCACCCAATTGAAACACATAATCGCAGATGGGCATTCTAATGGACATCCCCAGATTCCTATTGGGATCTTTCCATGCATCTTATTGACTTAGATTCCAAAGTTATTCCTGAACTTCCTCGGGCCTCTCGGGATACCTTATCAGCTGGGACATTTTGAGTTCTGCTATTCATTATATTTTATTTTATCAAAGCCAATTACTCCTCATATCGCTCACTGTCTTAATTATATATGTACAAAGAAATAGAAAAGACAGTTAATTTTAGCTTACTTGCTATGAGATTAGTAATATGACTTGTGTTATAAAGTTTGTTATGTTGTGTAAAATTATACAGCTACTCTTTCTGTCAGGACTTTATAATTAATGAGCAGTCAACATCATACCGTGAAGTTAATTCCTAAAACTAGCTAACTTCAAATCTCTGTCTAAATGCTTTTCTATAATGCTTTTAGGAAGCATTGGTTACATATATCAAACTTATGTTGCAAATTTCCCCTATTATACTCAATAATCTGGAATTAGAACCTTTGTTTAATATTCTGAGTAACTGTAAAATAATAACTATTTCTGACAAATGAACTCTTCTGTTGTCATGATAGCTGCTTAGTGAGTTAACTGGGCTGCACCCTGCAGCTGCTGTTTATTCATTTACTGGGACAATTATCCTTTCATTTATGAAGATCAGGATCGGTCATTTGTCTGTATGTCGGCATGCTGTTATCAAGAAATGTCTGGAATGCTGTAGTCCTGGCGTTGGAGTAGGTCCATTGGTAGTGTGCTTTCTTTTAATTTAAGGCTGGAGCAGAATGTTAATCTAGTTTACCACCCCCGACACCTTGTATTTTAGTTCTAAGGTAGGCTGCCTGTTTTTGATTGTCAGGCATTTTGTATGAGCCAATATGGACCATTCTATTCCAGGTGGTGGCAGGCCATGCCCAGAACAGCAAATCAACTAAGATTAAAGTATTGAAATAAAAATCACCATTCGCTACCATTGGTTTCTGTACAATGCAATACGTTTACGTTACTGAGCCTGAATTTCACACTTAAAGCTCATTATACTGGATTTGATCAATTCTTAAATATTTGATATAAGCAATAATTAATCTTAAAAGCATTTCATAGCAAAGTTAAAAATGATTAGAAATCTCATATAGCTGCCCGTCATGTGTAAAAATGAACAGCATTTATTCAAGTGTAAAATAATCAGACGTCTCTTAATATGTAAGGACGAATATTAATCCAATGATTTCTGTGAACGTTCAAATGAGAAGGGAACAGATATTATCTGTGAGTGTTGGATAGGGAATCATTAATTAGTTTGTGTTTGTGTTATCCTGGAATAAGAGAACTATTATTCTTCTTTTAATATTGACACTAAGAAATAATGGATTCAATTAACAAACGATGTTTGTTACAAAACCTAAACTGAATTACTGTGTGATTTTTGGAATGACAATGAATTGATAATTAATTTTAGAACTTTGGCAAAGTAAATGATTCAATATTTCCAAATGGATTTGCTCTGATGTTGACTAGATATTTCTTAATCTGTCAGCTGAGAATGCAAATTCTGGCATGATGACATGAAAAGACATTAGACATTCAGTGAACATTGATCAGAAATGGTTTATCATTCAAAATTCTCAGATCTTCAAGATTTCTATACTTGGTTTCTCTACTTTTCTTCTGGAGAAATATAATATATAACAAGAACAAATTCTGCATTGTATTTAATTCATGCAATTTTTCATATCATCAATATTTAGACATTTGAGTCAATTATAATGAAAATAAGTCAATAAGGAAGATTTATTTTCACAGAAGCATACAGTCAAGAGCATTTATCAATGTATTTGTTTCAATATTGTCTCTGAATAAACGGATAAATATGCTTAATGGGGATCTGTTGACAATGTAATGAACCACAATATCATTATTATCATACTTTTTGGATTGGAAATCTATCAGAAAAAAATTCCTATATTCAGGACTTGCTTCATCTTGATACATGTTACACGTAGTATTCTCAGTCAAAACGTGTCATCATGGGTCTGGGAAAGATGTAGTGTGTAAATTATAATAAGGTGTCTCCTCCATATGTTTGGATCTGGTGAGACTGTGATGTTTGCTATGATTATTCATCCTGAGAACAATAAGGTACGTACAAAGTGTTTTTCACCAAACAGTAATTAGGTGATCTTGAAGACCATTACAAGTACTTTGATTTCAATAATGTTGAGCAGATTTCCATGATCTGGGAAATGTTTCACAACATTTTACCAAAATTCTGGATTCTAAGCATTCAATGGGTTTCGTGCAAACACCCTTCACTTGTCGTCATTCTCAAGTGAGGTGTCTGATGCTCAGGCACTGGCTGGAAGTCAAGGTGCCAGGAAGTCTGCTTCAACCACTCCAAAACACAGCTCTTGGTCTGGTTGTAACAGGATCTACCGAACCTTTGTGAGCTCTTTGACCGGGATTTCCACTGTTTTCTGGAGCTGATCATTTTGTCTACTGTTTCCTTTAGTTTGACCTTTTTAGCTCTGATTTCCCCAGCTGTAGGAATATTTAGAATGTTCAATTATGGGCCACAGGTCACTTGACCTTAGCAGACAGATAAAATATGGTTCACTTATTGTTGTAATAACGAATTGAGAATGAATCTTTGCATTTTAATAGTAAAATGTTTCAATTTTATCAGTGGTTTACAATGACATTGATTAGATAGTCATTAAGAGAGATCAACTGACAATTATAAGCTAATTGCAGGATTATTGAATTGAAAAAGGATACAGACGTACAGAGATATTTTTGGAAGGCATTGCTTTTTCATTCTAATATCTTTGTTGTTCAAGAAGTCTATGTAGCTGTTCATTGGTTCTCTTGTCCAGATGCTAATTTATAATTCATATCGCTTTTATTGTGCCCAGAGTTTTGAGATTTGTATCAGATTAAGAAGAAAACGAGGAGCTATTAAAACGAGAACTTGAGTGAATAGAAAGCACAGTAAATTTAAATTACAGAGGAAACAGAGAGTATTTTCTCCAAATAAGCAAATATTTTTTATGTCGAAAGTGTGGTGGTGGAAAAGCACAGCAGACCAGGCAGCATCCATGGAGCCGGACATTCCCGATGAAGGCTTATTCCTGAAACATGGTTTCTCCTGCTCCTCAGATGCTGCCTGACATTCTGTGCTATTCCAGCACCACATTCTTGACTCTGATCTTCAGCATCTGCTTTCCTCACTTTCTCCAAATATTTGTAATGGACATGAACTGAAATTGTTAGCCTTGGCAGTTGAACAAAACCAAATTTACACTTTTTTGTGCAATATTTGGACTGAAAATTGTTTGTGATCATGCAACACATTAGGACATATGAACACCTCTTCCGTTAGAATCCTTTGCCATTCATAATAAAGAATAACCACTGCTTTGAACAACCAGTATCGTGTGTAATTACTGAACTGAAATACCAGAGGACAACTTCTGCATTTATTGGACGGAATGATAACCAGATCCTTACTGTGGCAGTGGGGATTGATCTCAGGAACAATCAGATAGTTATTCTGATTATTCCACTGAACAGTAATTAGATGGTCATGAAGACCTTTGTGTGGCCTCGTGTTTAGTGTTTTGTGTGAGCAATGATTTAAAAAATATTGAGATATTTTGCAAGATTTAGGAACACTGATAATCAAGTGTTAAAGGTATTAACTAAAGTCAACTTTTAAAAAGTTAGAATTGCTTAGAGAAACGCAATTAAACTATTGTAGAATCCATGTTAGCACAGTGTGGTAACAGGTCATTTCGTTGAAAAAAATGACCCTACAAAGAATAACCCATCCAAACACTTTCCCAACCATATTCCTCGACATTTACTGCTGACTAACATACACATCCCTGAACACAATGTGCAATTTAGCATGGCCAGCTCACCTAACCTGCACGTCTTTGGATTGTTGGAGGAAACCACAGCAAAGTCACATAGGCTTGGGGAGAATGGGTAAAGTACACAAAGACAGTCACCGAGGATGGGATCAAACCGAGATCCCTGGCACTGTGAGGCAGCATTGTTAATGACTGAGCCACTGTGCAACTACATGCAATAAGTAAAATCAGTGAGAGGTATGCAAAGACAAATTTCAAATAAACACCCTCCGCTATTGTCAAAGCACGTAAAATTTACATTCAATACGAATAGATGAATGGAAAACAAAAAAAACTCCAACAATTCACGAATGAAAAATAATTAGAAATTTAATTTGATCAAAGGTCATTCCAATATTTAGATGAATTGCATTTTTAAATAACAAATGTAGGTAATTAGCTGACTAATGAATAATTGGAAGTGGCATATGTTTACTTTACAGATGAAGAAAGCGACTTGTTTTCCACCCTTGTAACACAGCAGAATAACAATGTGAATGTCCGAAATGTTTGAATCAAGCTCTTTTCGAACAAAAAAACTAATCACTTACGATCACTTAGCTTTTTACCTTTAAGACCGCAACATTCTCAAATATTTTTCAGGAATTTAGAACCAGCAGAACTATTTAATTTATTTTCTTGGGAATCCGAAAAAGAGAATAAACAGCAGATACTGTGAAGAAGTCATTCAATGCGAACATTCAACTGAAGACAACATTCCTTCTTTCTAAAAATGTTTAATTTTCAAAAATTCTAAATTTATTGTCATTGTTTAATGAAACAATAAAGAGATGCTGATGCTTTTTCATTGGATTTTGTTGCATGAAAAATGCTTAAGTCTTAAGTGTTAGCATTGAAGTGAAATATATTTACATTAATACAACTATGTTTCAACAGGTAAAATAAATATTGATTGTTACAATGATTGAGAGATTGTACACTGCAATACATATGAAGAATTAACATGATTCAATATTTCAAAAGCACTTTACTGTGATGTCGATTGAATATTTATTAAGATCAGTGAACTAAGGAATAAAACATAGTAGCTAGGTTTATGTATTAAAGAAAAATGAGACATTCAGTGATTATTGAACAAAATTCTTTTCTGAACTCAAAAATATATGCAATATACAAATTGCGAATTTCTTTCCACTGGATTCCTTGTAGAGATGTACGTTGATTAATATTATAATCAAAGTGTCAGAATTTGGAAGAGAATTAATAGATCATGAAAATAAATAAACAATGAAGTCACTGCTGGGTGGTATATGAAGCGATTGTAATAATTGTGTCATTATTCTACAACGATGAATAATGTTGGAATTGAAACAACAAAAAATTCAACACTTCATTTCTTACAATGCAATGAAAGCAATAATCATTTTGTAGCATGCATGTTTGGAAAAAGCAGTCTTTTAATATGACATACAGTGAACACTAACCTTTTTGCAAAACTGGAAGAAGTTCATAAATTCAAAATGTAGCGTTTGTTGAATTTGCAACAAAAATGGTTATAATTTGAATTATCTTTTGCACACACACAACAGAAGAGGAGCTTAAAGATTGTTAGAATATTTTTTTTAAATGTTTCCAGTGTTATTGTATTACAGTCAATATCCATGATAAATTAGAATTATTGGTTTAAACAACATAAATTGTCATTAATGACTGAACTGAAATATAAGATATCAAATGCACTTACTGCATGGACTAGTAAACAAATGCTTACTGTTGTCATTAGTCTCAGGAACAATAAGATACTCAGGTTATTCCACTGAACAGTAATTAGCTGATGATGAATATCTTTGTGTCGCTTTATGTGCACTGTTTTGTGTGGACATTGACATCAAGAAAATTGAGATATTTACATGAATTAGGAATAGATTGGTAATTGGGTGTTAAGGATCTTATTTAAGATTAGACTTTTTAAATAGTTAATATAATTGCTGAGCAAAACACACTTCAGACATCATGCAATAAATGAGATAAGTGATTGTGAGAAACAAAGTTCAGTCACTTCAATAACTTCAGTCCGGAACAAGACCTGAATCAGTAGTATCGTTTATTACGCTGTTGCAAGAGGGGTGTGGTGTCCACTGTCCACAAGGCACACACACACACTGAATTTAACGAGTAGACAATATTTATGTAATTCGTTTCTCTTCCCTCCTCCCATTGCTCCTTCACTGTTTACAACTATTTCTAATCTAAACCGGCGGTTTATCTCTGAACTCATCCAGCCTCATCCCTGACAAAATGTTTACCTCTGGCCTCATAAGGCCATTTGACCACCTCCCTCTGTGGTCTTATTGTTATTTATCCTTCTTCACTGCCATCTGTTTCCGTGCTAACCACAGCATAATTTCTTTTTATTCTTTATTTACACCGAGCCTTATGACCTTTTGATGGTGTTTTTTTTGTTCCTGCTGAAGCGGGAAACAGATGCTTGTAACTGTTTGTACAGCCATATCTAGCTTAACCTACACCCCCCTCCCCTCATAGCACCTTAACTATTGGTCTATAACATCTACCATTATTTGCAGACACATTTCATTCTTATATGCACATTTTAGCTAATTCAAAAGCAATAATATATTTCGTTCACATAGTTTTCATTCTTGTTAACTCAGCTCTTGGCTGAAACAATTATACATTGGTGTGAGTTCATTTCCCTTGAATACACAATTATGATTGCAGAAGTAACACTGCTTTATACATATCCCACAGTTATAAATATGCAAAGTCAAATTTCAAATGAATGCACTTGGATATTTTCACAGCAGTTTAATCTCACATTCAATATAAATAGGTGAGTGTAAAATGAAAAACAAATTTCACACAATTCATAAACATCAATAATTTAAAAATGATAAATAAAAAGAATTGGCATTTGTTTATTTGACTGAACAAGAAATGTATTTTTTCTCCTCATTTTTATAGCACTGGAGCATCAAGTTCTATGTACTGTTTGAACTCAGCTCTTCAGAACAAAAGAAAATAAATTAATATCATTACTTTGTATATTTCATCTGTATGACTGCAATATTCTCGAATATTTTTCAACGAGTATTGATGGAGTGGAATTAGATACATTCTGCTATTAGTGACCTGAAGAAAATAAATTGCAAATACTGTGATTATTGGAATGAACAACAGATGGAAGCATATCTAATATTGAATTGAAAGGCAATTCATTTGATTCTTAGATATTTTCTAATCAACATTCAGAGCTGCTCTGGCACATCTCTGTGCAAGATGGGAATTGAAACTGTGCCTCCTGGTCTGGTAACCGAGATACTATCAGAGCTGCATAACATTCCTTCATAATGTTCCCAACCAGGCTGGGCAAGTCTATAATCACATGCTCACTGTGGTTACTCAAGTGAAAAATAATCAGATGTTCATTGTGATAATAGGATTGGAATTAAATGGATGGATCCTGTGTGTAATGTACTTAAAATTAAATAGTAATTTACAATGATGATGGGAGTTAACAGATGTCTTAATTAAATATGATTTTTATGATAATTTGTGGAATGACAACTTGACAGATTTGTGTGATTACTGTAAATTGATAAATAAAAATGAACACAATCATTCTACATGTTCATAATAGTTTCTCATTTTATAAAATGCAACGTAATTTTTTTTTGTTCTACACGTAAATTGGAACAAAATGATGACTTGGTCAGTCAATGTTATTATTCAGCTGAAGACAACTTTCATGGTTTCTGAAAATGTCTGATTTCTAAGAAGTCACCATTTCCTGTGATTGTTTAATGAAACAAGAAAGATGTCAATCCTTTTTTTGTGTACTTCAAAAAAATTCATCGGAATTTAAATAATTGTGCACAAGAAAAATATTCAACTATTATTGTGATTAGAAGCACAATAAATGTTAACATTGAAGTGAATTACAATCAAATCATTTCAGAAGTGTTTCCAAGTTTAAAATGAAAAGCAATATTCAGAATGATTGAGAGATTCTACATTGCTAAGTTCTTGCAATAGTTATTACATGGAACCATAATTCCACACTTACATCCTTTGCCAAATTGAACAATTATTTGATATTAGCAACAAATTGATTTTAAAACTACTATTAATAAATTTAAGAAGAATGAGGTATCTCATCTTACTATTCCACTGAGTAATGTGCAGAAATGAAGAGAAATATTGCAGTGTAAAGTAACTGGTGTTCTCTGAATATCAATGACTGTGATGACTGTGATCTTTCAAATGAGCCAAAGTCAGATATTTACAAAGGATGTCGCAAGGGCAGTTATTGGTCTTTTCTGGGTGTATTGGCCCGACCAAACAGGTTTTTATATTGTAGCATTTACAACAAGAAATATGGAAAATATTAATAACACATTAACTTAGACTTCGTAACAAGCACAAAGTGCTGTGTAATTATTGTAATTGTTAATTGTTTCTAGAATATTGATAGATAAATTAACTTAATATTTTGAAAGCACTTTGCTCTGACATCGATTGCGTCATAATTAAGATTGATAAACAGAAAATTAATATATAAAAAGTCGCTTTAATAATTCTAAAAAATACTCAGCAACAATTGACACAGTTCAACATTGGGTTTTTTTGTTGAGTCATGTTTGTTTTTTTTATATTTTTATCGTGATAAATGTTAAGACATCTATGTCAGAATAAGGAAGAAAATAATTAGACCGGGAAAGTGAGTCCTATTGTGAACAAAAGGTCAAATAAATGACATTTGGTACAGAAATTTATTTTGCACAAAATGACTGATAATTACGTGATTATTGTTCATTGACAACTAATGCTGGAAGTAAAAGAAACAGATTCGAACATTTCCAAAGCAGGTTTTTTTTCTTATAATGAAATTAAAATACAAATCATTTTGTATTGATTTGAAAAAGTGTCATTTAATGTGATATTTGAGATGAAGAATTGTTCTTTTTTCCCCAGTGTAGTCTTTTCAATAACTTAAAATTTAGTGTCATTTGAGCTAAAGTACAGATGGGTGTACCTGCATTGTTTTCTTGCACACAAAAGAAGTAAAGTCAACAAAATTTTTAAGTTTCGTAGAGTTACTTCGCAAAATGCATTGAAGCTATCGTGCATGAAGTGAGATAAGTGAGAGAGAGAGACAAATTAAATGCTCAAATGAACACGTCGATATTTTGAAAGCATATCAATCTTATGAATTATGAATTGGTGGATGGAAATTAAAAACAAATTCCTGACAATTCAAGAATGAATAGTGATAAGAAATTTAATTTGTTCAAAGCACATAACAATATTTAGATGAATTGCAATATTTAGTTACAATTGTAGGTGATCAACTGACCAATGAATAATATGAAGTTGCATTTGGTTATTTTGCTGAAGAGGAATTTTGACTGTTTATTTTTTCATTTTTATAATACTGGAGAATAAGGATTTATGTGCTTGAAATGTCTGAACTAGGTTCTTTCAAACAGAGGAAAAAAAATCAGTGAGTATCATTTCTTAGACTCTTCCAACTTTAAGAATGCAACATTTTCAATTACTTTTTCAAGGAATGTTGAATTAGCAGATATGATACGTTTTATTAGTGACCTGAAGAAAATAAGTAGTAGATATGGTGATGATTGAAATGCACAGCAGATTGAAGTATATTTCATGTGGTTTTAAATACAGTTCAATCTATGCCAGGTATTTTCTCATGAATATTTGGAGCTGCTCTTACACATCTCTGCTGAAGGTGGGAATTGAAATCATTCCTCCTGATCTTGTCGTAGAGACACTGTCAGAGCTCCACACGGATCCTTCATAATGTCCCCACCCCCGGAAGGGTAGGACCATAGTCACATGCTTACTGTGGCAACACAAATGAAAACGAATCAGATGTTTATTGTAATAATTTGTATGGGAATTAATTACATATTTTCTGTGTGTAATGAACTGACAAAATGAATTAGTAATTTACAGTAAAGTTGTTAAAAAGCAATAATGACTTTAATTAAATATGAATCTCATGAAGATCCATGATAGGGAAAAAAGCCTAATCATTTGATCATTGTACACTGATGAACAAAAATCAATAAAATAGTTCCATATGTTCAAAGCAATTTTTCACAGAATGACAAGAAAATTAAAATGCTTTTGCAACATAAATGAATAGGAAAATAAATGAATTAGTCACACAATACGACTATTCATCTGAAGACAACTTCCCTTCTTTCCCAAAATGTTCAAATTCCCAAAGTTCAAAATGTACTGTGACTATTTCATGGAACAATAGAGATGTTAGCTCCTTTTGTTGTACTTCAAAACGTCACAAGAATTTTAAATTATTTTGTTCCATGAAAAATGATTAACTTGTATCGTGTTTATAAATACAGTAAATGTTAACGTGTAAGCGAAACATAATTAAATCAATTCAACTTTTGCTAGGGTTAAAATAAAAATTGATATTTACAACACACACTGCAAATCTTTACATTATTTCATGCATGAGCCATAATTCCACAGATATACCCTGAACTATATTGAACAATGATCAGATAATAGCAGCAATTGGATTGTCAAAATTCTATCAGTTAATTTAAGAATACTGAGAAATCTTAGTTGATTATTTCACTGAACAATGTGGAGAAATGACCAGGAATTATTCTAATGAAAAGTAATTACAGTTTTCTGAACGCTTCAGGCTGAGGTTACCGTGATCATTCAAATGAGCAATCATCAAATATTTACAATGAGGCATTGAATGTGAAGTCATTGGTTCCATTATGGGATCGTTCAGCTGAACATTAAATTGATTTATATATTGTAGGGTTCGTACTCAGAAACAATTGATGCAATTAAAATGCGATTCTCACTATATTTGATAGAAAGATTAACTCCAATAATTGTGCAATTATCGTAATGGCAGTGACTGGAAAAATAACATTATAATCTGAAAAAATAAATTGATTTAATATTCTAAGAGCACTTTGCTGTGATGATTATTGGATATTAATTAAGATCGATAAACTGAGGAATACAATATAATGGCAAGCTTTATGGATTCACAAAAATGATCCATTCAGTTATTATTCAGCAGAATTGTTTTTGGGTCAGACATGCAGGATTACAAGAATGATATGTTACCATCCATTGGTTTGCTTCATGAGACGTTCTTTTAATTTATATACTTTTGATCATGACCAATGTTTCGACATTCCTGTCAGAAGTAGGAAGTTAATAAGTAGATAGTGAAAGTGCGTATGACAGTGAACGGAAGATACAGGGAACTTCCATAATTTTATGATGATTGTACATTGATAAATAACTTCGGAGTAAAAAAAGTAAATCAACATGTTCAAAGCAGTTTTTTTGCTAATAACAAATTGAAAATTAAAATAATCCTTCTGCAGTGCACATGATTTGAAAACGCATCAGTCACCAGTCACAAAAAACATCGGCGCGAGACAATAAGACCCTTATGAAGGGTATTCTACTCAACAGGAATTCGAGGACCTTGAACATCTTCATGTCGTTCTTGCAAAGAACACTCTTATTATTCCTAAAGTTTTATTACCATAAATATTTCAACATTTGTATCAGAACTAGGAAGAAAATGAGAAGGGATTCACATGAGTATTTTCGTGAGTGAAAGTCAAAATAAATTTACAGTGCCATCTTTCATTATTTTCTCTGAATAAGCAGATAAAGATTTTTAAGGTGCAAGCTCAAAACGTTTTCACCTACTGGTTGTACTAAGCCAAAATACATCATTTTATTTTGCGATACTTCAACTGGATTGGAAATCTGCTATGTATGCTGACGTAAGCGTCCTCGCTCATTTGTAATAAAGCATTGTTATTGGTTTTAGTGAAATATTTCGTGTGCAATTACTGAAGTGAAATGTAAGAAATCAAGTGCATTTATTGGATGGAACTGCTCACCAAATGTTTATTGTGGTTCTTGTTCTCAGAAACAATAAGATACTTACTCAGGTTTTTCTCTGGAGCAGTAATTAGATGACCAGGAAGACATTTGTGTAGCTTTGTGTGCTGTGTTCAGTGAGCATTTTTTTTCAATTACAACTATATTTTAAGAATATAGGAAGGGATTAATAATCGTGTATTAAAGATCTTAATTAAAGTCATATTTTCTTTTAAAAATTACGAAATTCCTTTGTGCAACAATAATTTGGAGATCTCGGTATTGGACTAGGGTGGACAAAGTTAAAAATCACATGACACCAGGTTATAGTCCAACAGGTTTATTTATAAGCACTAGCTTTAAAGGCTATTGCTCTGCATCAGGTGATCTGGTCTCTTAGGAGAGACACTACTAGAGATACACAAGTGCCTTTCATTATCGTCCCAGCAAGGAAGGGTGGGATTATAATCAATTGGGATTACTCAAATGAAAATTAACCAGTGTTCATTCCGATAATTGGGCTGGGAATTAATTAGACTGTTTCTGTGTAATGGACTGAGAATGAACTAGTAATTCACGATAATAATGGTACTAAGCACATATGCTCTTACTTACAAATTAATGTCAGAATAATTGGAAGAAAGATAAATCGACATATCATGAGCTTATAGTAAATTCATAAAAAATACAACTGTTGAATACGTTTAAAGCAGTTTTTCTTATAAAGAAAAAGATAATGAGAATGTTTAGCAGTCGGACGGAATCAGAAGAAAAGGTCATTCACTGTGACTATTCAGCTGCAGACATCTTCTCTTCCTTCCAAAAATGTATAACTTGCAACAATTCCAAATGTATTCTGATTGATAAAGGAAAGAGCAAACACCTGTAAATTCTATTTTTTTGTTTACAAAAAAGTCACAAATTTAAATAATCTTACTGTGATCAGAATTACAATAAATCTTTGTGTTGAAGAAAAATATAATCAAATCAAATCAAAATATACATCGATATTCACAATAATTGGCAGAGTGAACACTGCAATATCTTTCCATCAGTTGATGTACTGAGCCATATTTCCACTATTCTATCCCTGACTGGATTGATCAATGGTTAGATATTAGCAATAACTAAATTATTAATATGCTGTCAGTGAACTGAATATTAATGAGAAACTTCACATTGCCGTTTTTATTGTAGTATTGGCAGTAATAATCAATGGATTAAATTATGATGCGCATCACACCTTACTGAATATTATCAAATTTTCTAACAGGTTTCTAGTCCAATCTTCAATTTAAAAAGGGTAATTTTGGCTCAGCACATCAGTAACTGCAAACATTTTCAACACATCTCCAAAGTTATTAATCCTATAATTCAAAAAAAAATCAAAAAGTTGCCTCTGTAAATGTCATTGACTCTTTCTTTAGATTATAGTCAAGTTCGTTCTCTACTTATTTTCTTCCTATTTCTAACACCAGTGGCTAAATATTGATTAGATTAAATGTCATATGAGTGAGGTATTAGTTTTCTCTGAAAGATCTGTGCAGCACAGGAATGGGTCCTTTGGCCCATAACGTTGTGCTGAACATAATGCAAAAGAAACTCATCCCTTCTGCCTATCCTTGGTCCATATCCGTCCAAATTATCTAAATGAACATTAAATAGCCTTCATGTATCTGCCTCCACCACCAAGCCTTGAAGTTCATTCCAGACACCTACCACTCCCTGTGTAAAAAGTAAATGCCCCTCACATGCCCCTTGAACTTCCCCCCACAACCTTAAATTCATGCCTCATAGTTTTGACAGTTCAACTCTGGGGAGAAACTTCCTGACTGACAAACCTACCAATGTATCTCATGATTGCACAGACTTCAATCAATTCTTCCCCTCAGCCACCACCACTCCACAAAAAAGCAGCCTCTCCAAATCCAGGCAGCATCCTGGTAAACACCCTCTGTGCCATCTCCAAAGCCTCCATACCCTTCCTGAAATGTGGCGAACAGAAGTGAATACAATAATTTAAGTATGCCTTAACCAAAGTCTCACAAAGTTGCAAAATGATATCCTGACTCTTGTAACCAGTTCCCTGACCAATAAAGGCAAGCATGCCATTTGCCACGCTTTCTACTTGCATGGAGACTTTCAGGGAGCCATGGTCTTGAACGCCAACATCCCTTTGAACAACAAAGCTGTTCAGGATCCTGCCATTAACTATCTACATTTCCTTAATATTTGAGCTCCCAAAGTGAGACACCTCACACTTGTATGGATTAAGCTTTCCCTTTAATTTCTCTGGCCATAGCTGCAGTTTATCTTTTTCCTGCTGCATTCTTTGACAACCTTCTATATTATTCATAACTGCACTGAACTTTGTATCATCTGCAAGCTTATTAACTCACCCAATTAGGTTTTAATTCATGTCACTTCTATATATTTGTATCGTAACCAGAAGGGTTCCAGTACAGATCCCTGTGGAAAAAAGACAGAAAATGAGGGAAATTTCTTGAATAAATGTGTTTTTTTAATGACAAAACAATTCTGATGAATAATCTCTGAAGTTGTGATTTTTGTTTTAAATTAACCCAATATTTTAATTCTCAGTTTACTGATCTTAATGAATATCCAGTACAAACTGCTTTGAATATATTGAATCACTTTAAGTGTTGATTTCTAACATTAATTATTATTTGATTGTCATTTCAATTCTCACACCATCATGAGATTCACATTTTAGTTGAATCCATTATTTCTTAGTGCCAGTATCACAATGAAATATTAACATTCTTTTCAGGTCAACACACCTGCAATCAACCAGAGTTTTCTCACCCAACACTCATAGTAACTATCTCATTCTCTTTCATTTGAATTCTCGTATTAATGGAAGAATTATTAATCAGCCTTATCAATTAAGAGATGGCTAATTATTTTTCACTTCAATATTTCAGTTTTTTCAGATATACTGCACAATTACATTGCAATAAGGATTTTCTTATCAAGCTTAAATTTGGTTTCAGCCATTTTAAAACTAATTATTGCTAATGTCTAACTGGTAATCAATGTTTAAATGCAATATATCCAGCTGTCGATGTGGAACAATGGCTCAATACATCAACTGACAAACAATATTGCACTCTGCAATCTCTTAATCTGAGCAAAATAATTTTCAGTGTGGAAGCTTAGTTAGATTGAATTGGCTGTGAGCAAAAATACATTTTGAGGAAGGGTCACTGGCCCCAAAGTATTAACACTGAATGCTTCCCACAGATGCTGCCAGACCTCCTGTGTTGGTTTCCAGCAATTACTGATTTTGTTTCTGAGTTCCAGCATCCACAGTTTTTTGCGTTTTTGTACTGATTGTATATCACTTCAATGCTAACATTTCTATATTTCTGATTATTATAAAAGAGCTAACTATTTTTCACATTAAACATTATGTAAATTTCATGTGTTTCTTGTGTACACAAACCTGAATTAACAAATGTTTGATCTATTCTTTTACAATAAATCTTGAATTCATAGAAATCACAATTCTGTGAAACTGAGGAAAGTTGTCTTTCGCTGAGAAGTCACCTTGAATGGCGAATGCTTTATTTCCAATTCATGTGCATTACAAAGCAGGTCAATGTTAATTTATGTATATAAATAACTGCTTCAAACATATTGAATTATTTGATTATCATGAGACTTATATTTATTTAAGATTATTGTCGCTTCATTCCATCATTATTAGAAATTAGGAATTCTTTTTATCCATTACACACTGGAAGTGTCTAATATAATCCTAGTCCAATTATCACGATAAATATCTGAGCAGTTTTCCCTGTGAGTAACCACAGTAAGTATGTGATTATAGTCCTGCCTTTCCTGCACGGGAACATTATGGAGGGCTCTGGTAATGTCTGTACCAATAGACCATGAGGCAGGCGTTCAATTCCTACCTTAAACAGAAATGTGTCAAAGCACCTCAGAGTTGATTAGAAAATATCTAAGTGTCAATTGAATTACTTTTCAGTCCAACATTTTCTCAACTTGCATCTGTTGTTGATTATAATGATCACAATATCTTGAATTTATTTGCTTCAGGTCACTGATTTAAGTATGAATGTTATTAAGGCGAGGGGGAAAGTTTTAAAAGGGATCTGAGGGGCAACTCTTTTCACAATGCGTGTTTGGCATATTGAGATGAGCTGTGACAGGAAAGTCAGGGGTTGGTACAATTACAACATCTAAAAGACTTTCGGACAGTTACGTGGATAGAAAACATCCAGAGGGATATGGGACAAACACAGGAAAATGGGACTAGTTTAGTTTCGGAAACCTGGCCGGAATGCCAAGTTGGGCTGAATGGCCTGTTTCCGTGCTGTATCAGTCTAACTTTCTACAATTCAAACTTGACTGTGATGGGGAAAGGAAAGCAAACAACGGGTATTAATTCTTTTTTGTGTCCATAAAAAAGTGACATGAATTTTAAATAATTGTGTCACATGAAATAGTTCACTCTTATTGTGATTAGAAATACAATGAATGCGAGCATTAAAGTGAAATATAATTGAATTAATTCAACTATGTTTCCATGGTTAAAATAAAAATTGATTTTCACAATGATTGTGAGTTTATACACTGCAATATATTCACATCAGTTCACATACTGAGCTATTTTTGCACATTTATACCCCTTACTGAACAATAGTTACATATTAGCAACACACAGATTTTTGAAAATATATCAGTGCACTTAAAAGAAGGAGATATTTAATGTTGCTATGTGACTGTGCCGTGTGTAGACATGAACAGCAATCATTGCAGTGAAAAGTAATTACAGTTCTCTGAATTTATAGGGCTGAGATTACTGTGATTATTCAAATGAGCAAAAGTCAGTTTTCAAAGCATGCTGGATGCAAAATCATTGGTTCCATTGTGGGATACTTGACCTGAATACAATAGTATTGTTACAATGGATTAAATGAAACAATGGATTAAATTAAAATATGGATCTGACTATACATGTTAAAAAGACAAACAAATTATTCTGTAATTATTATAAGGATAATGAATTCATAATAAATGTTGTAATCAGAATAAATAAGTTGACTCAACATTTTAAAAACACTTTGCTCTGATGTTGATTAGACATCAGTAAGATCTGTAAACTGAAGACTAAAATATAACAGCTGGATTGATGGATTGAGGACAATAAATGAGCCATCCAGTAATGATTGAAAAGAAATGACTTTTACTCAAAATGCAGAAAACACAGAAGTAATGTATTTCATTCAATTAGTTTACAGGTAGAAACGTATGTTTTTAAATTATTTAATTTTATCCTGATCGATGTTCAAACATCTGCGTCTGAATTAGGAAGAAAATTATGAGACAATGAAAGTTAATATCAGAGTGGCCACAAGATACAGTCCATGACATTTGATAGAAAAAGGAATTTGAATAATTTTGTAATTATTGAACATTGTTAACCAATTAACTCCTCAGGTACTGAAGCAGTCCAACCCCAAGAACAACAAGATCTGGACAATATCCAGGTTTGGGTTGACAAGGGGCAAGTAACATACATCCCACACAAATGCAGGCTGCGACCATCACGTATAAGAAATGACCTAACCACCATCACTTGACATTCAATGCTGTTACCATTACTGAACACCCACTATCAACATTATCCTGGGGATAATCATTGATCAGAAACTGAATTGGTCTCACCACACAAACACAGTGGCTACAAGAGTAATTCAACTCCTGGCTCCTGAAAGCCTGCCCAACAGCTACCAGGCACAAGTCAGGAGTGTGATGGAATACTCCCCACTTGCCTGGATTAGTGCAACCCTAACAACATTCAAGGAACCCATGGCCACTTCCATCTCGAAGGACAAAGACAGCAGCTAGATGGAAATACAACTACCTTCAAGTTCCCCTCCAAGGTACTAACCCACACTGACTTGGGAATATATTGCCATTCCTTCACTGTGGGTGGGTGAATGTCCTGGAAATCCCCACCCCAATGGTATTGTGGGTCAACCCACAGCAGGTAGACTGCAGCGGTTCAAGAAGACAGCTCAGCACCAATTTCTCAAGGGTAACTAGGGACAGGCAATAAATTCTGGGCCCAGCCAGTGACAACCAAATCACATCAAATAAATATTAAAATAATGTCTGCAAGATCAAAACAGCTCCAACTCTGTCCTAGCTGCAATCTCTGCCTCTTCTTATTGACAAAGATAAAAGGTTACCTTGCTCAACTTTCTCATCAGTACAGTATTCACCCCAGCCCTCTTTTATACCAACCAGAAGCATTTCCATCACCAGCAGCAACTCCGCTTAAAATATTTTGTCAGTAACTTTTCATTAACTGGTTACTTCAATTACAATGCAATCTCTACAAACAGACCAAGTACCTTTTCGGCGACAACAAATTTTCTAGCAACTTTTCTTGATCTGTCTCTGCCATTCTTTTTGGTTATATGAGGTAGGGAGGGATTGGATCACCACAGTGATGTAAGATATATGTAACACAGTGAGACAGGAAAGCTAGTATGACTCACGTTGACTCTTAGACCCCACACAGTGGGACAACACATTCACTGCATAATAAACACAACACAACATTTCAACCCGGTGTGACAGTAATAAAATGTGGATCGGTTGGACAGGCTGGGTTTGTTTCAGACGGAGTTTGGGAGAGTGAGGGGTGACATGACTGAAGTGTCTAAGATCCTGAATGGTTTGTTAAGGAGGAGGTGGAAAGGATGTTTCCTCTTGTGGGTCATACGTGAACTCTCGAGAGAACTGCTTTAAAATTAGATTCACCCTTTCAGGACAGAGATGAGGAGATTTATTTCCTCTCAGAGGCCTGTGCAACTTTGGAACTCTCTGCCCCAGAAGGTGGGCTCACTGAGTATTTTAAGATACAGGTTGATAGGTTCTTGTTAAGGGACGTTGGGGGAAGATGGAACACAAATCACTAATAGATCAGGCCTGGCCTTATTGAATGATGGAGTGGACTTGAGGGGCTGAAACTTCACCTTCTGCTTCTTTCTCACATGACACAGGACTAAGAGCTTTGTTGAAAATTCATTCACTGGATGTCGGTGCCACTGGCTATGGGCAGCATTTATTACCCAGAGGGCAGGTAAGAGTCAACCACATTGCTGTGGGTCAGGGGTCACATGTAGACTAGATCAGGTAAGGATGGCAGCTTCATTCCCTAAAGGACATCAGTGACCGAGTTGGATGTTTCCTGACAATCGAGAATAATTTCATCAATAGACTCATAATTCTAGATGATTATTGAATACAAACTGCTGAAACTGACTGACCACGTGGCTGTCAGTGAATCCAACACAAGTGAATGGAAACATTGCTCAGAGTCTGGTTCTGGAACATTCAATACAACCAGGAAATGGAAAGTGAATACTTAGCTGAAAACAAGACCACTGCTCTGTTAGAGTCAAAATCAATCAATGTTCAGTTACTGAACATTATTGACTCACAGAATATGCGAACCTGCAGAATCACAGTAAAAGGGAAGAGTAAACAACATTCTTGCCAAAGCCAGAATGAACCAACTGCTTGTACAAAAACAGCTCAGAACAAAGGGGCTGAATCCTCCACAAACTGACAAATCAGATTTGTAGATAGAGATTGGAAATCTTTGGAAAAAACCCTTCCCTGCAGACGGTGTGTGCGAGAAACCATTCTCAGTGTGAACTGCCACTTATTTCCCCTCACAAAAGGAGGTGTGTTGCTCACTTACAGACTGACTTACAGACAAAGATAACCTGATCAGGAACTCCCAGGTTAATTAAGCTATTAGTGACAGACCATTGCACACAACAAGAGCTTAGACCACAACAGATTCTAGTGAAACCAACAGTGCAATGAAAATGGTGAATTAGTCTTTATAATCATGCAGCCTTCTCTCAATTAAAGTAATCCCAGTCAACTTCTCAACATTTTAAAACTATTAATATCAATGAATATATATTTATTTCCATTCCTAATTTCCTCCAAAAAATGTATCTGATTATTCTCTTCAAAATATATTTTAAATGGTGTATTCCAAATCACAATTCATTTCCAATTATTCTTAGAGCAAAACAACTTGCAAACTAAAATAGTTTTCATGTCAATAATGACACTGGAAACTTTGTTATGTAGTTCAACCATATTTCCAAATATTGTTTTGGTTCATTATTGCAGTGAAGCTAAAATTAAAGTCTATTTATTTTCTCTGATATCCTTCTATTACTTTATTCCCTAATAAAAGTACCCATGGTGTAATGGGTGACAAACATTAAGTAAAATTGAATTTTCATTGCAAGAACTTGTACAAAATATCACATATTATTCAGTTCATTCATTGTCGTTGATTATCTGTTGTTTTCATTGTATGATCACGTTAAATTCACTTAAATAATCACAGTAGAATTTTCACCTTGATAGATATGTAAAGTGAATGTCAAATTATTAATATTTCAAGTAAAACCAAATTCACATTTTGTTCTGTTTTATTCCAGGAATGACAGGATGTGTTACATTATTATGATAAACAGGAACAAGTGAAGGTGGTGGCTCTCAGACGTGAGGCCTTAAAGCCAAAGGGCCAGGTGGTAGTTACAGTAGGGGGAGGTACCGAGTGCCCCGCTCTCCTCAGAAGGCAGTGAGGATGGTGACACTGACTGGAACGGGTCAGATGACAAAGCGCCCACGTATGGACAGAGGGACGACAATGGGTAGGATGACCCACCACCCTATAAGGCCCAGAAGGCCGTGTCTATGGCACCACTGGGCATCAAAGCTCAATTTGGCAGACAGCAGGGAGCAACAAAGGGAACTGACAGAAACCAAACCTGAACCGTTCACCCGCTGAATAACAGATGTTGGTGAATGAAGACCCAGCCTGATAGAGAAATGGTAATAATGGGCCTTATTGGGAGAATATGGATGAATTAGTAGAGGTACACAGTCTCACCGAAGATGATGTACGGACCCTCCCTCAGCCCAAGATGCCCTGACGTGTACAGCAGAAACTGTGCCTGCAATGAGACGATGGGGTGCGAGCCAGTTCCCCCCAGAGTACAGCTGATCCATGGCGCCAGGCATTTACAGATATTGCAGGGACACACTGGGGAGGGGACAGGCTGAATGGGCTAAAATAACCTTGGTGACTCAGGGACCCAAGGGTAATATCGAGGATCATACAGAGAGGAAGTCTGAGGTGTGTAAGGACCACGGGGAATTACCAAACCCTAACATGTGATGATGAAATCGGTTTGATGCATTTAAAAGATGACATGGGACCCTATTTAACTGTAATTATAAACATGGGACTCTCAGTGGGAGATAATTCTAACCACATTCTGAACTGGGCCATGAGAGCTGAGGCAAACACAGAAACACAGGGGAATAGCTGCAGTACAGGGAGGGTAATCAGACCCACAATGTTACAAGGGAAGCAGGAAAGGGCACATAGACAAGGAACATAGGCAGAGAGAGGGAGATAGGTGTTCATATTGTGAGTGGCCTGTGTTCACGTAGGTATATGCATAGCCCATGAATATTCATTGACGTGCTGTTAAGGGGCCAACACTCACATGATTCTAACATCGGAGCATCTTTGTCAGTTACCGATAAGGATTTACCCCTCACCCCCTCAATTACTAAAATGAGAGCAGTCGGAGACGTTACCTAGGAAGCTGGATGAAGCAAACCTGCCCCGATGTAGACCGGGAGTATGCCAAATATATTCAGATATGGAGGTGTGACACTCAAGAAGGGACCATTCTGGGAGTTGCTCCTATTTTTTCTAAAATGGCAACTATTGACATCAACACCCGAATTTAAACATGGGGATGTTCCGGCCAGGACTGGGACAGAAAGAAAAGGAGAGACAACCTCTCCGGAGTAGCTACATTGGAGGGAGACTGGGACAGTCAGAGAATCTGGTGGGTTATAGCTCGGACCCACTCAGTGGTGTGCGTAAATCAAACAGGAAAGTGGGTTGTTATCTATCGACCCTGTAGAGATCGAGGGTCCTCTCACTCCCCACACAAACGGGATCTCATCAAAGCTGGGGCTAAGGAGGCAGTAATTGTGACAGTGATTGATTGACAGAAGCTGGAAATAGTCTGGGTCAATACCTGTGGACATGGAATGGCAGAAGAGAGTGGTGTATACAGACCGAGGAGAACAGGCCTCCAGGATACTATTACCTCAGGGATCCCACAATATTCCAGCATATCCCACTGATATGTGTTTGATGGATTTCGTCACACTGATCTTACCAACACCTCATCACCTCAAGCAGTGAGAAAGAACATACCCAGATATTAGACAGAGTATTGGATCAGGTTAGCCAGGCCAGGCTTAAAATTAACACACAGAGAGTGCAACTGGGAAGGTAGGGAGAGACGGAACTGGGACATCATATTGGGGAGATCAAATCAGGAAGGGAGAGGGAACAGTCCCAGCGGGAACAAAAACTATGATTATAAAATTATCTACCCACACACCGTAAAGGGATCAGGCAAACTTTAGGATTGTTTAATTTTTGTGGGAATTTTGTGAGGAATATTCAGAAATAGAGAACCATCACGAGCCCTGGCAGAAGCGCAGACATTAACCAGGGGTGAGGGAGGCAAAATGCACACAGTCAGCATGCCTTTGGTATAGTTCATGACTGGGCTCGGTGAAGGTATATCACCCTGTCTGGGGGCCACATTGAGCATGAAGAACAGGTCAGAGAGTTAGTGGAAGCAGCCAACTTTCCCAGTGAAGCAGCAGTAATGAAGAATAGAGCTCACAGGAAAGTAGAAACCCCACACCAACGGGGTAGTTGGTGAGCATGGGTGAGCACACTTACTGAAACAGGGCAGACATTTGAGGAGGATGCAGTGGCAGGAGCTACAGAAGCGAGAAAGGAAAGTTTGAAGACATTTCCAGAAACAGTCCCACAGCAGGAGAAACAGGAATGGGAAAAGGGTGGGGCAGTAATAGGACATAGGATGATCCAGCAGTGCCACTGTATAAGACAAACATGATTAAAAACATATCATGTGCTGGCCCATATTGAGCAGGATAAAATGCAATATCGGATGATCAACTACAGGGGTGTTCTAGAACAAGAAGATTTTGTCACAGGGGTGTAGTCTGTACACAGTGTGAGCCAGGGAAAACAATCAGGATAAAATGGAGGCAGTCGCAGGGATCCAGGGGCCCATGGGAACAATTACAGATGGATTTTACATACACCCCCATCCCAATCCCAGGGAAGGAAATCCTGCTGGCTCTTAATAAACAGGTTTACTCAGTGGGCGGAAGCATTTCCCTGCAGATTCTGACTAAGGGACACATGCTCCAGGAAATGACGTTAAGCACCTCTGTGGCCTGTTTGGTACTGAGCAGAAATCCCATCTCACATACCACCCCCAGAGCTCAGGGACAGTAGAAGGAATGAAGCAGACACTGAAAGCTAGTCTGACTAAGGCCCTGACAGAGACAGGCCGGGATGGGTTAGGGTACTCCCCACAATCCTAATGAAACTGACATCAACCCCAGCAAAGGGAACTGAGCAATCCCCCTTTGAATTTGGACTATGCAGCTGCCAGAGGGTATGGTAGTGGGAGGGCAGGAGATGTACAATGGCAGGGATAGAGTGAAACAATTTGTGAAAGAACTGACAAAGCAACTGCATGAGCTGAGAGGGGAAGTTGCAGACGGACAGAGAATCAGAGACTGGGAAAGGGAGCTCATAAACATCCGAGCTGACATCCCGAACCCAGGAGAACGGGTCAGGGGGGAAATATTCGTGGAACGTATGAAAGAAACACATCTAAATGCTGGACCTGGCTGGGGGAGCCACAGAATTCCAGAGAGGGAACTCTTCCATCCTGCATTAGTAAGGAGCTCTGAATAAACATTGGTCGTGCTGCTCAGCACAGAACTCAAGGCTCCTCTTTGATATTTCTCCTAGTAACAGTTGTGCAGGGGTATGTTGGTGGCTGGAGGTCTGTGACCAGTGCCTCTGTTCCACAAGGGTCAGAGCTGGGACATCTAGTGTTTGTAATACATAGAAATGATTAGCCTGAAAATGTAAACGATTTAATTAGCAAGTTTGTAGATGGCACAAAGTGAAGAAGTTGTGAATTGTGAAGAATGTTGTCAAAGGAAACATCAAGGACGAGATCAGTTTGAAGGTTATGCAGAGAAATTGCAGACAGATTTTAATTCAGACAAGTGTGACGTGATGTTTTGGGCAGCTCATTGTAAGAGGAATGTATACACTAAAAGGAAGTGCCCTGAGCAGCATTGATATACATAGGGATCTTCAGGTGCAAGTTCACAGCTCCCTGAATGTGGTGAAGGAGGTGGATGGCAGGCTTGCCTTCTTCTGTCAGGGGAGTGAATATAAAACTGTCATTAGGCCACCTTTGTGTATTGTGTGCTGTGTTGAGCACCGCATTATAAGGAGGATGTGAAGGCTTTGGAGAGGGTGGAAATGGGTTTACCAGGATGTTGCCTGGATTGGGAGAGGTTGGAAAATCTCGGATTGTTGTCTTTGGAAAGTCAGTGGCTGTGGAGTGATCCGAGAGGCACAGAGAGAGTGAATAATCTGAATCTTTTTCCAAGTGGAAATTATCAATTCCACAGGCCATAGATTTAAGGGGAGAGGGGGCAAGTTTCAAGGAAATGAAAACCGAAAGAACAGCAGATGTTGTAAACCAGAAAGAAAAACAGAAGTTTCTGAAAAAGCTCAGCAGTTCTAGCAGCATCTGTGAAGAGAAATTAGTTAACATTTCTGAGGAAGGGGGACCGGACCCGAAACTTTAATGGATTTTTCTTCACAGATGCTGCATGACCTGCTGAGCACTTTCAACAGCATCTGTGCAAGTTAAAAGGGAATTGTGTCAGACAAGTTTCTTATGCAGGAGGTGGTCAGTGACTAGAATGTACTTGCTTGAGAGATGGTAAAAGTAGAAACAATCACAATGTTTAAGACACATTTGGACAGTCAGATAAACAGGCAAGGGTTGGCAGGGATATGGATCATGTACAGGCAGATGGAATCAGTTTGGAATGGCATCATGATTCACACAGACATGGTGAGCTGATTATTCCGGTGCTGTCCTGTTCTGTTTTCCAGGGGGGAGAATGTGTGGAGCGAGAGATAATATTTTGAGTATAATATGTCTCTTCTTTAGAACACACAGTAAGTTGATGCATTTTGAGAGAAGCAATGTAGAAAGGGAATATATATTTGAATGGCACAGACACAGAGAGCAGGACAGCAGGAATGGGGGACAATGTGTACAAATCCTTAAAGGAGAGAGAACATAAAGTGTTTTGAGTAAACGTATAGGATGCTGGGCTTCATTAATAGAGGGAATGATAACATACTCATGGAAAAGATGCTGATCATTGACAAAGTTCTAGTTAGGTCACAGTCAGTCATTGCATCCAATTGTGGTCAACAGATTCCTGGTCAGGATGAGGAAGTTAAAATACCACAAAGGGGCCAGTTCCATACTTTGCTTGTCTTTCAGGATGCATTGGTGACTCAAGGGTTAAACATTCTCCTGCCAAAGGTCTTCCTGCCGTATTGTAAGAGTACAAGGCCTGTACTCTTCCAATACAGACTGAACACCTCAGTAGGGGTGAGGCAGACCGTATCTGCGAAATAGAACCTCTTGGAGCCACACATGTGGATTCCACCATAACCCCAGAGAGAGCAATTTGCCCTTTCCAGACAAGACTGAGAGTCCTGGGCACAACCCTGTTAAACAGCCTCCTGCTCCCATTGTCTTACCTCCCCTCCATATGAGCATAGGTAAGTGAATCCCCCATTTACTGAAGGAAGAACCCTTCTGCCTTAATCTCTTCCCATCAACACATAATCATGGACAATACGATAATCAGTTTCTGTAATTCAACACACATTATCACAGGACATTGGCATTCATCAAGCTTTGTAAGTTCATAATTGCCAGCTTTAAACTATGTAATGGCAATCGCCCATGTGACTGATATGCCTTTGTCTAATTCTTATTAAATATACTGTCTCTGTGGGTAAGGCAGAGATTCGTGAAGGTGAGTCTGTTCAAGTAGACACTCGGCTACTTTAGAGATGCTTTGAAACTCTTGCCAGCTGTCCGATAATAAAGCTGCTGCTGTTGTATAGAAAACTTGTGTCATCTGGATTTGTGGAACAAAACAGACATTAACAAGGAAGGATATGAGATCTTCAGGGTGTGGAGTACAGACTTACTGGAGTAGTTCACTGATGAAGAAAATGCAGTCACTGGATTGATTTGAAGAAATTGCTATTTTCTTTGAAGTGAAGAAGTAGAATATATTTTTGATAAAGCTGTATAAGATTATAACAGACCTAGATATAGCAGACAAAAATATCTGTATTTGATAGGTGATAGCACAAGAATTAAGACCAGATGTAAGGTTTTGAGACAGTGGGAGATGAGTAAGTGTTTCTGATGACTGTATTGGCTGGAAATATGCAGAACATGCTGCCTATTATGGTGGTGCAGGCAGAGAAGATGAATGATTGATAAAAACAATTATACCAGATCTGAGGGAAATAAAATTGCAGAGTCTGGGGGATGGATGGGGAATGAGAATGTTGGATTCTGCTACAGAGAGACAGTTTGGATTTAATGGGCCTCTTTCTGTGCTACAATGCATTTTATTTGGACTTGCTTAACTTGCTCTGGTCACCAATTAAATTGTCATTGAGGTAAATCTGCTCAGTGTTCCTACTCAGACCAATACAGGCTGTCCCTCCACAGCAAGAGATAATGTTTACTGCTTTATACTGGGTTCTGGGGGTGGTGGGGGGTGGGGGGGGGGGGCGGTTACTAACGGTGTGTGTAACAGTCTGCCAGTATTTATCTGAAATGGCAAAACACCAGTGCAGCCCGACCAGGGATCGACTCTGGAAATGTGGGGAATACCAGAAGGGAATTCTTTACCCATCCCACCTGGAAACTGGCCAAACCAGTCAGATTGGGGAGAAGCTGTTCACCTGCTGTGTGTGTGGGGGGAAGGGTGGGGGGAGGTGGGGAGGGATTCACTCAGGCATCCATCCTGCTGAGACACCAGTGAATTTACTCATAACCACAAGTTGAAGGATTTTTTTTCTCTTGTTCACACCAAGTAATGAATAATAGTTTTGGCAGTTCATAAAGTTTTGCATATAGAGAACTTAGTTTTGGAAATGTTCACAACATCGTTGAACATGTACAGATTCACACTGGGTAGAGACTTTTATTTTCCTTTATCCATTCAAAGGATGAGGGTGTCGCTGGCCCGGCAACATTTACTGCCCATCCCTAATTGCCCAGAGGGCAGGTAAGAGTCAGCCACATTGAAGTCACAATGTAGGCCAGACCAGGTAAGGATGGCAGCTTCCTTCCTGAAAGGGCATTACTGAACCAAATGGGTTTTTTCTGAAAATCGATTAATGGTCATCATTAGATTCTTAAATTCCAGAGCTTTTTTTATTGAATTCAAATTCCCCCAAGTGCTGCAGCAGGCTTTGAACCCAGGTCTCCAGAACGTTATCTGGGGCTTTGGATTAACTGTCTCGTGACAATACCGCTCGGCCAATCCTTCCCCACATCACTGTCCATCTGCACAGAGTGAACAGCGGTTTTCTGGTTCATCAGGACAGGGTAATCACACATACGTTTGCTGAATAATTGCAGGAGTTGGATGTTGATGGGCTATTGACATCCATCTCTGAACCATGTATTCTGGGGTTTGTTTCTATTGTCTTGTTATCTTTTGGGGATAAAAACAGTTTCAATTAGCTTTCTATTAAATGCATGGCAATCAAGTCGATTCCATAACTCTCAGGCAGATTAGTTTCTTTTGAAGGACTCTCCATCTCCCCGACCTCCTCCATCCACACCTCCAACAGTACAATAATCTCACAGAGTCTCTTTGTGACTATGAATGAGACAATCTGATCAGCTGCTTCTTTCCCAACTCCTATGTCAAGTTGGCTCTTAATCTCCCCTTGCTGCAGTTGTGATCCTGCATCATTGTACAGTGTTGCTCGTATTTCATGTCTTGGCCTATCAGTGTTCATGATACTGCATGTAGCTTCTTGCATATATGGCTTACAGTGCAAGAGTTTACCTCTTTCATTCCAACAACAACAGTAGAATTGTACTCAAACAAAATTTACAGAATCACGGCCCAGCATATTCCCCTAATTGCCTCTTACCATCAAACCAGAGTATCAATCCTCATTCAACTGAGAGAATTCAGGAGGGCATGCCAGTAACAGCAGCATGAATACCAAAAAATGAGGTGTTAACCTGATGAAGTTCCCAAAGAGGACTACTTGTGTTCCAAACAGCATAAGCAGCAAGTGATAGACAGGCAAAACAATCCGGGAAACAACAGAACAGATCTAAGATCTGCAGTCCAGCCACATCCAGTTGTGAATGAAGTCAGAGCACAGCTGGAGTTCTGAGGATAGTTCTCTTCAAGATATTAACGAACAAGAATATCAGACTGGATGAATTATCATAAAACTCAAGTCCGTTTGATATTCATATATTGACAATCAGTTTTCAATTCACCAAATGTAGCTGAAGGTAAAGATAATCTTCAAGTGATTATAACAGTGGAGACATCTGAATACTTTATCAGCAACTTAAAGCCTGTTATGTTTAGATAGTAATATTTTTAAAGAGATTTTAAAAAGTAAGGTGACTTGAGTATAATGGAAGAAGTTGATTGGTAGGTAGCTGCTAATCTTGTTTTAATCTGAAATTAATTTAGGATTAGTTAACAAATAAACACATGGTAGGGAATCCCAGCCCCATGGAGTGCACATCCAGTTCCACGTGGAAAACCAGGACACTCATGTGTGAGCGACAACCACAAGAAAACTGAGGTGACACAGGAAATGTCAGGAACACTCGTTTGACTGCGGTTAAAGTACTGCACACACTTCTGATCCCCTTATTCCAGGGTTAATGTGATCTCACCAGAGAGGTTACAGAGGAGATTGATCAGAATGTTTCTACAATTGGAAAATTTCTGCTGTGAGGAAAGGTTGGATAGGCTGGGGATGATTTCCAAGGAGGATGTGCTGAGATTTAATTGAAGTGATAAAATGCTGAGGAATCCAGATCAAGTGGATAGGAAGGAGCTATTCATTAACTGAGAGGTCAGAAACTGGGGGATTTAGATTGAAACTAATTCTCAGAAAGAAGGATAGAGGAGAATTCATTTCACTCGGAGATGGTGGGGAGCAGGAACTCATTGATGGGGTGGCAGAGGCAGTAACCAGCATCACATTAGAATAAAAGAACATGGATGTAACTGAGATGCTGGAACATGCAGGGCTATGGACTAACGTTTGCAGAATGGGATCATTGCGATTTATTTGACATTTCTCGAGAATATTAAAGTCAGGTCCAATTTGAGAATTTATGAACATCATCCGACCTGAATTCCAAATGTCAGAATAAATTTATCAACAAGTTACAGCACAGATTGAGGCCACGTGGCCCATCCTGCATGTGTTGGCTGTGATAGAACTACCCAGGCTTTACAGCGTTCTGTACTCACCAATGAGAGCAACAATTTCAGACTGTGTACTCTGCCCTCTATGTTGTTATAATCTGTTTTTATAATGTATATCTTTCACAGCTGCACACCTTGTTTCCTTGTTTCTTTCCCAACCCTAACTTTATTCCCTGTGGCCTTGAGGGACGACCATTTCTGCAGTTTAATCTCTCCTGCCTTCCCCTATGCGTCAGACTGTCTTTTTGTCCTTGTCTCACCCCCACCTTGTCCACAACCTGTTACATTTATGATTCCCAGACCTCTGTGACTGCATTGCGCCCCCTGAGTCAGTGGCACGAGTTTTGAATTCTCTTCCTCATGAGATAATCAGAAATGTTTCTGGCTGCAGTTTCCCCTAGATTTTATTTTGAAATAAAAGAGGATTTGCGTTAGAGTCAAGTATTTTGAGCCTTCATCCACAATTCTGAGCACTTAGACATAAATTGAGACCCTCCCACAGATGTGCAGTTTTGATGGATTGGCCGTGCTAACATGGCCTGGAGTGTGCAGGTTAGGTTAGCCATGCTAAATGTGGGGTTATGGAGGTAGGGTGGGACAGCAGGTCATTGCAGACTCGATGGACCGAATGGTCTCTTTGTGCGCCTAAGGGATTCTGTAATTCTAACTAGTTGTGATTATTGTCACATTTTCCTAAGTCCAGGTTCATTCAACTCAGGTACACATGCTGCCTTTGTGTTTCTGTGGGTGCTCACGCAATCCTTTCCTTCTGTTTTACATCAATTTCACGCTGTATGTGAGGGTGGGAATGAATGTGTAAATATAAATACTCCAACTGAAAGCCGTCACAAGTCAGGAACTGTTTCTGTTACTAGCATCACTCACAACAGGAAAATAAAGGTTCAGTCACAAATCTGACAGAAACACAGTGGTTATAATCACCAGGAAAGGCTTAACAGCTTAAAACTCTTTTCTTACGAAAAGAGGAGGCTGAGAGACAACCTGGTACAAGTAGGAAGCTTTGTGTCTGTTTTCAGAGATTTGAGGTTGAAATCATTGGGTTTGAAGCATGTTTCATTGATAACCTGGGGCAAAGGTGCTATCTAAATGTGCATCTTTCTTTCTGCCTATCTGTCTGAGTCAACAATCAGATGGATGTGTCATTGTCTGAGTGTTTTCCCAAATCCCTGATTGAATCTGCCTCCCCCACAATCTCAGATGCCAGCTGCCTCTAGTCCACCCCCATGGGCATGTTGAAGAGCATGACAGGAGAATGGATTGAAACGGAGAGTTCAATGCCAGAATGAAATAGGAAGAAGGAAATAAATGGGATTTTTGGATCCCACGGGAAACAGACTCCAGGATGAGTCCTTGTGGGCATTCCCGCAGTAACACAAGACAGCATTCCATGATGAGAGTTAAACCCGGGTGACAGGAGAGGGAGCCACTGAACATGAGCAGGTTTAGTTCAAACACAGGAGGTTTGTTCAGTCAGTAACAGTGTGTTAGACATGGCTGTGAAGTGAGCATTGAGGGGAAATGTTACCACAAGCTGCAGATGGATCACTTTCATTGGAACAGGAGGTGGCCATTCAGCCCTTCAATCCTGCTCTGCCATTCAATAGATTATGGCTGATTTGTGCCTTAAGTTGCAATGTTCAAAACTCTTCAAACTCATCAATAAACTCCTCTGCAACAGACAAGATCAATATTCAAAAACGAAACATCTGCAAATGCTGGGAAATCAGGAATAAAAATAGAAATTGCTGGGAAAAAAAATCAGCAGATCTGGCAGCGTCTGTGGAGAGTGAACCTTTGGATCCAGTGATGGGTCAGGTGACCAGCTGCAGCTGATCATTCTGCCTTTTCTGTAACACTCTCTGGAACAGGTTCTGGTGCGAGGGGAATGAGACTGTCACTAACAACTGAGAAAATAGGAGGAAGTGCTCAATCAGAATAAAACACATTTTGGTCTTTCACTTTTAATTGAACTGCAAAAATTATTCATTATCATTTCAGAAATAAGATAATAGGCCATAAATAAACTCTTCATGTCATTGGGTCTGAGAAACTGTTAATTCTGACCTGGTCCAGCCTACATGTGAATCGAGACACTGAATAACGTGGTTGACTCTGAACCATCTCCTGGGCAGTTAGAATGAATGACAAATGCTGCCCCAGCAAGTGATGCCATGATCCCATGAACAAACAAAACAAATCCAATCTCCGTGGTTACTTGGGAACTCGCTGGTGTTATTGGAAGGGGACGAATGGGAAGGTTTATGGGGTAAAGGGAGAAGAATGGCATTCAGTGAGGCGATCCTTTGGAGAGCTGATCAGCCAATTAGCCTCCTTTTGCACAGTAACAATTCAGTGAATATTTCATTCTGAGCCCTCTAAGGAAATGTCAGGGCAGGGTTTATAAAGAGGTCAGTTTGAATGAGTGTCTCGGTGAGCACAAGTGAAATACAGGTACAGAGAGGGGTTTTGGGCTGGATTAAACTATATTTTATACATTTGCATAGTCATCAACATGACAGCAGTTAAAACTGGGAGTGTAATTAGAGCAGCAAATAAATATTAAACATTTATGCAGCTAAAGGGGATATTGGATAAAGAAACTGCAGTTAGTGTTTATTTTATTCCAGGCACACCAGCCTAGGAGCACATCCTTCCTGTACCTATCCTATCAAGCTCTTGAAGATTTTTGTTCAATTGAAGTGTTTCATGTTTCGATACTCCAGAGAAGACAGCTTCAAGCTCCTCAATCTCTCCTGCCAGGGCAATGCTGCTGTTAGAATTCAATTCACTGGTGCATGTTCCTGGCTGCTTCATGGACTGGAACTGGCAATTGACACTGAAAGGTTACTGTATAAAATATCTTCAATGGTATTACCAGACGTGAGTGGTTTTAGGAAAATGACCTTGACTTACAGGCATTGAGTGTCAGAGCACTTCCTGATGTGGGGCATCCTGTTTAGATTGAATCCATTGATAACTATTAGAACTGACTTTCACTGGCTCCGTCAAAATGGTCAGAGCATTATGGCTGTCATCGAAGGTGGTAACAAACTTCCCATGGGTTAAAAATCGTAAATGATAGAGTAGGTACGAGGTCTGATGACACTGTTGGAGTATTGATGTTGTTGTCAATCATACTAACTCGGCTGGAGTTGACAAGTTATATTATCTCTTTCTGAATCTCAGAATGTCTGTCTGGGCAGTAAGTCTCCGCAAACAGCAATGTGACAATGAGCAGGGATCATTCTGTTTTGATTTAAATTGTGACTGTAGCACGGCTGCTTCACAGCATCAGGTACAAAGTTGGAGACCATCCTTGTTCAACAGCCTGTGTGCAGTTCCCACATTCTCCCCACGATAGTGTGGGCCCCCTCCAGGTGCTCTGGTTTCCCCCCACAGTTCAAATATTTGTGGGTTCGGTGGATCAATTGTGCGAAATTGTCCACAGTGTCCAGGATTGTGCAGACTCAGTGGATCAGCCATGGGAAATGCAGTGTAACAGGGATGGAGTGCTCCAGGTGGGATCCTCTTTGGATGGTTGGTGGGGTTTGATGGGCCAATGCTCTCCTGCCAGGGTGTTAAAGCAGGGTGTCCTTGGAGAAGGAGCATGTGGTATGTATCAATGTTCTCGATGTCTTTAGATAGAGGTGGGCACCGCAGGGGATACAGTGCTTTACCTCCACTGCTGTCCCCTCACCCCTAACTCTACTTTGATTTGGTCCCTTCCCATTCTGTCATTTGTAAGGGTTTGCTTTGCCCGTAATGGGCCTTGTTTGTAAATATTCAATTGGTTACACGGGTGGTTCACTGCTGGTGATTATATATTAACAAAAACCCAAAATGGTGTAATGATGAACATGGGAAGGTTGCTCAGCTGTGAGAGATAACACTTCTGGGTAGGAGAAATGGGGGGGAACCACTTCACAGCTCACAGAAGGAGAACTGAAAAGCAGTTAAATCAAACCAACAGGTTCAAACAGGGAGGGAATATTTCCCTGCAGTTTGAGTAACTGGAAAGTGATGGTGTCCGGGAATAGACGGGATTTTGTTTTACAAGGAGTTTGAAATTTTAAAAAACTGTTAGTTTCATTTCTTTTCTTTTAGTTTTATTTATTGTGGAATAAATAGCTGCAATATTTTAAAACCAAATTCACAAACCTTGTGTTAAAGACAAATGTTAAATAAAATCCATCAAACCATCCCTCACTGAAAACTGATGTGGAAGTGCAATCTCCTGGAGAATCCCTGCCCACTTCTTCCTACCCGGGCTCCATGGCTATTTACATACCTGGGAGATAGCAGCAGGAGGCCATTCGGCCTTTCAATCCTGCTCCACCATTCAATGGGAAACAGCTGACCATCCAGCTCAGTCTCCTGTTCCTGCTGTGTTCCAATCCCCTTTCATGATTTTACCTCAAAGAACTATATCTAAGTCTTCCTTGGGCTTCACTGCCTTTTGTTCCAGTGATGTTGTTGTGTTACTGTGTGGGTGTCGGTGGGGTAATGTGATGGTGCTGCCTCCTAGAGGATGCACTCAGCATCCCTCATCATCCTGCAGTAACATCAACTGGGTTTCAGCAACTAGAGATAGAAACCGTTTCCAGGATATGGGCATCACTGGCTCAGTCAGCATTTATTCCCCATCTCTCGCTCCCCTTGAGAAGATGGTAGTGAGCTGCTGTCTTGTACCATTCACAGTCCATTTGGCGCAGAGAGACCGACAATGCTGGGAGGGAGAGTGTTGCAGGATTTTAGCCCAGTGATTCTCTATCTTTAGTTCTTCAAAATGTTGTTTAACTTAATCATGATCTGCACATGATTTTGAGATTTCAGTCTGCAAATCTTCACCATCTAGCACCCTGTATAAAGGAATATGTACAGATTAGAAATTCAGAACAGACAATTCTAGTTTCTCTGGGAATATCTTTTTCCTCTTCCTTCCCCCAAAGCTGTAACCCTCCAGCCCACTTACTCTCTCTCACCATTCTGACTCTACTACCCCTAATGTACACCCTCCCCATTCTCATGGAGTTGTTGATAAACAGGTCTATGCCACCACTTCCTGTCCCTGGTTAGACTCTGCACCCTTTCTAGGTTCACTTTCTTTCCCTTCAGTTGCTGCAAGTCAATAATGTAACAGCAGAATGAAACAAAAGGAAACAGAAAGGGAGGTGGCAGATCCTGGACAGAAGAGGAACCTTCAGTCTGGGAGAATGGGTCAGATCCTTCTTTGTTTCTCATTGGTCGATTCCAGTGTTATGACAAGTTGGGGATGGAACTTGGTCCCTGTGGGTGTGGTGACACTTTGACCCTCCAACAGATCAATACTACAAGCAAATACGTTCCTCCTCCACACAGAATGTGAAATACTTTCCACTAGTTACCCCAAAGCACATACTCCAAAACTCACCCACATTCTGTACTTGTGCAGTGCCAGGTTTCCCCACGTGTGGTCCCTGCCTCGGAATTTGGGAGTTGCAGTCCTCATGCAGCCACTGGAGCCCTGTCTCTGGAATGTGAATGAAAAGGGTGGGGTGGAGGATGTTGTGTATCGGATCCCCATTCAGACACACGGGACATGTGGGCTGTCACTGGGATTTACTGAGACATCCGATTAGACAACCTGATTTCTGACGTAAGGAACATAGATTCAGCCAATTGGGGGATAGGGAGGTTAATAAGGCCCAGTAGGTTTTAAGCAGAGGTGGTTCAGTGGCGAGCGCTACTGCCTCACAGTGTCAGGGACCTTAGGCGACTGTGTGGAGTTTACACATTCTCCCCATGTTTACATGGTTTTGTCCAGTTCTCCAGTTTCCTCACACAGTCCAAAGATGCGCAGGTTAGATGGATTGCCTATGCTAAATTGCTGACAGTGGCTATGCACGTGCTGGTGAGACAATTAGCCATGGGAAATGCAGTGTTACAGGGAATGGGTGGGTCTGAATGGGATGCTCATCATAGGGTTGGTGTGGAATCGATGGATGAATACCCTGTTTCTGCACTATAGGGACTCTATTCTAATCTCATGAGGAAGAATGTACCTATCTCAATGTGTTGTGAATCTGTGGAATTTCCTATTGAAAATGCGGTGGATGCCAGGACAGTGACCCAATTTAATGAAGAGATACAGATGTTGAATTTGCAATGGGTTGAAGGGTGAGACAGAGCAGGCGTGAAAATCCAGCTGAGACCGAGGTGAGCTCAATCATCACCGTATTAAATGGTGGAGCTGGTTCGAAGGGCTGCATTGCCTCTCCTGTGTCCAGGGCTTATCTTCTTACGGTAATAACTGGAAAGCTGAATCCAAAAATCACCACCTTCACCAAAGGAGATTTTCAGAAACAGCAGGATAGTCAGGTGGTTTAGCGTTCCAAACTTAGGTAGTGAGTAAGCGTGTAGAAGATAATGATTTTGGAATTTTAAACTGAGGGGAGACAGTGATTTATGGTTTTATACTGTGTCGTACATTCACAGCGTCCAGAATACTCTGTTGTGAATATCTATTCTGGACTTTATTACAAAGCCAAGGTCTCTGACAATGAAAACCAAAACACCCAGGAAACATCGTCTCACCTCGTAATCTGATAAAAGACTTCTGATCAGTCTGGTTGAACTTAGAACACAGATGGAAAGCTGGAAGATTAGATCCAATCCCAAGATCCAGTGCTTAAACAAAGGAGACGACAATAGGATGAGGCAGGAGTTGGCTAATGTAGACTGGAAACAAAGACTTTATGGTGGGAAAGTTGACGCACAGTGGGGGAATATAAAGCAATTTTTCGAAGTGCTCAGCAAAAGTATATATCAGGGAAAAGGAAGGACTGTAGGAAAAGGAGTAATCTGCCGTGGGTGGCTCAGGAAATAAGGGAGTCTATCAAACTGAAATAGAAAGCATACAAATTTGGCAAAGACCAAGGAGAAACTAGGAGATTAGAAAACCTTTAAAGATCAACAGAAAGCGAGATGGGATTGGGGGAGAAAAGCGATGAGTAGCTATCCCCAGGGCTGGAATAGCTGTTTACACTGCTAGAGGGGAACCTATTATGTGGGGAACATATGGCCTCTGTAGTTGTTGAAGCACTTAACTGTTACCATAGAGATTATCCTGATCAAGTTAAAAATCACAGCACATTCCAAAAGCTTGTACTGCCAAATAAACCTGTTGGATTATAACCTGTTGTGTGATTTATAACTTTGTCCACCCCACCCCAATACCGGCTCCTCCACATCAGAATCCTGACAGACAGCCCCACTGAAACTGAAGTGCCTGTCAGATAATTGAGGGAGCCACAGGGAGGGGGGGGGGTCTTTCTAACTGCTGTTGCCATGGAGAGAATACTGAGAGACAGTCTCTATTCAAAGTCCCAAACCACAAAGGTATAAGAATGGGAGCTTTACATCGGACAGGCGGGGAGTTACCTGATGCTGCCTGGAGGTGTTTTGCATGTACACTATCTTTGTTACTGCCATGTTTCATCAATAAAGACTCAAAGAAGACCCCTCAGACTTCTGTGCCTCGTTATTCCTATCCTGCAGGGTTCAGCAGTCAGACTTCACAGTGGAGGAAACGTAGAACATGCCAGTAATTGATAAGGAGACTAAGGAGGGTGAAGACCTAGATAATAACCATTATCATGAAAGAAACAAGCTAATGGAGTTAAAGGTACACAAGTCTCATTGCCCTGATGGAATATATCCCAGGACACCAACAGAGTTAGTGGGAGAAATAGCAAATGCACTTAGAGTTATAGAATCCTACAGCAGAGACAGGCCCTTTGGCCCATGCCGACCAGAATGTCCATCCACACTAACCCCATTTCCCTGCACTTGGCCCATTTGCTTCTGACCCTTTCCTATCCATGTATTTGTCCAAATGTCTTTTACCTGTTGTGAGTGTTCCTGCCTGAACCACTTCCCCTGGCAGCTCATTCCAAATATATACCACCCTCTGTGTAAAACAGTTGCCCCTCAGCTTCCCTTTAATTCTTTCTCCTCTAACCTTAAACTGATCCAATCAAGCCGTCCAATCCTTGAGTTCCTGGGAAAAAGACTGAGTGCATTCACCTTATCCATGCCTCTCATGGTCTTATACACTTCTAGAAAAGAACCCCCTCAGTTTCCTCTGCTCTTAACATAAAATCCTCACTTGTCCAACCTCTCTCTGTAACTCAGACCCCTGAGCCCTGGCAACATTCTTGTAAATTGTTCTGCACTTTTTACAGTTTAATAACTGAAACCTACATTACATTCATCATATTTCCAGTATTTCCCCGCGGCGCTGGAACCGACGTGACAATGCCAATGGATTACAATCCATGATCGAGAATGAACTCCTTTACAACAATCCCGTTTTCATAGTGTTTCCCATGGTGCAGGTATCCTTGTGTCTTTCTGGTTGTATGGTTAATTAAAGACTTGTCCTTCTAAAAGCAAAGTTGTGGCTTCATTGTTCCTGGGAAATGTGCCATGATTTTCCAGACTTCCAAAAACAAATGAAATCTCTCTCCACACTCACCACACTGACACGGACTTGGCTGTGTCTCAGTACTTTCCCAGTCACATTGAGATTTGAAATATTCGCCCACGGACAGAATGCACACCTTTCCTTCCAGATGAAAAGGCCAATGATATTCAGATCGGCACGGATCAAGTAACTATCAGATCTGAACATGAAGTTCAATTTGAATTTCTCATTCACAAATCCACCCTTTCAGTACCATACAACAGAGCACACAAGTTACTACTGTTAATACAGAATGGAAATTCATAAGACAATTGTAGTATTAAACTGTAGTTTCCTTGTTTCCCCCAAAGCTTTAAACCTCAGTCTCACAATTTCTCTCTTCTGTGAACTGAAATCCAAACCAATCCCCCCACTCCTATGACAGATTAATGACAGATTAATCCCTCACACCCGCAGCCTCCTTCCCAGGCACTGACCTATACTGTGCATACTCCTACAATTGGTCAGCACTGCACCCGTGCACTGGTCTCCCCTCCTACAGCACTTGCTCCCGATCATACAGGAGTCTGGGTGATTGACAGCAGCTGCTGCCCAATATATCAGAATCCCTACAGTACGGAAACAGGCCCTTCGGCCAAACAAGTCCATACTGACCCTCCAAAGAGTAACTTACACAGACCTATTCCCCCTAACTAATGTAACTAATATTATGGACAATTTCGAATGGCCAATTCACCTGCCCTGCACATCTTTGGATTGTGGAGGAAACCCGCTCAGACACGGGGAGAATGCACAAACTCCACACAGTCGCCCATGGCTGGAATCGAACCCGGGTACCTGGTGCTGTGAGGCAGCAGTGCTAACCACTGAGCCGTCTCTATCGATTTGAATCCCACCATCTGAAATGGAGACATTTGAAATCAATAGTTTTTGAAATAATAATAATCCATAAATAAGTATAAAACCATTGCTGATGTACAAAATATCCAAACATTTGTCCTTTTAGAAAGACATCTGCCCATCCTCTCGTGGTCTGCACGACATACTCACAGCAAAGTGTTTGCCTCTCGATTACCCTCTGAAATGGCTGAGCAAGCTACTCAGTTCAAGGGCAGCTAGGATTGGGCAAGAAAGGCTGGTCAGCCAGAGACACCCACATCCCATACCTGATTTAATAAATAATCCATTAGGATGGTCCCACTGGAACTGTGCTGGGACCAGTGTCCTGGCCAATAATGTTGGTAGGTTTATGGACAGGGCTTTAAACTGACAGAGAGGATGCAGGGTTCAGGTGAAAGGAGCTTTCCAAATCCAAAGAGAAAAGGTGACGCATAGGAACAGCATGGGAATGTGGCTGAAGACAAGCAGAAAGGGACAGGATGTGACAAAGTTTAACTCAAGTCGCACAACAGTGAATCGGTTTTTGACAGAAAGTTGTGGGAAAGAGCAATTTCGTTTTGGAATGGACAAAGTCTCATCAATAAGGTCGATGGATTTGTGACCCAAAGTTAAAAGAGATTTCGACACCAGGGAGACATGGTTTCCGGGCGAACAAAAGATGGAACATAAATATTCAATGATCCACAACCTTGCAGAAACTCAGGCGAAATGGGCAATCCTAACAATAATGGATAACAACGGCATTACAGAGAAATCATTTGGCCTCAGATCATGAAGTAGAGTCAGCCAGTAGTCAAATTCTGGCCAGTACTTGCCAAGGACACAAGCAGCAGAACAGTTTTAGCCACAGAACAGCATTTCATTGCTCATCACTGCATTGCACATGAATTCATTGGAATTTTTTAAACAAATGTATTGTGATAATTTTGGGAAAGTTCAATATTCGCATCATCTGGGACAATCACACAGATAAGTGTGATATTGGAAGGGGAGTAAAGAGATTTTTTTCAGTGTTTCTTTGAATAACACACTGTGCAACTGGCTAGGGATGTAACTATCTCAGGTAAATAGTTGTGAGATGAAACTTAGTGAATGAGTCAAGTCACCTGGAGAGATCCTCTGGGAAATTGCGATAAAGTGCAATTTAAATTAATTTAAAGCATTTCAGTGAATCACAGAAAGGCCAAGCTACAACTAGAAACAAAAATAGCCAATCACATAAGTTTGACAGTAGAACTGACCAAGGTTAACAGACTCAACAGACTGAAATATGTGTCTGTAAATGGACAGTGGAAAACGTTTGAAAGAACAGTGTAAAACACTCAACAAAAGAACATTTCATTGAAACAGACAAATCCTCAGCAAGAAATTCCCACCGGTCCCTCACTCAGAACAAAATGGATCATATTAGATTATGAGGTGGAGAAGGTCACCAAAAAGTACTTAAAATCCTAAAGTGAGAGTGTGTTTTAGGAGTAAGTTTTAAAGAGATTGCAAAGGGTCTGCAAGCAGGGGGAGGGCTGTGGGAAGGGGAATCATTGTCAGCGTTTAATGACATGACACGATCAGGGAGAGACGAATGTGCTGAGAGTGTTACAGAGAGTCATCAGGGCCTGAACAGTGTTACAAAGCCAGTACGGATTGCTGCAGCTGGAGGGGTTTGCAGCAATGTGGAGGGACATATGAGGGAGAGGATCAACCAGTTGCTAATCAAAAAAACAACACTTCAGTGACTACAGGATTAGTCAGACACAGTATTGACCATCCTCAGGCCACAGGATTATTCACGAACAGCATTGACCGTCCTCAGCCACTATAATATTCACACATAGTACTGACGAACCTCAGTTCCCAGGATGATTCACATACAGTATTGACCATCCTCAAGAGAGAATTATTCAAACACAGTATTGACCATCCTCAGGATATAGGATTATTCACACATATTATTTCCCATTCCCAGATCACTGGACTATTCACACACAGTATTGACTGTCCTCAGGCCACAGGAATATTCATATAGTATTTCCAATCCTCTGGCCACAGGATTATTCACACACCAGTACCTACCATTTTCAGGCTGCAGCATTAATCACACACAGTATTGAATATTCTCAGGCCAAAGAATTATTCATAAACATTTAGATTCGATTACATTACAGTGTGGAAACAGGCCCTTCGGTCCAACAGGTCCACACCGACCCGCCGAAGCGCAACCCACCCATACCCCTACACCTAACACCAATGAACAATTTAGCATGGCCAATTCACCTGACCTGCACATCCTTGGACTGTGAGAGGAAACCGGAGCATCCGGAGGAAACCCACGCAGACACGGGGAGAAAGTGCAAACTCCATACTGTCAGTCGCCTGAGGTGGGAATTGAACCTGGGTCTCTGGTGCTAACCACTGTGCCAATGTGCTGCCCACTAATAGTATTGATCATCCTCAGGACACCGGATTATTAGCACACAGTATTTACCATCCTCAGGCCACAGGTTTATTTACACACAGAATAGAACATTCTCAGGCCTCAGGATTATTCACGCACAGTATTGACCTTCCTCAGGCCACAGGATTACTCACGAACAGCATTGACTGTCCTCAGCCACTATAATATTCACACATAGTACTGACGAACCTCAGTTCCCAGGATTATTCACATACAGTATTGACCATCCTCAAGAGAGAATTATTCAAACACAGTATTGACCATCTTCACTCAATAAGATTAATTCACACACAGTATTAAGTATCCTGAGCCTACAGGATTATTTACACACAGTATTGAAGTTCTCAGGCCGCAGGATTTTTCACACGCTATATTGACCATTCTCAGACCATAGGATTATTTACAAACAGCATTGACCATCCTCAGGCCACAGTAATATTCACACACAGTATTGTGCATTCTCAGTTCCCAGGATTATTCGCACACAGTATTGACCATCCTCAGGAAAGAATCATTCAAACACAATATTAGCCATTCTCAGGAGACGGGATTATTTACACACAGTACTGAAATTCTCAGGCCGCAGGATTTTTCACAATCTATGTTCACAATCCTCAGGCCAAAGGATAACTAACACTCAGCATTGACTATCCTCAGGCCACAGGGGTATTCACACATTATTGACCATCCTCAGGCCACTGGATTGTTCACACATCATTGGGGCAATCACAGGCAACACAGTATTGATATTCTCAGGCCACGTGAGTATTCACACACTGTACTGACCATTCTCAGGTCCCAGGATTATTCACACACTGTATTGACTCTCCTCAGGTCTGCCAGCTACAGGAGTAGATCTGCTAACCTGAAAGGCAGTTAAATAGTCATTGGATAGTCATATGGATGAGAATGGAATAGTGTCAGCTACTTGGGCTTCAAATTTGTTCCACAGCTTGGCGCAACATCGAGAGTCAAAGAGCCTGTACTGCGCTGCCACATTCTATGTTCTAGAGGGAATAAATATGAAAGGAGCGAAGAAAGACGTAAAAGGGATTGGAGGAGAACATTTTCCACACATAGGATGGTGCAGGTATGGAATGAGCTTCCAGAAGAAGTGGTAGAGCAAAGTACAATAACAACATGCAAAAGACATTTGGGCAGGTACATGGAGAGGAGAAGCTTTGAAGGGATTTGGGTCAAATGCAGGGAAACTTGAATCGTTCAGGGTCTCTGGTCATTATGGACTATTTGAATCAAAGGAACGGTTTCCGTGCTGTATGACTCTGTCTCCAGTGATTGGAGGAGGAGATTACTTAGATAAGGCATGTTGTAGACACTGAAGCAAGTTACAGCGACAGGGATGGTAGTCTGGAATGCAGTACATTTCAAATATGTGGAGGGACGATTGGGATAGGAGGAGGTTACAGACATAGGATCTGTTATAGGAGTTACAAATTATTGAAGACACTGGTCCACAAGACATGCCGTAGATGCAGCGTTGGAGAGTAGCAAGTCTTAGTACAACAGAACTTAAAGCCAGGGTGGTGATTGTGCATGAGGTGGGGATATTCTGTACTCCCCCTCCAGAACTGTATCGATGTCATGTCTTGTTAACAGAGGTTTGGAGCCTTCTCATTGCTTTCTGCTCGGTTGTCGAGACTGGATGAAGTTAGCAATATTGAGGGTTGTAGAGTTAGCAAGGACTCTTTCAACTGGTCACGGTTACAAGCCTCTCGTGGGAGGCCTGCTTTCCCCTCTGTTGTCCAGATGCTCACCAAGGCAGCACAGGCCTGGATTGAAAACTGGGAACTCTCGATGCTGTCTCAGTGCAACAAAACATACAGTGGGGGTGGTGATTGAGCCTGAGGTGTGTCTGTACTGTGCTCTCCCTCCAGCACTGTATCTGTGTCATGTCTTGTTAGCCGATGTTTGGAGATATCTCATTGCTCTCTGCTCTGTGCACTGTGAGTGATCTTACCTCACTGCAGGATTTATTGAATGCTCCAGATCTCCCTGCCCTTTGTCGCTCTGGCTGACCAACCATCTTCAATGAGGTGATGGATGAGACACCCAGCAATTGGGAAGTCTATTGAGTCGGGAACTTCCTAAATACCTACAGGAGACAGAGAAATAGACAGTCTCTGAAATTAGGGTGATGGAAACACATGCAGAATGGTAATAATTGCCATACTGACCTGAAAAATCCCAATCTCCATCTCTGGTCTGTGCTGCTTCATCTCTCTGGAGAGATGGATTCTGTTGGCTCAGGATCTGGAGTAGCTGGAAGAGTGAGAGACACTGACAGAGGCAGCAATTAAACCCTCACAGTGAGGAATACCAAATGGAGAGATACTCAGTGATATCAGCAGAGCGCAGGAAGATTTCATAACAAACCATTGTGTAGAAAGAAGGGGTTTTGATTCATTTTGCTTCTGGTGTCAGTGCTCAGGGATGGGAAACCTGTGAGAAGGTGAAGTGATGGTCTGGTGGTATTATCGCTGTGCTATTTATCCAGAAACTCAGCCATGTTCAAATTCCACTATTGTAAACAGGTGAATGAATGAGTGGTGTGAAGACTGGAGAGGGTTACAGTGATATCATGTGCTCTCCAGGCTGGAGGAAGGTGCACAGATGGGGAGGTTGGTAAGGACTCGAGAATGCTAGAGACAGGGTGGGCTGTAGGTTCTGGACAAGATGACAGAGATGAGGAGCTTTTTTGAGCACAGAGACCATAACTGTTAGCTTCAAAGACATTATGGAAAAAGATAAGGGTAATGCAGAAGCTAAGTATCTAAACTTGGGGAGGCCATTAATCATTAGATTATCACTGTCATTCAACGTTATCATTAGACTGGCAAGCCTCGACTGCAAGGAACTACACTTGTTGGAGTCTCTATTTGGAACACGGGAGATGTTAAATGTGATGCAGTGAGAATTCAGAGCAAATGTGTTTTGCGAGGAGTGAATGGCTTAAACAGCACATTTAGCAAATACTGATCAAGTGATATTGTGAGTTTGAGAAAGAAAATACAGAGCAATAAAAACAGACGAAGCCATTCAAAAGTCTAGAGTGTGTGGGGCAGGGGGAATGGGGTGGATGCTGGGGGTGGTGGTTGTAGTCCTTAAAAATGAACAGGCAAACAACGGTCACAAAATATCCTTAGCTAATAATGTTAAGGATAAGCCACAAGGTACTTAATAAGTACAGTTAGAGTAAGAGAATTCCCAACGAAGCAGTGGGGCCTGTTAGAAACCAAATGGGCAATCAGTGCATGGAGCCAGAGGAAGAAGGTGAGGTCTTCAATGAATCCTTCCTATCTGTATTCACACAGGAGAAAGACATTGAAGCCAGGGATGGTGAGGTTCAGGAACATGTTAAGATCAATGAGGAGGAGGCATTAAATATTTTCACAGGCAAAAAGGTGGAGAAATCCCCAGTAACAATCAAATATATCCCAAGCTGCTATGGGAGGTAATGGAGCAGATTGCTGGGGCCCTGGCGGATATATTTAATACTTTACTGGCCACAGCTGAAGTGCTGAATGACTGGAGGATCGCTAATGTGATTCCTTTGATCAAGAGCAGCAGGGATAGGCCAGGTAATTACACAGCAGATAGTCTGATAGGAGGGGGAGGGAAATTATTGGAAACAATTCTGAGGAACATGATGAATCAACATTCGAAAGGACAGGAATATATTAGGAATTGTCTGTATGGATTTGCTTGAGGACTGTCCTCTGATTTTGATGAGGGCAATGCAGATGATGTGGTTTACATGGAGTTCATTAAGGTCTTTGACAAGGTCCCACATGGAAGGCTGGTCCAAAAGGGAAGATCCCATGGGATCCAAGGCAAGTTGATAAATTGTATCCACAATGGGTGGAGGATTGTTTTTACGATTGGAAGCCTTTGTCCAGTGGATGTACAACAGGGATCTGTGCAGGAACCATCTCGGATTAATATCTCGGATATGAAAGCAGAAGGAATCATTAGTAGGTTTATCGATGACATGAAAAGTGAGGGTGTTGTCCACAGTGAGGGGGATGGTCTCAGGCTGCAGTCTGATATCGATCAGGTGATAAACTGAGCAGAGTAATGGCAGACAGTGTTTACTTCTGATCACTGTGAGGTAATGCACTGTGGGGAGTCTCGTAAGCGAACAGTATACGTCATGAATGGTAGGTCCTCCTGGAGAACTGAGGAACACAGGGACCTTGGTGGGCAAGTCCCTGGATGTCTGAAGATGTCAGCACAGGTACACAGTCATTATGTAAGTGGCCCAACTGGAGAATGGGGCTAAACCTGACCTCCCCTTGGGAAACAAGGTCGGGAATGGGACTGAGGTGTTAGTGGGGGAGCACTTTGGAAAGTCACCACAATTGTATTAGTTTGAAAATAGCAATGGAAAAGGACAGGCTTGGTCCACAAGTTCAAGTTATACCATGGAGCAAGATAGTATTAGACATAAATTTTAAAAGTAGATCTGGGAGGCTATTTGCAGGTAAAGGCAAGTCTGGCAAATAGGAATATTTTACAATCAAGATAAAAGGAGCGTTCAGCACCAGCGTGTTCCTGTTAGTGTGCAGCTCAATGCTGACTGAATTAAGAAATACTGGCTGAGTTTCGAGGCTCTGGTCAAGAAAACAGGGGGACACATAACTGGCTGACTCAAGTGAATCCCTTCAGGAGCATCGGGGCTGTAGAAATACTCTTAGGATGGAAATCAGGAACGTAAAGACGGAACATAAGATAGCTTCGGCAGAGAAAGTTAAGGAGAATTGAAAGAGATTCTATAAGTGTATTAAGAGCAAAAGAAGAGTGAGGGACAAAACAGTTATCCATAATGATCAATGAAGCCAACAATGTAGTCAACTACAGGATCCGAAACAAATATTTCACTTTGGAACTTAGTGTGAATAAAGACTGGGGCGCTCGGGGGACTAAACCATGTTTGTCTGAACTACTATTAGAATACTGTGTGCAATTCTGGTCTCAATGCCATCGGGAGGATGTTATGGAACATGAAAGGTTCGGAAGAAATGAACAAGGATGCTGCCAGGGTTGAAGGGTTTGCTCTTCAGGGAAAAGCCTGAATAAGCTGGGGCTGTTTTCACTTGAACATGGGAGGTTGAGGAGTTAACCGATAAAGGTATTTAAAATCATGATGGTCATCGATAGGGTCAATAGACAAGGTCTTTTTCCCAGGCTGGGGGTTTCCAAACCGACAGGGCATAGCTTTAAAGTGCGAGGGGAACGTTTCGAAGGGACCTAAAGGAAAACTGGTTCCGGCAGAGTCTATGGAATAAACTGCCAGTGGAAATAGTGGAGGCTGATAGAAATACATTTTATATGATGGGTATATGAATAAAAAGGATTTAGAGGGATATTGGCAAAATTCTGGCAAATGTGACTAGATACATCATGCAGGAGTTGGTCTGAAGGGCCTGTTTCCGTGCTGTACATCTCTATAACTCAATATCTTGAAATGAGTCCACATTATCGAAGAGGAGGTGCTGGAGGTTTTAAACCACAAAGGTAGATAAATCCCCAGGCCCTGATTAAATGTATCTCAGGACATTATGGGAAGCTGGTGAAGAAATTGTAGGGCCCCTAGCAGAGATATTTGTACCATGTGTGATAGGCAGGTAGACTGGAGGGTGGCATTGTGGACAGTGAAGAAGGTTTTCTGAGATTACAAAGGGATCCTGATGAAATGCGTGAATGGCTGAAAAACTGTCGATGGAGTTCAATCTGTATAATGCGAGGGAATGCATTTGGTACAACAAACACAGGCAGGGCCTATACAATTAATGGTAGGACCTTCAGTCGTGTTGTAGAACAGAGGGACCTCGAGGTATAGGTACATAATTCTTTGAAGTTTGCAACATGGAGACAGGATGGTTAAAAAGGGACTTGCCACACTTGCTTTCATTACTTTGGATATAGGAGTTGGGAAGTCTCATTGAGATTATACAGGCCATTGGTGAGTCCTCTTCTGGAATACTGTGTTCAGTTCAGGTCGCCCAGTTATCAGAAGGATATTATTAAGCTCGAAAGGGTTCAGATGAGATTTACTGGAATGTGGCTGGTTATGGAAGTTTTCAGTTCTAAAGAAAGGCTGAATAGGTTGATATTTTTTTCATTGAAACCTGAATGTTGACAGATGACCTCGTAGAAGTTTATAAAATAATGAGGGGAATAGATAGAGTTAATGGGAGCTGGTTTTTTCCCAAGGACAGGGGAGTTTCAAGACTAGAAGCTACATTTTTAAGTGTAAGAGGAGAGACATTTAAAAAAAAAGTCATGAGGGTCACATTGTTACACAGAGAGTAGATTGTGTGTGGACTGAACTTCCCAAGGAAGGGGTGAATGTGGGGACAATTACAATGTTTAAAAGACATTAGGATTAATACATGAATAGGAAAGGTTTGAAGGGATAGGATCAAGGTACAGGCAGGTGGGACAAGATCAGTTTTCGAGTATGGTTAGCATTGACCGAACAGTGTGGTCTGACTCTCTGACTATGATTATAATGTTGTGTCATTAATTAACAAAGGCTGCAAGAGGAAGCCAGGAAACTACAGACTGATGAGCCAGACATCAGGGTGCGTCAGTTGTTGGAGGTCATTCTGAGAGGTAGGTGGTATTTGGAACGACAAGGACTGATTACGGCAGCCAGTATGGCTTTGTGCATAGGAAAACATGCCTCACAAATTTGACTTGAAGATAGATGAAGGCAGAGCAACAGACGTTGTTTCTGGCTTCAGCAACCCTTGGTCAGGGTGTAGCATGATACATTGGTTAGTAAGGTTAAGTCACAAGGGATCAGGGAGAGCTAGCCAACTGGATACAAAATGGGATGAAAGTGGGAGACAGAGGGTGGGGGGAGAGGGTTGTTGTTCAGACTGGGGCCTCTGACCAGCAGTGTGCTCTAAGGATTGGTGCTGGGGCCACTGTTGTGCACCACTTACATAAACAATCTGAGTGAAAATATAGGAGTCCCTGTTAGTATGTTTGTGGATACCAAGATTAGTGGAAGAGTGGGCAGGCAATATAGTTATCGAAGGGGATGTTAATCAACTGGGCCAGTGGGCCAAGGAATGAAAGATGAAATTTAATTCAGGCGTTCGATTTAGTTCAGACAAACCAGGGAGGATTAAAGCAGTTAATGGTAGGGACCTGCGCAGTGTTGTCGAACAGAGGGAGATCAAGGGGTGCAGTTACATTGTTCCTTGGAAGTGGCATCACAGGGGGACAGGGAGGGGAAAGCAGCATTTGGCACACTTGTCATCAGTGGCCAGAACATTGAGTACATGAGTTGGAGATATTTGTAACATTGTCGTCAGTATTTCTCCTGGGCAGAGGAGGCCACGGGTTGACCTTATAAAGGTGTATGAAACAATGTAGGGCTTAAGTAAGGTGCATTGCGAAGGGTAGGTGAGTCCAAATCTAGAGCCATAAACATGTGGTGAGAGAGCAAGGATTTAAAGAGGGAGCTGAGGGGCAACATTTTCCACAGAGGACGGTGCATAGATGGAGCGGACTGCCAGAGGAAATGGTGAAATCAAGTACAATTACAACATGGAAATGACACTTGGTCAGGTACATGGAGAGGAGAAGACTGGAAGGGGTATGGGCCAAACACAGGCAAATGCAACTCATTCCATTTAGGAAACATCAAACAAAGAGTAATGCAGCACAGAAACAGACCCAATGTCTTCAGTTGTTGGAGGAGGAGACTATCGAGACAAGGCATGTTGTAGAGACTGAAGCAAGTTACAGCGATACGGATGGTCATCTGGACTGGAGGTTTCAAATATGTGAAATAATTGGTGAGAGGGGAGGAGAAGACAGAGATAGGAACTGTTATAGGAGTTAGAATGATTGAAGACATTGGTCCACAAGATGAGCCATAGATACAATGTTGGAGTGGGAATAGTTAACAGAAAGATCCCAGGCAGCATTACCACTCTCTCATTGCAGGCCTGTTTTCCCCTCTGTTGTCCTGGTGCTCAACAAAACAGCACACGCCTGGATTGAAAACTGGGAACTCCCGATGCGATCTCAGTACAATAAAACTTAAAGTAGAAGTGGTGATTGAGCCTGAGGCGAGTCTGCTCCCCCTCCAGCACTATATCGATGTCATGGCCTGTTAGCTGATGTTTGGAGCCCTCTCATTGCTCTTTGCTCTGTGCACTGTGTGTAATCTTACCTGGTGGCAGGATTTATATAAGGCTCCTGACCTCCCTGACCTTTTTCTCTCTGGCTGACCAAACATCTTCCCAACCAGCAGTTGGCAGGTCTATTGAGTCAATAACTCCTTCAAGTACCTGTAGAAGACACAGAAATAGGCAGAATGGGAAATTAGACTGATGCTTGTGAGGGTTACACATGTAAAATGGCACTGAGCCCCACAGAGATCTGGAAAATCCCAGTCTCCATTCCTGGCCTGTACTGCCTCATCTCTCTGGAGTGGAGAATTCTGTTGGCTCAGGATCTGGAGTAGCTGCGAGAGTGAGAGACGCTGACAGAGGCAGCAATTAGACCCACACAGTGAGGGACCGCACAAGGAGAGATACTGAGTGACATCACCAGAGTTCAGCATCAAATAATTGTGCACAAAGAAAGGGTTTTGATTCATGTTGTACTGGGATGTGCAAACTGTGAGCAGACGAAGTTATGGCCTAGGGGCATTATTGTGAAGCAATTTATCCAGAAACTCAGCAAAAGTTCTCTGGACAGTTTTAAATCCCGCCATTGCAAATGATTGAATGTGAATGAAATGCTTCAAAAAAGATTTAATTAAAAACAGGTAAGTGAGTATTAAACAATTGCTGATGATAAGAAAAATCCATCGGGTGCATTCCTGTCTTTAGTGAAGTAATCTAAGATGGGACTGGGATATCACAGGTATTACAGAAACAACAGCTGAGGGAGGGACAGGACAGGCAGCTCAATGTTCCAGGGGACAGATGCTGCAGGAAGGACAGAAGGGGAGCTGAGAGAGGAGGAGAGCTGCTGGTTCTGATTGGGTGAAACATCCCAGCAGGACTGAGAGAGGATATTCCTGTGGGACCGCCCAGTGAAGCTGTGTTCGTGGAATTAATCAATAACAATGGGCCTTCCCTTTCCTCTGATTGTTCTACAGACCCCGATAACCCCGCCCTCCTGCACCCTGACCTTCTCAAGATGGCGGCCCTGACCATCCTCACTCTTCCCTCAAACAAATGGCGGCCGTGACCCTGGACCACTTCTCTGATCAGAGACCGCCACCTCTTTACCTGGGCCTGGAGGGACTTTTTCGATTTTTTTAACCTTTATCCGGGACTTGTGAATTCTCTCCGCTCCTTTCTCCCGGCGATGCTCCCACACACCGGCTCTGAGCACCGCTCTCTGGAGCCGATCGCAGCCGCTGCCGGAGAAAGCAGCTCCATTTCTCTCTGTCCTGACCAATGTGATACTGCGCATGCTCTGCATAGACACCAAACCACGCGTGCGTCTGAGGTTATCATTGAATTGAGAGAGAATATTCATAACTGCACAGACTGATGGGTAAAATATTATTCATTAACAATTGTTTTGTCGAGTTATAGTCATGGAGATGTCTAACAGTCAAATAGATTGTCCGGTCCAAATCAACCATAACGGCCAGGTATGCAAATTACCAGTCGTTCTGGGAGCTTGAAAAGAAGTTTCTTACTCGAGTTATGTAAATCGATTGGAAATATGTACGTTATCAGATTTACATTTCAACTACAGTATTTCTTAAAATCTCACATTGATTTATAAGAGAGGTTTAATGCTCCACTATGTTGTGAGAATGATCAATCCTGCAAAATAGTTTGCTCTCTGACCAATCTTGAAGCGTTCACTCCCGAGAATGCTTTGGCCCCTCTCCTCACTCACTCTGGTTGGAGAACCAGCCGCTACTCGGTCTTCCTGTTCCGCCCCTTCCTCCCAATTGCAGAGTTGATTCAGGCGTGACTTAGCAGGCAAGGGACAAAGGAAGTTCGAGTCGATGTTTTGTGACGCGGTGAAAATATCCCGAATCTTGGACCGAGGGGCCTGGGTTCAATTCACAGCTTGTGCAGGTGTGTGTAATAACAACTTTTACCAGGTTCATTAAGAAAAACAAGGGAAGTCAGGAACAGAGAGAAAACAATAGAAAATGCATGCAATGTGGTGGGGCTCTCAATGCTCAGATGATTTGACTCTTTACCAAGCGTATCAGGGTCCCAGTACAGACTCTTGCACGCCTCTTAGTGCACAGCCAGATACCACGATTGTGGGGGCAAAATGTTGTGGGCTATAGAGGTGCTTTTCTGGAAGGCGCTCAGTTTTTGTGGTGAAAACTGTTGAGAAGGAGTCGGGTTTTGTATGGAGCTACCTGTCCCCCTCCTGTTGCAGCCTCTTATTATTGTCGTGGCTCTACTTCGTACATGGAGAAAGTGAGGACTGCAGATGCTGGAGATCAGAGCTGAAAAATGTGTTGCTGGAAAAGCGCAGCAGGTCAGGTAGCATTCTCTACCTCGTACATGTTTGGTAGAGATCAGTGACACTTCGTAAGCCCACAATACAAGATCCATCACTCTGTTTAAGACAGTAAAAATCTCTTGTAGCACAATAGTCAGAGAACAATACAGTGCAGAATAGGCCCTTTGGTCCTTGATGTTGCGCCAACCTATGAACTATTCTCAGCTCATCCCCCTACACTATCCTGAAATCACCCATGTGCTTATCTAAAGGATTGTTTAAATCTCACTAACGTGGCTGAGTTAACTACATTAGTAGGTAGTGGATTCCATGTCCTAACCACTCTGAGTAAAGAACCTGCCTCTGACATCTGTCTTAAATCTATCATCCCTCAATTTGTAGATATGCCCCCTTATACACACTAATGTCTTCACCCTAGGAGTGGAGGGTGGGTTGGTGGGGACCGTGGATCTAACGTGGAAGTCACAGAAGGTATGGTCTCTGTGGAATGCTGAAAGGGGTGGGGAGGGAAATATATCTCAGGTGGTTGGATCTGATGGTGGACAGAGCAGAGGATGATGCATTGTATATGGGTGGAAGGTGAGGATGGTGGGATTCCATCTTTGTTGCATTTGGAGGGGTGGGGTTCAAGGGCAGTGCTGTGGGAAGTGGAGGAGATACACTGGAGGGCATTGTTGACCACATGTGAGGGGAAATTGCAGTCCTTGAAATAGGAAGCCACTTGGTATGTTCTGAAGTGTTCTTCCAGCTTGCATCAAGCTTAACTGGAACACTGCAGTAAGCATGAGACAGAGATGTTGGACAGGGAACTGTCTTGTGTGTTAAAGAGCAGGCAACTGGAAGCTCAGGGTCTTTTTTGCAGGCACAATGTAGATCATCAGCCACCATTTCCACCACCGCCACTGAGATGCGAGAAGGTTCCTGTCTCCTCCATTAACAGCTTTCCACCTTCCCACTCCTTTATCTTTCCAAATGTTCCTGTGTCTCTTTGGGCTCTGTCCCCACCTATTATTTACTCTTTAACCCTTATCTCCTGTAGTCCAATGATCTGTAGGTGAGGTGAATTGGCCCAGCTAAGTTTCCCGTAGTGTTCGGGGATGTGCATTAGTTCGGGGGAAATGGAGAGTAATAGAATAGGAGAATGGGTCTGGGTGGGATAAACTTCGGAGAGTGGGTGTGGAATTGTTGGGCCAAAGGGCCTGTTTCCTGAAGGGATTCTAATTTTCCCAGCTGTCATCGGTTCTGAGGAAGGGTCACTGGACCCGCGATAACCCATGGTGTGTGCAGGAGGCGGAAAGGGGAGAGTGGCAGCAGAAACCAGATGAAATGTATCAGTGTTGACTGGGAGGGTTTAGTTCCACTCTGGGCAGGTCGTTAGTCTGAATTAGAAACTCTTGGTCCCACGTTTGCAGCAAAGGGGAAGATGGCTTGGGCCTCAGGCAGTGAGAGGTCCTGGGTTATAGCCACCATCTTTATTTGGGGCAAGGTACAGCAAGGAGCATGCACGTGTCCTCTTCCTGGGTGGGGGCGGGGTGATTTGAAGAGGAGCATTTACACATCAAACACATACCAAGAGAAGTGTTTGCCTTCACTATTCATCTTGCACTGACTGTGAGCTTTGTTTTGTGAATTCATTTTATAGGATATTAATTGAGAATAATTGAGACAGGGATCTCAATAAACAAGTTTCTACAGTCAGCGGAGTCATCGGGATCTGAATATCATTGGCATTTCACTGTGGAACGAGAAAGGTTTGTCTGTTCTGTGTGGGAAAATATCTTCAATATTTTTGTCAAGCCAAAAGCAGAAAGATGTTCAAGTTCATGGTTGGATCACCCTTGGGGTATGTGTTCAATTCTTGGCCCTGCAGCTGTGGAAGGAGGTATTGGCCTGAGAGAGAGCACAGATTAATCCAAATTACACCTCGTCTTTTTGCAGGAACTGTCAGATTTAGTCTCAATCATCCACTTTGTAATGTTAATCTGTAAACTCCCTACTTCCAATTTTCTGTAAATTTTTCGTGGACTCAAATTCCAGCACCATTTCAGGTGGAACGTTCCAGATTCTGACAACTTTCTGTTCATTCAGAAACTGCTGAAGTCCATTTTGACTCTGGGGTTACAAAGGGCTGAATTGATAGATGCAATGCTGGTCCTGAGCTCCCATTGAGGTGCATTGGAACAGTACAGTGTAGGTGTGAGCAGACAATGAAAATGACAGGGCTGCACTGTGAGTGCTGCTTGGCTCAATGAGTGTGTTTTGGAGTTGGGTGTAAATAGTGAGGTGAGACAGGGAGAAGGTGAAGCTGAAACTCTGTTTTAGTTCAGGCCTTTCAGAAATTCACAGTCCCAATGGGAATAGCCAATTTGTCAGTGATACCTGTGGAGTATTTAAGTTTTTAAAGAATGACATATCAGCTTAAGTAAAGATGTTTTTTTGTTATTAGAATGGACATGTTTGAAGTGAAGGAAGGTTACTCACTCATTTAAATTCTCTTAATGGGAGTAACTAGATGAATGTAGAGAGATGTTGTGACAGGAGCCCTCAGACCTGTGGTGTGCTCCTCTTGCACAATGTGGGAAATAAGGGCCGCTTCCTGTGTCCCTGACGGCTATTTGTGCAGCAAGGGTTCCCATCTGCAGCTACTGGGAAACTGCTTTTCAGAGCTGGAGCTGAGAGTGGACTCACTGTGGAGCATCTGCAATACTGAGAATGTTATGGACAGCACGTTTAGTGAGTTAGTCACACTGCAGATGGGGGTTACACAGGCAGAAAGGGAATGGGTGACCATCAGATCGAGTAAAAGGCTCAGGAAGTGAGTACAAGAGTCCCCCGTTGTTATCCCCTTCTCATACAGATACTGTCTACCACTTGGGATTCTGGAAGGGCGGGAATGGGTGGGGTGGCTTCTCGGGAAATCAGCATCAGCCAGGTTCATGACACCACAGAGAGCTCTGCTCAGAACAAGAGGAATGAGAGTGGCAGGGCTATAGTGACAGGGGATTCAATAATCAGGGGTACAGCCAGGCACTTCTGTGCCCACAGACATGAATCCAGGATGGTATGTAATCTCCCTGGTGCCAAGATCCATGATATCATGGAGTGGCTGCAGGACATTCTGGAGCTGGAGGGTAAACAGGCCGTGGTGGTGCAACACACAGATACCAACGATATCGCTAAACAGAGGGATGAGGGCCTGAAAGCTGGACATGGGGAGAGCAGAGATGCATTAAAATGTAGCTCCTGAAATGTAATAATGTCAGACGTACTCCCAGTGCCATGTGCTAATGAGAGCAGGAATGAGAAAGTAGATCAGCTGGATGTGTGGCTGGGGAAATGGTGTATTAGAGAAGGGTTTTGATTCTTCAGGCACTGGGACTGTTTCGGGGTGGGACCTGTACCAGCCTGACCGGTCACCCCGGGCAGAGCTGAGACAAATTTGATGGGGGATTTTACCAGTTCTGTTGGTGAGTTTGTAACTAGTCTGGCAGGGGAATGGGAACTAAAGTGTAGGCTTATATGGGTCAGATTCAGGACTGGGAATGGGAGGTATAATATTTGTGATGTAGTCAGCGGCTCAGAAAGCCAAAGGAAAGGAGGATTAAACAAAGATTGAGTCCCTGTTCAGCCATCAGTCCTGACATCCCAGGAATGTGAGTCAACAAAATATGGAGCTGTTTACATGTCTATGACTCTGTGCTTCTCGAAAAACTCAATAAGGTTTGTGAGACACGACCTGCCCTTGACGAAACCATATTGATGATCTGAAATCATATTGTTGTTTGCCAGATGATTACAAATAGTGTCTCTTATAATCCTTTCCAAAACCATTCCTACAACAGAAGTAAGGCTCACTGGTATATAATTACCTGGGTCATCTCTACTGCCCTTCTTGATCAAGGGCATAACATTTGCAATCACCCAGTCCTCTGGTACTGAACTTGTAGGCAATGACAAATCAATATCAAAGCCGAAGCCTTTGCTATCTTCTCCCTAGTTTCCCAGACAATCTACGGATAAATCCCATCCAGCCCAGGGGACTTGTCTACTTTAATCCTTCTAGAATTGATAACACATGTTCGTAACTAACCTCGGTCCTTTCTAGTCTCACATCTTCTACCTCATTATTATCTACAATATTCTAATTTTCCTGAGTGAAAACCAATGAGATATGTTTGTTTAGCACCTCTCCGATTTCCACAGTGTCCACACTCCACTTCCCACTTCTGTCTTTGATTGGCCTTATTCCTACCCTATCCTTTATTCCTCAAATACCTATAGAAAGCTTTAGGGTACTCCTTTATTCTATTCGCAAAAGACTGCTCGTGTCCTCTCTTTGCTCTTCTTAACTCTCTTGAAATCCTTCCTATCTGATCTGTAAGTCTCCATCGCCTCATCTGTACCATTTGTGTCATCAACACATAAGCCTCCTACTTCTTCGTAACAAGAGATGCAATTTCTGTGGTAAACCACGGTTCCCTTACCTTATCCCTTCCTCCCTGCCTGACAGGGACATACCTATCAAGGACACGTAATATCTGTTCCTTAAACCAGCTCCACATTTCCATTGTCTGCATCCACTGCATTTCGCGACTCCATCCTCTGCATCCTAATTCTTGCAGAATCGCATTATAATTGCCACTGCCCCATTGATAAGTCTTCACCTGTGGCATATACCTATCCCTTTTCATCGCTAAACTAAACATAACTGAATTATGATCACTCTCTCCAAAGTGCTCACCTACAACTAAATCAAACACCTAGTCCGGTTCATGACCAAGCACCAGATCCAATGTGGCATTCCCTCTTGTCGGCCCTTTGACATACTGTGTCAGGAAACCCTCCTGTACACATTGGACAAAAACTGATCCATCCGACGTACTAGAATTATAGAATTTCCAGTCAATGTTGGGGAAGTTAAAGTCCCCCATAATGACCACCATGTTACTTTCACTCTGACCCAGAGTAATTTTGCTAATCCTCTCTTCCCCCTCCCTGGAACTCTGTGGTGGCCTATAAAAACTCCAAGCAGTGTGACCTCCCCTCTCCTGTTTCTAATCTCAGCCCACACTAATTCAGTAGACAAGTCCTCCCCAAATGTTCTCTCAGCCACCGTTATACTATCCTTGACTAACATGACATGCATGGGCCCATTGCGGTGCTTCAAATTCCATGAGGCAGCCATACTTTCTATGACAGACAGACTCAGTCTGGAACCTCCTCTATCCTTAAGACCTTATGCACTGCCTACGCTCCTCCATTTCCCCTTTGCACGTTCCCTTTTCAACCCATCCCATCCCACCCCACCTGCATCACTCCACAATTGGAGCTGTCAAGGGCAGAAGTCTGTGGAAAACCCTCCCTAACCGTCTCTATCCTCCGTTAAGATGTATTTTAAAATCATCCTCCTTAATCAATGTTTTGATCATCCATGAAACACCTTAGGAGATTTGCCATTATGAAAGATTCCATATAAAGCAAGTAGTTGTTGTTATTGCTGTACATTAGGAGAAACAGGAATGATGCTTTCAAAATTCTAACAAGAAAGTCACTGATAGGCACAGTGTGTAGGCTAAATAATAACATCACAATGGGATGGGCAATATACAAAGAAATAACTAATGCCTGTAAAAATGGTACGGCTATTATCATGGGTGATTTTAATCTACATGTAGATTGGTCAAACCAGCTCAGTCAGGGTAGCCTTGAGGAATACATTAAGTGTATCCATGATAGTTTTTTGAACAGTATGAAATGTAACCGACAAGGAGCAAGCTATCCAAGATCTGGCCCCCGTGCAATGAGACAGGAATAATTAATGACCTCAGAGCTAGGGATCCTCTTGCAAGAAGTGATCACTGTATGGTTGAATTTAGAGTACATCTGGAAAGTGTGAAGATAAAATTTAATATCTTGGTCCTGTGTTTGAACACGGGGAAAATAGAATGAGGGAGAACCTGGATAAAGTAGACTGAAAACAAAGATTTTATGGTGGGACAGTTGATGAGCAGTGAAAGATTTTCAAAGACATTTTAGGAAGTGCTCAGCAAAGGCATATTTCAGTGAAAAGGAAGGACTATAAGAAAAGGCGGTGGACAAAAGATAGGGAATTCTACGCCAGTTACCTTATTCTCTGCAGTTGGAAAGATGCGTTGATCTATTATCAGGGAAGAAATAGCAGGGAATCTCGATAGAAATTGTCCCATTGGGCAGACAGAGCATGGATTCATGAAGGGCAGGTCATGCTTGACAAATCGTTTGGAATTCTAAGAAGACATTTCAAGCAAGGTGGACAACGGGGACCCAGTGGACGCGGTGTACCTTGATTTCCAAAAGGCCTTCAACAAGGTGCCATGCAAGTGGCTGTTGCATTATATAAGGGTGCATGGGATAGAGTATTAGCATGGATAGAAGATTTGGTTGACTAACAGGAAGCAAAGAGTGGGGATAAATAAGCCTTATTCTGGCTGGCAATCAGTAACTAGTAGTGTGCCTCTAGGATCAGTGTTGGGACTGCAATTATTTAGAATTGATACAGATGATTTGGAGTTGGGGACCACATGTCGGGTGTCAAAGTTTGCATATGAGACTAAGAAGAGTAGCAGGAGAAAGTGTGCAGAGGACTGGGAAACTTTGCAGAGGAACATAGATACATTGAGTTAGTGGGCAATGGTTTGGTAAGTGGAATATTATTTTTATAAATGTAAAGTCATACTCTTTGGTTGGAGTAACATTAATAAAAAGATGATTACTTGAATTTTAAAAAAAGTTACATTATTTGCTATGCAGAGGCACCTGAATATTCTTCTGCAGGAGGGTGGGTCACCAGGTGTAACAATCAATTCAGAAGGCAAATGGAATTTTGTCCTTCATTGCTGAAGGGATTGTGTTTAAAAGCAGAGGTTATGTTCTCGCTATAATGGGTGCTGGTGAGGCCACACCTGGAGTACTGCATGCAGTTTTTACCTCCTTACGTGCTCAAGGATGTACTGGCACTAGATGGGGTGCAGAGGAGATTAACTATGTTGATTCCGGAGGTGAGGGGTTCGGTTTAACAGAGACGGAGTAGATTGGGATTATATTCATTGGAATTCAGAAGAATGGGAAATATATAAAATAATGAATGGAATGCATAAAATAGAAGTAGAGAGGATGTTTCCACTGGCAGATGAAGCCAGGACAAGAGGGCATCAGCATAAGATTAGAGGCAGCAAATTTAGGAGTGAATTGAGAAGGAATGTCTTGACCTCGATGGAGTGCATTGCCCAGGGAAGTAGTTGATGCTAGTTCAATGAACGTTTTTAAAGCTAAGTTAGTTTTTTTTAAAAAGGAAATAACTAATTAAGGAATATGGTGAGAACGTGGGTAAATGGTTCTGCATCCACAAAATGATCAGCCATAATCTTATCAAATGTTAGAGCAGGCTCGAAGCGCAGGACGGCCTTCTCCTTTTCCAAGATCTTTTGTTCTTATGTTATGCATTCCTCCCTCACTCGTGACTTGTAGATGCTGGTGTTGGATTAGGATGGACAAAATTAAAATTCACAGAACACCAGGTTATAGTCCAACAGGTTTATTTGGAAGCACTACTTTGCTGGTCCTTCATCAGGTGGTTGTGTGATTTTTAACTTTGTCCCTCACTCTTGTAACTGAGAAACAGCAACAAAAGCCACGAAGCAGTGCGCAAGCTCCAGCCAACAGTTGGTATTGAGGACAATGAAGAAGGTTATCTCAGAATACAATGGGATATTGATCAGATGGGCCAATGGGCTGAGGACAGGCAGATAGGATTTAATTTAGATAGATTAGGTTAGGATAACTGGTTGGCAAAAACCGGTTGGACCGAAGTGATTGGTGTCAGTGGTGGACCAATGAAAAGGCAGGGGCGGACCTGGAGGACTTGGCGGCAGTTGGTCCTCCGGCCAATCAGTGAATGAGGGCGGGACTAGACTATACCACGTGATCATCCTCGCGGTGGGCGCAAATGTTGGGGATGTCGGTAAGGAAAGAAATAAACAGCAGGAAGCGGGAGGGAAATGGTGTTGGTGTGGTCTGAGAGGTTTTACAATCATTTGGTACACATCGGAAGATACAACTTTGAACCTTACAGTCCAGTTTTTGCAGCAAACGGGAATATGCCTCGTTGAGTAATCGGCCCGAGTGAGCGCCGCCATCTTTATTCGGGGCAATGATTCACTGGACACGTGCGCGGCCGCCAGCTTTGTAGGGGGCAAAGTTCAGAGGGATGTACGTGCAGCTTTCCCTGAGTCATAGGGCAGGATTTACACAGAGCACATTCAAACCCAGAGAAATGGACTTTTTTCTGGATTTGTTTCATCATTCTTTTAAATGATTTGGATGTGAATAGAGGCCGTATAATTAATAAGCTTGCAGGTGACACCAAAATTGGAGGTATTGTGGGCAATGAAGAAGGTTATCTCAGAGTACAGTGGGATATTGATCAGATGGGGCCAATGGGCTGAGGAGTGGCAAAAAGGATTTAATTTAGGTAGATTAGATTTGGATATCTGGTTGGCATAGGTTGGACCGAAGAAGTCTGTTTCTGTGCTCGACATCTTTGACTGTGGGATCATAAAAGTGAACTCTGCTCTGATTCACCTCTGGGTTCTCTGTCCACTTGTTCCTTATCTAGCTTCCTCAGTCTCTCATGGGTGTAGTTTTGCTCTGTATAGTATTTTACTATTACTTTCACAGCTGTTTTGTAAATGAATTGAAAAATGTAGAGCTGGAAAAACACAGCAGGCCAGGCAGCATCCGAGGAGCAGGAGTATCAACGTTTCGGGCATAAGCCCTTCTTCAGGAATGTAAATGAATTGTCCACTGCTGCCGGTTCCTGATCGTATGCTGTTCCATTATCAGGTTATTTTTTCCACAATATCTTAGACAGTCAAGAATTCTTTTTTCCAATAAGCGAGTGCATTTTCCTTCAATTTCTGACAGTCAAGTTCTGCACCATTTTCATTCCCTGTAATTCATATTGCACTCCATGAAACATCAACTGTGTATTTCTCCTTCCACAGAAGCCAGTGATCAATGCCAAAGCCTTGTTGCCTGTGGAGAGGGTGATGTTTGACTTCCTTGTACTGCTGCAGTTTGTATGGTGAAGGTGGTTGGGTAAGAGACATTACAGATTATTCACTCAGTGATATTGAAGAGTAGAAGATATCTGTACAAATCATCATAGTTTTAATTTCACAAAAATATTATTGAGAAGTTTTGACATAAGGCTACAGATGGAGAATATTGTGTCCAGTGACCACAACCATTGCCAAATAAGCAGTTTTTCAAGAATGCCTTAAAGGAAGAAAGTAGATCTTAGTGGGTTAGAGTGGGGATTCCAGACCATGTTCCCTTGGAGTCTATAGAAACAGTCACACAGGTGAACTCAAAAATAAACACATCATTGAGAGTCTGAACTAAAATGAGTTATTGAGATATGAAAAGGTGTGTGGTGCAGGGAGATAGGAATGATTACAGCCAGGAATTAATTCAAAGGTGCGAAAGTAAATTGTTGTTGCTTATAAATGGGAGTATTTTGATTGATCAGCAGGTTTTGGTACAAGTGAGCACTTTGGCAGTAGAGTTTTCAATATTCTTGAGATTATCGGGAGGGTGAATGTGGGATGCTGGCCAGGAGTGGGTTTAGACAATGAGATCTTGAGTTAACAAAAGGAATGAATGAGAGTTTCAGCAAATGAGCTGAGACTGTGGTGAGGTCAGGTGATATCACTGAAGTCGAAATAGTGGACTTGGAGGGGGTCTGGCCTGTCATCCTCACCTCATTCAGCTGTTTGTCAGTTTGTGAATCAAGTCTGTAACAAGCTCAGGAACTGAGTTGCCCTGGCAGAACCCAAACTGGGCATCACTGAGCAGGTTATTGCTGAGCAGGTGCTTGACAGCACTGTTGATGACACCTTCCATCACCTCACTGCTGAGCGAGTGTGGACTGATGGAGGGGAATTGGCTGAGTTGGATCTGCCCTGTGTTGTTGTGTTGAACATCCCTGAGCAATATTCCACAAAGTCGGTAGGTGCCAGTGCTGGAGCAGTACTTGTCTTGTTGGGCAGCAGGTTCTGGAGCACAGCCAACAGTATTATTGCCAGAATATTGGCAGGGCCCCTAGCCTTTACATTACTCATCCATTTCTTGATCTGATTTGAAATGAGTTTTCAACCAAGTCGATCCATATCTGTGATGTCAGGGACCAATGGAGAAGGCTCATCCACTTGGCACTGCTGGCTGAAAATCGCTGCTAATGCTGTCCTCTTATCTGTTGCATGAATGTGTGAGACCCCTCCATCGGTAAGGGTGGGGATATCTGTGATGCTTCCTCCAGTGAGTTGTTTTATTGTCCATCACTATTCTTGACTAGGTGTGGCAGAACTGCAGAACTCCGATCTAATCTGTTGGTTCTATTTGGTGTTGCTTGTGCTGTTTGGCTTGCAGGTTTGGTAGCTGCACCAGGTTGGCACCTCATTTTTAGGTATGCCTGGTACTGCTCCTGGCATGCCCTCCTGCATTCACCATTGAACCAGGGTTGATTCCCCTGGCTTGATGTTAATGGTCAAGTGTGGGATATCAGGCCATGAGATTTCAGATTGGGCTGGAGTACAGTTCTGCTGCTGTTGTTGGCCCACAGTGAGGCAGAAGTTGCAGGGTCAAGAGGGCTGATTGTGTGGTTGTATTTGCAAGTGCATTGGTAGATGTAATGTGGTCCATCCAGTTTCATTCCTTTGCTGAGACTGTGCAGTGATTAATACAATGAGTGATTTGATGGGCCTACTATCGGGTTTCTTTCCCTCAAGGACATTGGGGATGTTTTTCTGCCATTGACAATGGTTCCATGGCAAACAGTAGTTTCTTCATTCCAGGTATTTTTTTCTTGAATTCAGAGCCACCCTCTACCAATTTGGGATTCAAACCTGAACTTCAGTTGTATATTTTAATATTCTTGATAAATGATAAATACGACAGGTTTGTTCACTTATTTTTAGAATCACTATCACAGGCTTTGTTTATTGTTTTGGAAATAAAAACACTGTCCATTATCCTGTCTCCTCCATCCTCCCTTCCAACAACGAGTGAGGAGCACATGGAGTTTCTCTGTCCATAATATTGAGACAATCCGATCAGCTGCCTCTGCTTCTTCCCTCCCTCTCCACTAGCCCACCGAGCCAAACTGCCTCACAAGGATGCTCCTCATTTTAGTCCTAAACTTGCATTTCCTCGAGTCTCTTGTCAAGCCTTATTAGAGGTCATCTTGACCATTTACCCTAGTGTAGCTAAATTATGGACATTCCAAATCTGTCTGATCCTCCTGCTTGTCACCGCCCCCCCCCCCCCCCCCAATCCAACCTTGCAATTCACAGATCTTGTTCCATGATCTGTCTGTCTGTCTTTTCTGGTTATGTCCTTCTCTCCCATTCTGCTAAAACCTAATATTTGACCTCACCATCATTGGAAAATCCTGCTCCGTCTCCACTCTCTCTCTTTCCTTTCTGAATTAATTGTATTTGGTGTCCCTCCAGGATCTGTCCTTGGTTCATCCTGTTTCTCATCTACATACTGCCAGGAGGTAACATCGCCCAAAAGCACTGTTAGGTTTCACATGTACACTGGCAATGCCCGGCTCTCCCTCCCCATCATCCCTCTCCATTACTCCACTATTACTCAGTTATCAAACTGCTTACCACGCTTCGATTAGCTGCAATTCACTCCAATGAAACACTGCAATTGTTAAACCCATTGCCTTCAGTTGTTATTCCAAATTCATTTCCCTTCCTGCTGTGTCCCTCCCTCTCACTGGGAAGTGTCTGAGGCAGAACTACATTCTTCACAATATTGCTTTCATATCTGACCCCAAGGTGACCTTCTGATCAGACATCCACACAATCACAAACACCAGGAATTTCAATCTCAAACGTTGCTTGTCTCCTTCTCACCCCAGCTCCATTGCTACTGAAACCCTAACCTGTGTCGGTGTTGCCTTTAACTTGACAAATCTGAAAGAGAACCCTTGATTCCACGACTGACCCAGAATCTGGTTCAAGACTCACCCGTAATGGGACACATCCTCTCCATATTTACCCTGTCAAACCTTGACAGAATCCTGTATGTTTCAAAGAGATCACCTCTCATTCTTCCAAAGTCCAGTGAGTATATTCCCAACTTATTCAGCCTTTGCTTACAGGATAATCCCTTCAAAACAGGGATCATCCCAATGGATCTTCTCTGAAATGCCTCCAATAAACTGCACTATTTCATGAACTAAAGTGACCAAATCTGTTCACGTTACTCCAGATGTGGTCTCACTTGCCATTTGTTTAGTTGCCCTAAGGTATATACTCCAAACTCTTATATTGCAAACACTTTGAAATAAGGGACAGCATTCCATTCCCTTTCCTGATTCCCTGTTGTAATTGTGTGCTCGCTTTCTGTGTTTCCTGCTCATTTTCCCCCAGTCCCTTTGGTGCAGCTTTCTACAGTTTATCCCAAGTTATACTCTATTTGCCAACTTGTTGCCCAGGTTTCCTGTGAATATCTCTCTGTAAACTGTTTATAATCCTTTTGGAACTTTCCTGTTATGCCTTTTCTAGGAGATTTCCCCCCTCATTATTCGAAACATGTACTGTGAGCACTGGGCAGTGGGAAGCATACACAGTTGCTATCTTTCAGGGATACTCTGTTTCATGACTGGGAGGAGCTTGTTGCCCATTGGTGAGAATGGAGACATCTTGCCCATCAAGGTGCATGAGCCTTTCACACCCCACGTCTTATTGAGGAGACACAGCGGCAGAATGGAAGGAAAGGAAAGAAAAGGAAGCAAATCCTGCTCTCTATAACTCATTGAATCTTGGGACATTCTATCCCATGTTCAGTCACATGAAGTCCCAAGGTGGAAACTCATGGAAACCCACATAGATTTGCCCTTGAAGTGCCTGCTGACCTCCACCAGGGGTAATGTGTACAGTCCTCCTGGGCCAGGAGGAGGGGAGTGTATGCGTTTCAAACTTGAACTGACAGTGACGGATTTTATAAATTTGTATTACGGGCAGATATTCAGATGGTAATCTCAGTCATTGTAACGCCAAACTGACAGAATTACTCAATACATCAGGCCCTGGATATTCATATTGTGTGAGAGTATTGTGTTCCAGATCAATACCATTTGCTGAATAAAAGTTCTCCTTTGAATCAAACCATCCTCTCAATAGATCTTCCCATATCTTCAACATGTGTCCTGTAATCCTTGTATAATGAGCTGATGGGTGTAAGGTTTATTATTATAATATGTAACTTTTGTAAACTTTTGTCACAGCTCCCCAAATTTCCTTTGCTACAAGGAGAACACATTCAGTCTTTCCAAACCGCTGATTTCCCAATGTCTGTTTGCTCTCTATCAGGTACACATCAGGATTGTGTTGGAACATTCTCCACTTGCCTGCATCAGTGCACCCCCCCCCCCCAACAATATTAAAGAAAGTGAACATCCTCCAGGATAAAGTACTGTACCTGAGTGGTTTCCCATCCACCACCTTCAGCATTCCCTTTCCCCACCCTCGAGGCACAGTGGCATCGCTGTGTAAAAGATCAAGTCAGCATTGTCCTACCCGACCACAGGACTGCTCTCTCATTAGAGAGAGATGTCTGGTAGTGGTTAACCTGAATATTACCACAGCACAGCCAAGGGGAGAAGTTGAAAAGGAGAGTCCATTAATTACGGATGGTTGTTCTTGATGTGCATTAGCAACACACATGTCACGTGAACAATTAATGTTAAAAAAGCCCCACAAATTCTGCAACTAAAATCCCCCATTCCTTGAACCATCCTGGTCAATCTCCTGTGCCCTGTCTCAGGGACCCTGCCATCCTTCACAATGTGTGGGCGATCTGTGGTTCGCACAGACTTAGCTGCTCTGAACCCTGTGGGTGATAGCATAGAGCAACAGTTGCACTAAACCTCACTGTCTGGAAGAGTGAGAGACAGAAATCCTGAAGGCATTTAAAATCTATTTAGGAACACACATGCAAGGCCAAGGCTGACAGGTCTATGTGCTCTGTGCTGGAAAATGGGATTAAAATAGTCATCTGGGAGATTTCTTTACAGCATAAACCCAATGGACCACAAAACCGTTTTCCGTCCTGTAGACCACAGACGCGTAATATAGGAATATGACAAGCCACAATAGAAACCAGGTCAGAGAAGGTGATATGAGAATAGATGATACGTGATTGATTAATGTTTTTTGGAGGAAAATGTGACAGAGGTTAAGCGGGACATTGTGGAGCTCTGGGTGCAGGAATCTGAAATAAAAATGGGTTATCCTGAAGGCTGGAATTAAAGAAAGGCACATCACAGAGATTTGTGAGGGTGGACAAGATTAAAGATAGTGTGTTGAGACTGCAGGAGATTAGAGATTGGAGGATGTTGCAGAGATTGAGATGTCTTTGATACCAGAGATAGTGATAGTTCTGAGGCTAGAGAGGAATTATAAAGATAAGGATGAGTTGTTAGCTTTCCCAACACTCCCTCTTTACTGATAATGATTGTTTCTCTGTCCTCATCTGCCATTGCCTCCATAGGCCTGCGACAATGAGACTACACAGACAGTATGTTCCTGTTAAGGCCAAGGCTGGTAGGCGTCGAGAATGCTGCATGACCTGTAAGATTGAGGCTCTGGTCAAGAAAATGAAGGATATGGCAGGTACAGACCCCACTGTGTTTGTGTGAATCCCTAGAGGACTACAAGGGCAGTAGGAGTATACTTGCGGAAAACCAGGAGGCAAAAAAGGGGACATGAGATAGCTTTGGGAAATAGGTTTAAGGAGAATCCAAAGAGATTCTACAAACACACTAAAGACAAAAGAATAACTAGGCAGAGAATAGCGACCCTCAAAGATCAACAAGTCTGTCTATGGAACAGCAGGAGGTGGGAGAGATTCTGTAATTCTTTCATGTCAGTTTTTACTGAAAGAGGATATGAAAGTTAGAGAAGTTGGAGAAATAAATAGTGATAACTTGGCAAGTGTACATATTACAGAGGAGGTGGTACTGGATGTCTTAAAATGCATAAGGGTGGATAAATCCCTGAATCTGATCAGGTTTATCCCAGAACTTTGTGGGTAAATAGGGAAGCTTTTGCTGGGCCCCTCACTGCAATAGTTGTATCATCGATCGCCACAGGTGAGGTGCTGGAAGATGGGTGCCATTATTTGAGAAAGGTGGTAAGGAAAAGCCAGGGAACTATAGACCGGTGAGCCTGAAGTCAGTGGCAGAGAAGTTGTTGGAAGGATTCTCCGGGACAGGATTTACATGTCATTGAAAAAGCAAGAAATAATTAGGGAGAGTCAGCATGGCTTTGTGCATTGAAATCAGTAACTTGGACTTGAGAAAGACACAAGGTTTCACACAACACACTGGTTAGCAGGTTCAATACCATAGAATTCTGGCGGAACTAGCTGTTTGGATACAGAATTGGCTGGAAGGTCAACACAGAAACAGAGACCCGTCAGTCCGACCAGTACATGCTGATCAGATATCCCAATGCAATCTAGTCCCCCCTGTCAGCACCCGGCCCATATCCTTCCTATTCATATACACATGAAGGTGCCTTTTAAATGTTGTAATCGTAATGGCCTCCACCACTTCCTCTGGCAGCGCATTCCATACACGTACCACCCTCTGTGTGAAAACGTTGCCTCTCAATTCTCTTTTAAAGTCTTTCCCCTCATACCATAAACCTATGCCCTCTAGTGCTGGGATCCCCGATGCCAGGGAAAAGACTTTGTCTATTTATCCTATCCATCCACCTCATGTTTTTATATACATAGATAAGATCACTTCTCAGCCTCTGACGCTGCAGGGAAAACAGCCCCAATCTATTCAACCTCTATTCAACCCCCAGCCTAGCTCAAATCCTCCAACCCTGGCATCGTTCTTGTAAATTTTTTCTGAACCCTTTCAAGTTTCACAACATCCTTCCAATAGGAAGGAGACCAGATTTGTACGCAACGTTCCAAAAGTGGCCTAACCAATGTCCTGTACAGCCGCAACATGACCTCACAACTCCTGTACTCAATATTTTGTCCAATAAAGGAAAGCATACCAAATGTCGCCTTCGCTATCCTATCTACCTACACTCCAAGGTCTCTTTGTTCAGTCACATCCCTCAGGACCTTACCATTCAGTGTATAAGTCCTGCTAAGATTTGCTTTCCCAAAATGCCACTCCTCAACCCATTTACCCATCTGATCAAGATCCCATTGTACTCTGAGGTAATCTTTTTCACTGTCCACTACACCTCCAGGTTTGGTGTCTTCTCATTAACAATACCTCCGATGTTCACATCCAAGTAATTGATATAAATGACGAAATGTAGTGGATCCAGCACTGATCCTTGTGACACTCCACTACTCACAGACCTCCAGTCTAAAAAGCAACCCTCCATCACCACCCTCTGTCTTCTGCCTTTGAGCCAGTTCTGTATCCAAATGATTAGATCTCCCTGTATGCCATGAGCTCTAACCTTGCTGAGCAGTCAGTGTCATAGTGGAGGGTGCTTTTTGTACTGGAAGCCTGTGATGAGCAATATGCTGTCAGGCTGGGTAGTGGGTCCACTGCTTTTTGCCACTTATATAAATGATTTCTATGTGAATATAGGAGCTATGGTTAGCAGGCTTACAATAGACACCAAAATTGGAGGTGCAATGGACAGCAGAGTTACCTGAGAGTACAATGAGACTCCGATCAAATGGGCTGAGGGGTGGAAGATGCAGCTTAATTTAGATAAATGTGAGGCTCTTCATTTTGGAAAAGCAAATCAGGGCAGGATTTTTACACGTAATGGGAAGGTCCTGGGGAGTGTTGCTGAACAAAGAGATCTTGGAGTGCAGGTTCATAGTTCCTTGAAAGTGGAATCATAGATAGGCAGGGTAGTGAAGAAAGTGTTTGGTGTACTTGCCTTTATTGGTCTGTGCATTGAGTACAGGAGTTGTGACACCATTTTGCGGCTGTACAGGACACTCATTCAGCCACTTCTGGAATTCTGCTTTCAGTCCTGGTCTCCCGCTCTCGGAATGATATTGTGAAACTTGAAAGGATTCAGAAAAGATGCAAAGATGTTGCCAGGGTTGAGGGATTGAGCTATAGGGAGAGGCTGAATAGACTGAGGCTGTTTTCACTGGAGAATCGGATGCTGAGAGGTGACCATAGAGATTGATAAAATCGTTAGGGGCATGGATAGGGTAAACAGCCAGGGTCTTATTCCTGTTTAGGTGAGTCCAAAACTAGAAAACACAGGCGTGAGGGAAAAGATTGAAAAGGGATATTAAGGGCAAAGTTTCAAGCTGAATGTAGTATGTGTATGGAATGAGCTGCCAGAGAAAGTGTGGAGGCCAGTACAGTTACAACATTTAAAAGGAATCTCATTGGATATGTGATTGGGAAAGGTTTAGAAGGCTATGGGCCAAGTGCTGGATTATGGGACGAGATTAATTTAGGATATCTAGTCGGCATGGACAAGTTGGACTGAAGGGTCTGTTTCTGTGCTGTACATCTCTGGCACTAATAAATTAAAATTTAGATTTCTCTTTTATGGAGAGTTAGCAGGTCAGACAATTCTCCTTGGAGCTGAGAAGGATAAGCAGTGATTTCGACCAGGAGTTGATTTGATTCCAGGGTATTTCATTTACAGAGAGACAGAGTGAGAAATTTTTAACGTCACAATTTTGAGTAACTATTTTCAGGTAACTGGCAAATAATGCAAAGAAAAATGTGAAGATTATTTTACTCAGTAAGTTCTGAGCATCTGGAACAGTTTGACCGACAGCTGGATGCAGATTCCGTAGTTATTGTCAAAACAAATTTGAAATTTAACATTTTTAAGGAAGGATTTGGAGGGCTCTGTCCAAATGGGAGGTGAGTTGGGACTGACTGGGACCATCTCCAGAGGGAGAGAGTACAGCCCCAATGGGCTGAATAGCCTCCAGTCCCTGTGCTCTGTGATACTGACTCATTCACTGTGAATGATGAAGCTCATCACAGGGCAGAGCCGTAGGGATGTACAGCATGAAAATAAACCCTTTGTTTAAACTGGTCCATGCTGACCAATATGCCAACCTAATCTATACCCATTTGCCAACACTTGGCACATATCAGTCTACACCCTTCCTATTCATATACCCATCCAAATGCCAAATGGTTTAATTGTACCAACATCCTCCACTTCCCGGCAGAAGATTCCATACACGCACCAACCTCAGTGGGGGAAAGAAAATTGCACATCCGATCCATTTTAAATTCTTCCCCTCTCATCTTAAACCTACACCCTCTCAGTCTGGACTCCCCGACCCCAGGGAAATGACCTTGTCTATTTATCCTACCCAGGCCCCTCATGGTTTTATAAACCTCTATGAGGTCACCCCTCAGCCTCTGATGCACCTGGGAGGATCCCACCACTCAGGTCACAATGGGGCCTGGCTGATTGTCACAGCTTCAGACCAATAGGAGAGGTGTCATGATCCTCCAGCCAATGGGAGTGAATGAGGGGTGGGTCCAGCAGGCCAACACATGACCATCAGCTTTGCAGGCGCAGTGTCACTGTGAGGGGGGACTGAATGTGAAGGAGTGGGAGAGACAGCAGATACTGGGAGAGAGATGGAGTTAGTGTGGACTGGGAAGGTTGATAAACACTGTTTCAGTCTGCTGGACCTGAATTAGATACTCCGGGTAAATTAGAACCAAAAGAACTGCGGATGCTGTAAATCACCCACAACTACCAGAAGGTGCTGGAAAAGCTCAGCAGATCTGGCAGTATCTGTGAAAAGAAATCAGTTCGCATTTTCGATCCAGTGATACTTCCTCAGGAACTGATGTTACTGAGAAAAAAAAGTCTGTTTTTATGCAGAAGGTAGGGGTTAAGGAGTAAATGATAAGTGGGGATAGAGGCCAAAGAGAGAGATAAGAGCATTTGGACAAAGGAGTGAATAACGATCTGACGGGGGGAGGGTGAATAGATGTTTATGGGGACTGTTAGTGGCTAACCATAGGTAGTGTGTAATGGCAGGCTACGTAATAACAAGGCCAGGTATGTGGGGTAGGGGGCAAAGACACTAGGATATGGGAGAGTTCAGGACCTAAAATTATTGAATTTGATGTTGAAGCCAGAGGGTTGCAGGGTCCCTGAGTGGGAGATGAGGTGTTGTTCTTCCAGCTTGTGTTACAGTGTGGCTCTGGAAAAGCACAGCAGATCAGGCAGCATCCAAGGAGCAGGAGAGTTGACGTATTGGGCATGTCAGCACTTCATCAGAAATGTGGGTGGTGGAATACGGCTGAGAGATAAATAGGGAGGGGTGTTTGGGGTTGGGGGGAAGGGAGCTAGAGAGGCAATAGTTGGTTGTAGATGGAGGGTCGTGGTGAGAGGGTGGAATGGAAAATTGGGAAGGAAGATGGGAAGGTGGGACTGTTCAAGAGGCCAGTGCCGAGTTGGAGGATTTAATCTGAGATAAGTTGGGGGAGTGGGAGATGAGGAAACCTTGATGCTGTGTGGTTGAAAGTTCCCAAGGTGGAAGATGAGGTGTTCTTCCTCCAGGTGTCGGGTGGCTCGGATTTGGGATGGAGGGCTTGCATGTCCTTGGCAGGGTGGTGGCGGATGGGGTGGGGGGTAGCCGAAGTGGTCGGCCACAGGGCAGTGGGGTTGGTTGGTGCATGTGTCCCAGAAATGTTCCCTGAAATATTCCACAATTTGGCGTCCTGAGAGCAAGGGACACAATAGGTGAGGTGTTTGGGTGGGCAGGGAAATCTCTGCTGGATGTAGGAGGATCAAGTGGTGCCTTGGATGGAGGTGAGGGGAAGGTGTGGGCACAGGTTTTCCACCTCTTGCAGTGGCAAGCGAAGGTGCTTGGAGTGGAGGGTGGGTTGGTGGGGACCGTGGATCTAACGTGGAAGTCACAGAAGGTATGGTCTCTGTGGAATGCTGAAAGGGTTGGGGAGGGAAATATATCTCAGGTGGTTGGATCTGATGGTGGAAAAAGCAGAGGATGATGTGTTGTATATGGATGGAAGGTGAGGATGGTGGGATTCCATCTTTGTTGCATTTGGAGGGGTGGGGTTCAAGGGCAGTGGTGTGGGAAGTGGAGGAGATACACTGGAGGGCATTGTTGACCACATGTGAGGGGAAATTGCAGTGCTTGAAATAGGAAGCCATTTGGTATGTTCTGAAGTGTTCTTCCAGCTTGCATCAAACTTCACTGGAGGACTGCAGTAAGCATGAGACAGAGATGTTGGACAGGGAACAGTCTTGTGTGTTAAAGAGCAGGCAACTGGAAGCTCAAGGTCTTTTTTGCAGGCACAATGTAGATCATCAGCCACCATTTCCACCACCGTCACTGAGATGCTAGAAGGTTCCTGTCTCCTCCATTAACAGCTTTCCACCTTCCCACTCCTTTATCTTTCCAAATGTTCCTGTGTCTCTTTGGGCTCTGTCCCCACCTATTATTTACTCTTTAACCCCTATCTCCTTTAGTCCAAAGATCTGTAGGTGAGGTGAATTGGCCCAGCTAAGTTTCCCGTAGTGTTCAGGGATGTGTATTAGTTCGGGGAAATGGAGAGTAATAGAAAAGGAGAATGGGTCTGGGTGGGATAAACTTCGGAGGGTGGGTGTGGAATTGTTGGGCCAAAGGGCCTGTTTCCTGAAGGGATTCTAATTTTCCCAGCTGTCATCGGTTCTGAGGAAGGGTCACTGGACCCGCGATAACCCATGGTGTGTGCAGGAGGTGGAAAGGGGAGAGTGGCAGCAGAAACCAGATGAAATGTATCAGTGTAGACTGGGAGGGTTTAGTTCCACTCTGGGCAGGTCGTTAGTCTGAATTAGAAACTCTTGGTCCCACGTTTGCAGCAAAGGGGAAGATGGCTTGGGCCTCAGGCAGTGAGAGGCCCTGGGTTATAGCCACCATCTTTATTTGGGGCAAGGTACAGCAAGGAGCATGCACGTGTCCTCTTCCTGGGTGGGGGCGGGGTGATTTGAAGAGGAGCATTTACACATCAAACACATAGCAAGAGAAGTGTTTGTCTTCACTATTCAGCTTGCAGTGACTGTGAGCTTTGTTTTGTGAATTCAGTTTATACGATATTAATTGAGGATAATTGAGACAGGGATCTCAATAAACAAGTTTCTACAGTCAGCGGAGTCATCAGGATCTGAATATCATTGGGATTTAACTGTGGGAAAAGTTTGTTCTGTCTGTGGGAAAATATCCTCAATATTTTTGTCAACCACAAGCAGAACGATGTTCAAGTTCATGGTTGGATCACCCTTGGGGTATGTGTTCAATTCTTGGCCCTGTAGCTGTGGAAGGAGGTATTGGCCTGAGAGAGAGCACAGATTTATCCAAATTACACCTCATCTTTTTGCAGGAACTGTCAGATTTCGTCTCAATTATCCACTTTGTAATGTTAATCTGTAAACTCCCTACTTCCAATTCTCTGCAAATTTCTCGTGGACTCAAATTCCAGCACCATTTCAGGTGGAACGTTCCAGATTCTGACAACTGTCTGATCGTTTAGAAACTGCTAAAGTCCATTTTGACTCTAGGGTTACAAAGGGCTGAATTGAAAGATGCCGTGCTGGTCCTGAGCTCCCATTGAGAAGCATTAGAACAGTACAGGAGGCTGAGAGAAGAGTAAGTGTGAGCAGACAATGAAAATGACAGGGCTGCACTGTTAGTGCTGCTTGGCTCAATGAGAGTGTTTTGGAGTTGGGTGTAAATAGTGAGGTGAGACAGGGAGAAGGTGAAGCTGAAACTGAGTTTTAGTTCAGGCCTTTCAGAAATTCACAGTCCCAATGGGAATAGCCAATTTGTCAGTGATACCTGTGGAGTATTTAAGTTTTTAAAGTATGACATATCAGCTGAAGTAAAGATGTTTTTTTGTTATTATAATGGACATGTTTGAAGTGAAGGAAGGTTACTCACTCATTTAAATTCTCTTAATAGGAGTAACTAGATAAATGTAGAGAGACGTTGTGACAGGAGCCCTCAGACCTGTGGTGTGCTCCTCTTGCACAATGTGGGAAATAAGGGCCGCTTCCAGTGTCCCTGATGGCTATTTGTGCAGGAAAGGTTCCCATCTGCAGCTACTGGGAAACTGCTTTTCAGAGCTGGAGCTGAGAGTGGACTCAATGTGGAGCATCTGCAATACTGAGAATGTTATGGACAGCACGTTTAGTGAGTTAGTCACCCTGCAGGTGGGGGTTACACAGGCAGAAAGGCTCAGGAAGTGAGTACAGGAGTCCCCCGTTGTTATCCCCTTCTCATACAGTTACTGTATACCACTTGGGATTCTGTAAGGGCGGGAATGGGTGGGGTGGCTTCTCGGGAAATCAGCATCAGCCAGGTTCATGACACCACAGAGAGCTCTGCTGATCAGAACAAGAGGCATGAGAGTGGCAGGGCTATAGTGACAGGGGATTCAATAATCAGGGGTACAGCCAGGCACTTCTGTGCCCACAGACATGAATCGAGGATGGTATGTAATCTCCCTGGTGCCAAGATCCGTGATATCATGGAGCAGCTGCAGGATATTCTGGAGCTGGAGGGTAAACAGGCCGTGGTCGTGCAACACACAGATACCAAGGACATCGCTAAACAGAGGGATGAGGGCCTGAAAGCTGGACATAGGGAGAGCAGAGATGCATTAAAATGTAGCTCCTGAAATGTAATAATGTCAGACTTACTCCCAGTGCCATGTGCTAATGAGAGCAGGAATGAGAAGGTAGATCAGCTGGATGTGTGGCTGGGGAAATGGTGTACCAGAGAAGGGTTTTGATTCTTCAGGCACTGGGACTGTTTCTGAGTGGGACCTATACCAGCCTGACCGGTTACCCCTGGGCAGAGCTGAGACAAATCTGGTGGGGGCTTTTGCCAGTTCTATTGGTGAGTTTGTAACTAGTCTGGCAGGGGGATGGGAACGAAAGTGTAGGCTTAGATGGGTCAGATTCAGGACAGGGAATGGGGGGTAGAATATTAGTGATGTAGTTAGTGGCTCAGAAAGCCAAAGGAAAGGAGGATTAAACGAAGATTGAGTCCCTCTTCAGCCATCAGTCCTGACATCCCGGGAATGTGAGTCAACAAAATATGGAGCTGTATACATGTCTATGACTCTGTGCTTCAGCAAAATGGTGGAAATCTGCAAAAATAACAAAAAGTGCTGGAGATCCTCAGCAGGTCAGGCAGCATCTGAAATGGTGACAGATGCAGGAAACATTGCAGCCTTGAAGAAGTGTTTAGATGATCACACCAAGCAGGACAATATCAGTTACACGCTGAGTCCCAGAACGTGGGACAAGCATAAATAGGTGCTTGATGACCAGCATGAATACGATGGGGCTGGAAAGGTGACGTTTCGGGTCAGGGCTATTTATCAAGACTGACAAAGGGTCCGGATCCAAAACATCAACCTTCCTGCTCCTCTGATGCTGCCTGACCTGCTGCACCTCCCCAGGTCCACATTGTACAGACTCTGACTTCCAGCATCTGCAGTCCTTAACTATCTTCACATCCCAGGACTCATCTGGTGATCCTCCTTTACACTCTCCTGGTTATTGAGAGATCCTTCCTTGGAAAAGGGGAACAAAGGTGTATACAGTACTCCAGCTGTGGTCTCACCAAGGCCCTTCCAGAAAGGGATCCCTGTCCCCACCTTATCCATACCGGTCATCAAGCACAGTTGCCTGGTGTGATCATCTCAACACTTCTTCAAGGCTGCAATGTTTCCTGCATCTGTCACCATTTCAGATGCTGCCAGACCTGCTGAGGATCTCCAGCACTTTCTGTTTTCTCTGTTATAGAGGATTGAGAAATTCAAATTGACCTTCATGTTACTGGATCCGTGCCGATCTGAATATCATTGGCCTTATCATCTGGATGGAAAGGTGTTCATTCTGTCCATGGGCGAATATTTCAAATGTCCGTGTGACTGGAAAAAAGTACTGTTAGCGTGGGGACTGTGGAGAGAGATTTCATTGGTTTTTGTAAGTATAAACAATCATGGCACATCTCCCTGGAACAGGTAAGCCACAGATTGGTTTTGTATGAAGACAATTAACCATGAAACCAGAAAGACAAAAGGATTCCTACATCATGGAAAAAGCTATGAAAATGGGATTGTTGTAATGGAGTGAATTATCAATCATTGATTGTAATCCATTGGTGTTGTCACATCGGTTCCAGCGCCGTAGGGAAACACGGGAAATGTGATGAATGCAGTGTCAGTTTAAGTTATTCAACTGGAAAGGTGAAGAAGAAATTTACAAGGATGATGCCAGGTCTCAGGGGTCTGAGGTACAGGGAGAGGTTGGACAAGCGAGGACTTTTTTGTTTAGAGCAGAGGAAACCGAGGGGGAATATTTTATAGAAGTGTATAAAACCATGAGAGGCATGGGTAAGGTGAATGCACTCGGTCTTTTTCCCAGGGACTCGAGGATTGGAGGGCATCAGATTAAAGTTAGAGGAGAAAGAATACATGGGAAACTGAGGGGCAACTGTTCTACAGAAAGGTGGTATGTATATGGAATGAGCTGGCAGTGGAAGTGGTTCAGGCAGGAACACTCTCAACAGGTAAAAGACATTTGGACAAATACATGGATAGGAGAGGGTCAGAAGCAAATGGGCCAAATGCAGGGAAATGGGGTTAGCGTGGATGAACATTCTGGTCGGCATGGGCCAGTTTGGGCCAAATGGCCTGTCTCTGCTGTAGGATTCTATAACTCTAAGTGCATTTGCTATTTCTCCCCCTAACTCTGTTGGTATCCTGGGATGTATTCCATCGGGGCAAGGAGACTTGTCTACCTTTAGCTCCATTAGCTTGCCCAGCTCTAACTCTCACGATAATGGTTATTATCGAGGTCCTCACCTTCCTCAGTCTCCTTATCAATTACTAATATGTTCTTCGTATCCTCCACTGTGAAGACTGACTGCTGTGTGCTCATATTCCTGAACCCTGCTGGATAGGAATAACTGGGCACAGAACTCTGAGAGGTCTTCTTTGAGTGTTTATTGATGAGACATGGCAGTTACATGTACAGTGTACATGCAAAACACTTCCAGGCAGCATCAGGTAACTCCCCACCTGTCCGATGTACAGCTCCCATTCTTATAACTTTGTGGTTTGGGACTTTGAATAGAGACTGTCTCTCAGTATTATCTCCATGGCAACGGCAGTTAGAAAGTCAAGTTCAGTTCAGCACTTTGTGGTTAAACCACACACCCCTCCCCCACGCCCCCGTGGTTCCCTCAAGTATCTGACAGGAACTTCAGTTTCAAAGTGGTATCTATCAGATTCTGATGTGGAGAAGCCGGTGTTGAGCTGGGGTGGACAAAGTTTAAAAACCACACATCACCAGGTTATAGTCCAACAGGTTTATTTGGAAGTACAAGCTTTTGGCGTGTGCTGTGATTTTTAACTTGATCAGGATTATCTCTATGGTAACAGTTAAGTACTTCAGCAATTACAGAGGCCATATGTTCCCCACACAATAGGTTCCCCTCTAGCAGGGTAAACTGCTATTCTGGCCCTGGGGATAGCTACTCATCGCTTTTCTCCCCCAATCCCATCTCGCTTTCTGTTGAGCTTGGAAGTTTTTCTAATCTCCTTGGTCTTTGCCAATTTGTATGCCTTCTATTTCAGTTTGATAGACTCCCTTATTTCCTGAGCCACCCACGGCAGATTACTCCTTTTCCTACAGTCCTTCCTTTTCACTGATATATACTTTTGCTGAGCACTTCGAAAAATTGCTTTGATATTCCTCCACTGTCCGTCAACTTTCCCACCATAAAGTCTTTGTTTCCAGTCTACATTAGCCAACTCCTGCCTCATCCTATTGTAGTCTCCTTTAATATAAGCACAGGATCTTGGGAGTGGATCTAATCTTCCAGCTTTCCATCTGTGTTCTAAGTTCAACCAGACTTATCAGAATTCTTTTATCAGATTACGAGGTGAGGCGATGTTTCCTGGGTGTTTTGGTTTTCATTGTCAGAGACCTTGGCTTTGTAATAAAGTACAGGATAGATATTCACAACAGAGTATTCTGGACGGTGTGAATGTACGACACAATCTAAAACCATAAATCACTGTCTCCCTTCAGTTTAAAATTACAAAATCATTATCTCCTACACGCTTCCTCACTATCTAAGCTTGGAATGCTAATCCACCTGACTATCTGTCATTTTCTGAAAATCTCCTTTGGTGAAGTTGGTGAGTTTTGGATTCGGCTTTCCAGTTATTACCGTAAGAAGATAAGCCCTGGACACAGGAGAGGCAATGCAGCCCTTCGAACCAGCTCCACCATTTAATACGGTGATGATTGAGCTCACCTCAGTCTCAGCTGGATTTTCCTGCCTGCTCTCTCTCACGCTTCAACTCATTGCAAATTAAAAATCTGTATCTCTTCATTAAATTGGCTCATTGTCCTGGCATCCACCGCATTTTCAATAGGGAATTCCACAGATTCACAACACGTTGAGACAAGGACATTCTTCCTGATGAGAATAGAATAGAGTCCCTATAATGCAGAAACAGGGTGTTCATCCATCGATTCCACACCAACCCTATGATGAGCATCCCATTCAGACCCACCCATTCCCTGTAACCCTGCATTTCCCGTGCCTAATTGCCTAACCAGCACATGCATGGACCCTGTGAGCAATTTGGCATGACCAATCCACCTAACCTGCACATCTTTGGACTGTGGGAGGAAACTGGAGCACCGAACAAAACCATGCAGACATGGGGAGAATGTGTAAACTCCACACAGTTGCCTAACGCTGGAATCAAACCCGGGTCCCTGACGCTGTGAGGCAGCAGTGCTAGCCACTGAGCCACCTCTGCTTAAAATCTGCTGCCCATTATTAACCTCCCCACCCCGCAATTGGCTGAATGTATATTCCTTACGTCAGAAATCGAGGTGTCTAAGCAGATGTCTCAGTAAATCTCAGTGACAGCCCACATGTCCTGTGTGTCTGAATAGATATCCTATAGACAACACCCTCCAGCCCACACTTTCTCTCACTTTCCAGGGACAGGTCTCCAGAGACTTCATGGGGACTACAACTCCCATAGTCCCTGAGGCAAGGACCACATGTGTGTGGGGAAACCCAGCACTGTACATGTACAGAATGTGGGCGGGTTTTGGAGCATGTTCTTTGGGTTAACTAGCGGAAAGTATTTCACACTGTGATTGGCAGGAGAAGGGACACATCTGTCTATAGTATTGATCAGTTGGGGGGGGTCAAAGTGACACTACGCCCAGATGGGACCAAGTTCCATTCGCAACTTGTCATAACACTGGGAATTGACCAATGGGAAACAAAGAAGAATCTGACCCATTCTCCCAGACTGAAGGTTCCTCTTCTGTCCAGGATCTGCCACCTCCCTTTCTGTTTCCTTTTGTTTCATTCTGCTGTTACATTATTGCCTTGCAGCAACCGAAGGGAAAGGAAGTGAACCCAGAAAGGGTGCAAAGTCTAACCAGGGACCGGAAGTGGTGGCATGGAATAGTTTATCAGTAACACCATGGGAATGTAGAGGGTGTACATTAGAGGTAGCAGAGTTAGAATGGTGGGAGAGAGTAAGTGGGCTGGAGGGTTACAGCTTTGGGGGAAGAAAGGGGAAAAGGGTATTCCAGAGAAACTAGAATTGTCTGTTCTGAATTTCTAATCTGTACATATTCCTTTATACAGGGTGCTAGATAGTGAAGATTTGCAGACTGAAATCTCAAAATCACGTGCAGATCGTGATTAAATTAAACAACATTTGAAGAACCAAAGATGGAGAATCACTCGGCCAAAATCCTGCAACACTCTCCCTCCCAGCATTGTCGGTCTCTCTGCGCCAAATGGACTGTGAATGGTTCAAGACAGCAGCACACTATCATCTTCTCAAGGGTAACTAGAGATGGGGAATAAATGCTGGCTGAGCCAGTGATGCCCATATCCTGGAAACGGTTTCTACCTCCAGTTGCGGAAACCCAGTCGATGTTACTGCAGGATGATGAGGGACACTGAGTGCATCCTCCAGGAGGCAGCACCATCACATTACCCCTGCCTACACCCACACAGTAACACAGCAACTTCACTGGAACAAAAGGCAGTGAAGCCAAAGGAGGACTTCGACATAGTTCTTCAAGGTAAAGTCATGAAAGGGGATTGGAACACAGCAGGAACAGGAGATTGAGCTGGATGGTCAGCTGTTTCCCAATGAATGGCGGAGCAGGATTGAAAGGCTGAATGGCATCCTGCTGCTATCTCCCAGGTATGTATATAGTCATGGAGCCCGGGTAGGAAGAAGGGGGCAGGGATTCTCCAGGAGATTGCACCTCCACAACAGTTTTCAGTGAGGGATGGTTTGATGGATTTTATTTAACATTTATCTTTAACACAAGGTTTCTAAATTTTGGTTTTAAAATGTTGTAAGAGCTTGTTGCACAGCAAATAAAATTAAAGAAAATAACGTAAACTGTCTGAATATAACAGTTTTAAAGCTTTCAACCTCCTGTAAAACAAAATCCTGTAAAACAAATTCCCAGACACCATCACTTTCCAGCTGCTCAAACTCCAGGGAAATGTTCCCTCCCTGTTTGAACCTTTGATTTGATTTAACAGTTTTTCAGTTCTCGTTCTGTGAACTGTGAAGTGTTCTTTTTCCCCATTTCTCTGACCCAGAAATGTTATCACAGCAACCTTTCCACCATCAAGATCATCATTATGCCATTTTGCTTTTGGTTAACGTATAATCACCAGCAGTGCAAAAGTGAGGACTGCAGTTGCTGGAAACCAGAGCCTAGATTAGAGGGGTGCTGGAAAAGGGCTTTTGCCAAAACATTGATTTCCAGCTCCTCGGATCCTGCCTGACCTGCTGTGCTTTTCCAGCACCACTCTAATCTAGACATATCATCACAGCAGTAAACCATTTGTGTAACCAATAGAATATTTCAAAACAAAGCCATTACAGACCAAGCAAACCATTACAAGTGACAGAATGAGAAGGGACTAAATCAAAGTCGAGTTGTGGGGAGGGGGCAGCGGTGGAGATAAAGCACTTATATCCCCTACGGTGCCCACCTCTATCTAAAGTCATCAAGAGCATTGATGCACACCACATGCTCCTTCTCCTAGAACACCCTGCTGTGTAGACTTTATCCTCAATCATAGAATAAAATCCCTACAGTGTGGAAGGAGAGCCTTGGCCCATCAAACCCCACCGATCATCCGAAGAACATCACGCCCAGAGCACTCTATCACTGTAACCCTGCATTTCCCATGGCTGATCCACCTAGTCTGCACAATCCTGGATACTGTGGACAAGTTAGCACGACTGATCCACCTGACCTGCACATCTCTGGGCTGTGGGAGGAAACCAGAGCATCTGGAGGGGACCCACACTATCCTGGGGAGAATGTGAGAACTCTAGACAGGCCGTTGACCAAGGCTGGACTCCAACCTTGTAACTGATGCTGTGAAGCAGCCGTGCTACAGTCACAATTTAAATCAAAACTAATGATCCCTGCTCATTGTCACATTACTGTTTGTGGAGACTTACTGCCCAGAGAGATATCCTGAGGTTCAGAAAGTGGCAATATAAGTTCAGTCACCCCCAGCCGAGTTAATGTGGTTAACAACAACAACATCAATACTCCAACAGTGTCATCATGTACAAGGTCCACTCCTGACTCTGATGGACAGTAACATCAGAATCAGAGTCCTGCAGTCCACATGGAGCAGGGGGATGACCACTTCCCTGTGAGCACTCACTGGGCTCTCAATCGTGTTGAAGATGCAGCAAATCCCGAGTCTCACCGAGGGGTGAACAGCTCCTACCCAGTGTGAACCTCCTGGGGTCTCAGTGGGGCAGGATGAATCACTGAATCCTCTCTCACAGACTGACCATCTGAATGGCCTCTCCCCCGTGTGGGCTCACTGGGGTCTCAGTGGGGCAGGATGAATCACTGAATCCCTTCTCCCACACTGACCATCTGAATGTCCTCTCCCCCCGTGTGTGAGCTCACTGGGGTCTCAGGGGGTCAGGATGAATCACTGAATCCCCTCTCCCACACTGACCATCTGAATGTCCTCTCCCCCCTGTGTGGGCTCACTGGGGATTCCGCAGGTGCTGCATTTGAGTGAATCTCCCCCCACACTGGGAACAAATGAATGACCTTTCCCCAGAGTGAGCTCACTGGTGTTTCAGCAGGTCAGAGGACTGAGTGATTTCTTTCCCACACACAGAGCAGGTGAATGGCCTCTCCCTAGTGGGAATGCACTAATGTCTCCACTGGTGAGAGATTTGAATGAATCCTTTCTCACACATGGAGCAGGTGAAGGGTCTAAATCCACTGTGCCATCTCTGGTGCCTCAGCAGATTGTAAGATCGTGTAAATCCCTTCCCATACGTGGGGCAGGTGAACGGCCTCTCCGCAGTGTGACTGTGTCGGTGACTGTCCCAGTGGGGGTGGGGGGAGGGGTAAGTGAATTCCTAATTCTGATTGAGTACGTCCTCCTGTTTTGTCAGTTATTATTGACAATCTCATTCCCCTCGCACCAGAACCTGTTCCTGTGTTACAGAAACAGCAGAATGGTCAGCTACAGCTGGTCACCTGACTGATCACTGGACACGAATGGTTCACTCTCCGCAGATGCTGCCAGACCTACTGAATCTTTCCAGAAATTTCTGATTTTGTTTCTGATGTCTCAGCATTTGCAGATGTTTAGTTTTCCAATACTCATCTTGTCTGTTGCAGAGGAGTTCATTGATGAAATTAGAGGGGTTTGAAAGTTGTACGTTAGGTCACACATCAGCTATGATCATCATGAATGGCAGAGCAGAGTTGAGGGGCTGAATGGCCTCCTCCTGTTCCAATGAACGTTATCCATCGGCAGCTTGTGGTAACATTTCCCCTCACTGATCACTTCACCTCCATGTCGAACACACTGTTACTGACTGAACAAACCTCCTGTGTTTGAACTAAACCTGCTCATGTTCAGTGGCTCCCTCTCCTACCACCCGGGTTTAACTCTCATCATGGAATGCTGTCTTGTATTACTGCAGGAATGCCCAAAAGGACTAATCCTGGAGTCTGTATCCCCTGGGATCCACAATCACTGTTTATTTCCTTCTTCCTCTTTCATTCTGGCGAATGAACACTCGGTTTCAATCCAATCTCCTGTCATACTCTTCAACGTGCCCATGTGGTGGACCAGAGGCAGCTGGGATTTAATGAAGGGATGTGGGGATTAGGCGGAAACACGAGGAGAGGCGACAGCAAAGACAGTTCTCATTGTAACGGCAGAGTTTCTCCATGACCTAGTGAGTGGTGAGACACCTGAGTTTGTGGGGGAAGACATTCAATCAGGGATTTGGTAAGACACACAGACATTGACCTGTCCATCTGATTGTTAACTCAGATAGATAGAAAGAAAGATGCACATTTAGACAGCACCTTTGATGATCTGGGGCAATGAAACATGCTTCCAACCCAATGATTTCAACCACAAATCTCTGAAAACACAGACACAAAGCTTTCTACTTGTACCAGGCTGTCTCTGAGCCTCTTCTTTTCTTGAGAAAAGCGTTTTGAGCTTATCAGCATTTCCTGGTGATTATAACCGCTTTGTTCCTGTAAGATTTGTGACTGAACCTTTATTTTCCTGTTCCTTGTGAGTGATGAAAGGAGCAGAAACAGTTCCTGACCTGTGAGGGGTTTCAGTTGGAGCATTTATATTTACAAATCCATTCCTACCCTCTCATACAGTGTGAAATTGATGTAAAACTGAAGGGAAGGAGTGAGTGAGCACCCACAGAATCATATGTGTGAGTTGAATGAACCTGGCATGAGGAAAATTGGACAACACTCGCAGCTAGTTGGAATCACAGAATCTAGTGGGTGCAGAAAGAGTCTATTCAGCCCATCGTGTCTGCAATGACCTGCTCACCCACCCTACCCCTATAACCCCACATTAACCATGGCAAGCCCAACCCACATAAATTGCACACTGCAGCCATGTTAGCATGGCCAATCCAGCAACGTTACACATCTGTGGGAGGGTCACAAATTACATCCAAATGCTCGGAATTGTGGATGAAGGTTCACAAATACTTGACTCTGACACAAATGCTCTGCTTTTCAAAATAAAATCAAGGGGAAACTGCAACCGGAAAGATTTCTGATTATCTCAGGAGGAAGAGAATTCAAAACTCGTGCCATTGACCCAGGGGGCGCAGTGATAGTTACAGAGGTCTGGGAACCATCAGAAATGTAACAGGTTGTGAGCAAGGTGGAGATGAGACAAGGACATAAAGACAGTCTGTCACACGACCAAAGGCAGGAGAGATTAAATAGCAGAAATGGTCGATCCCCAAGGTCACGGGGGTTAGAATTAGGACTGGGAAAGAAACAAGGAAACAAGGTGTGCAGCTGTCAAAGAAATATGTTAAAAACAGATTATAAAAGCATAGAGGACAGAGTACAGTCTGAAATTGTTGCTCTCAATACTGAGTACAAAAAGCTGGGGAGTTTACAGCCAACACATCTCAGGATTGGCCAAGTGGCCTCGAACTGTGATGTAACTTTCTGATAATTTTTTTTTCTGAAATTTGTAGTTAAAGTCTGATGACACTAGTAACTTTTCAAATTAGACTGGAGTTTAATATTCTGGAGGAGTGTCAAATAAATCACATTGATCACATTCTGCAGATCTTAGTCCAGTACCCTGCATGTTCCAGCATTTCAGTTACATCCATGTCCTGCCGGTGGGACAGGATGTACAGAGATAGTGACAATGGTGTCTAGGTCATTCCATGCTATGATTCTGTGCGTATGATTGTGTCAGCTTGTTGCTTGATGAGTCTGCGTTCCAGCTCACCCAATAAGCTGTTAGCAGGGCAAGACACTACAGTTGGAGCTCCTCTTCTCGCCAGTTCCTTTCATTTCTCCTTTTTAAAAATTCCTTTCTCCCTCACTCTCCACTTTGCAGACTCTGACACAAGTGTCTCAACATTGAATCATGACAAATTTTTTTTAAAAGAACATGTCTCTACAAGAAAACCAATGGGGGGAAATATATTATTCTTGCATCAACTGCATTTTTAAACAAAAACAATCCTGTTAAATAAACACTGTCTCATTTTTTCCTTCAATTCTATCAAGCGAGCTATTGTATTTGATCCCTCAGTTTACCGATCTTAATAAATATCCAATCAATTTCAACATGCTTACAAAGTATTGAACCAATTTATCTGTTTAGGTTTTAGCATTAGTTATTAAGTCATTACCATTACAATAATTGCATAATAATTGGTCTGGGTAATAAGTAAACTGAGGTTCACAATTTAATTTATTGACTGTTTGAAAAATGGTACAGTATATCCTTTTATCAGGATTCTAACAGTAATTATTAAAGAATTTGCATGACAATAATTATTATATGGTTTAGTTTATCTTGCTAACAACTACAGTGAAGTTCATATTTGAATTTAATCCAATCTTCCCTAGTACCTATACAGTAATATAAAAATCCATTTTATTTCCAATCAACAAACCTACAAAAGAATCCATTATTTCTGATGCAACACGCACTGTTAAAAATATGACTTTTGCTCATTTGAATGATCTGTGTAATCCCAGCCTTATAAATTTAGAAAAACCTAATTAATTTTCCCTGCAACAATTCCTGTTCATTTTTGCATATAGCACGGTCAAATAGCAAGATGAAATTTATCATTATTCTTAAGTATGCTAATACAATTTTGAAATCTATATGTTGCTAATATATAAATGTTCATTTCCATCCATAGAATATAGAACAGTACAGCACAGTACAGGCCCTTTGGCCACAATGTTGTTCCGACCTTTTATCCTCCTCTAAGATCAAGCTAACCAACATGCCCTTCATTTATTATCATTCATGTACCTATCCAAGAATTGCTTAGATGTCCCTGATGGATCTGAATCTACTACCACCACTGGCAGTGCATTCCACGTACCCACCATGATCTTTAAAGAAACTATCTCTGACATCTCCCCACAACTTCCCCCATTCACCATAAAATTATGCCTTTTTGTGGGGAAAAGTCTTTCATTATCCATTCCATCTATGCCTCTCATCATCTTACACAAAGCTGTCAAGTAAACTCTCATCCTCTTTCACTGCAATGACCAAAGCCCCAGCTCCCTCAACCTTTCTTCATAAGACATGCCTTCCAGTCCAGGCAACATCTTGATAAATCTCATCTACACCTTCTCTAAAGCATCCGCATCCAATGTGTAATTAGGTGATCAGAACCGATCACAATATTCCAAGAGTAGTCTCACCAGGGATCCATAGAGGTGCAGCATAACCTCGTGGCTCTTAAACTCAATCTCCCTGCTAATGAAAGCCAACACACCATGCACCGTTTTAATAACCCTATCATCTTGGATGTCAGGTATGAGGGATCTATGGACGTGGACCCCACAATCCCACTGTTCCTTCACATTGTCAAGAATCCTGCACATAATCTGAAAATATGCATTCAAATTTGAAATTCAAAAATGAATAACTTCACATTTTCCCTGGTTGAACTCCATCTGCCACTTGTCGGCCCAGCTCTGCATCCTGTCAATGTCCTCGAGCAACCAACAAATGCCCTCCACACTATCCACAACTCCACCAACCTTCGTGTCATTGGCAAACCTCCTAACCCACTCTTCCACTTCATCATCCAAGTCATTTGTAAAAATCAAAAAGAGCAGAGGTCCCAGAACTAATCCCTTCAGAACACCATTGGTCACCGTGCTCCAAGCTGAAAACTATCTCTGTAATCTCACCCTGTCTTCTATGGGCCAGCAAATTTATTATCTAACCAGGCAGGTTTCCCTGTATCCCATGCCTCATTACTTTCTAAATGAGCCTACCATGGGGAACCTTATCAAACACCTTGCTAAAATCCATATACACCACATCCACTACTCTGTCCTCACCAATGTGTTTGTCACATCCTCAAATAATTCAAAAAGGCTTGTGAGGCATAACCTACCACTCACAAAGCCATGCTGACCATCTCTAATCAATCTATACTTTTCCAAATAATCATAAATCCTGTCTCTCAGAATCCTCTCCAATAATTGCCCACAACTCATGTAAGACTGACTCATCGATGATTCCCAGGATTATCTCAATTGCCTTTCTTGAATAAGCGAATAACGTTTGCCACCCTTCAATCATCTGGTATGACTCCAGTGGACAGTGAGGATGCAAAGATCATTGCCAAAACACAGTAATCTTTTGCCTCCCTTCCCATAACAACCTAAGTTATATCCTTTCTGGACCAGGGGACTTATCTATCCCCATGACTTTTCAATATTTTCAGCACATTCTCAGACTTAACAACGACCTGTTCGACCATATCAGCCTGTTTCACGCTGTCCTCACAAAGAACAACGTCCCACTCACTCGTGAATACTGAAGCAAAGTACTCATTAAGGACCTCCCCTCCCCTCTCAGACTCCTGGCACCTTCCTTCACTATCAGGGATATAAATGTGGAATTACGCCTCAGCACTGAATTAATGTAAAGATGTTGCAGTGTACAATCACTCGATTAATTTGAATATTGAACTGTATTTTAACTGAGAAAACACAGTTGAATTGATTTGATGATATTTCACATCATGCTAATGTTTATTGTATTTCAAACCACAGTAAGAGTTTCATTTTTACACATATAAAACTTAAAATTCATCTCACGTTTATGTACAGAAAATAGAATTACCATCTGCTTGTTCCTTCCTTTTTCAATGACTGTTCATTTTGAATTTGTGGACGTTGTACATTGTTGAAAGGAAGGGACATTGTCTTCAGCTGAATATTCACATTGAATGACTGATGCATTTTTAAATCAAAGTACAATGATCACGCAGTTTTGTCAATTTGTATTTCAAAGAATTGTCATGAGATTCCTGTTTATTTAAGAGTATCATTCATTTATTCTATTGTTATTGTAAAATATTGTTTAATTTGCAGTCCATTAAACACAGAAACTACCTAATTAATTCCCATTCAAATTACAACAATAAACGGCTGATTAGTTTTCATTTGAGAAACTACATGAAACACAATATTGCAGTCCTGCCGTCCTGAGTGGGAACATTATGAAAGGAGCTTATGGAGCTGTGGTAGTGTCTCTTTTACTAGACCCGAGGGAAGGTTTCAAATCACACCTTCAACAGAAATATATCAAGAGCTATCTGAATGTTGATTAGAGAGTACCTAAGCACAGACTGAATTGTTATTCAATCCAACAATAGATCTGCTTTTATCTATTAGATCAATAATCACAAAATCTGATACTTATCAGAATACCAATTTACAAAGAAATATGTGTTGGAAAATTCGCTTTAGCCACTTGCTTTTACAAAAGACTTTCATCTGTCCCTGTTTTCTGTAACTGAAAGAAATATGAAGAGGATTTTCACTTTTACGAAAAAAGGGGACATGTTTCCCATATAAATTAATGTTTCTTCCACTAACGCCTTTTCAGATTATGTAAGGTTTCATAATAACGCTTTACTTTCAGATAGTGGGGATGCCTGTATCTAATTCTGTCGCTTATAAGTTCCTGGAGAATATTTGAAAATGTTGCAGAATTCAAGATTACGATGTCTAAGTAATTAGATTGATCTTTTTTTTGTTGCAAAGGGGCAAGTCCAAACAATTGAAACACATTAAACATTGTTCTCTCATGCTATAAATTTGAAATAAAGTTGATACCTTCTTCAGTAAACTAACAAACTCTACCACCTATTACTTGTCAGTCAGCTGATTGCCTACTTTGTAACTAAATGTTGTGATTCATCTAAATATTACTCTGTCCTTTGATCAAAGTGAATTTGTAATTGTTGGTCAGTTTATGAATTGTCAGATACTTGTTTTTATTTTTCCATTCACCAGTTCATTTTGACCGTAAGATTGAAATGCTTTGAAAATATTGGAGTTCGTTCATTTAAAAATAAGGTTTGCACATCTCTCACATATCTCATTTCTTGTATTATGATTCAACAATGTTTTCTCGTGGAATTCAAGTAAATTCCAAACATTTGTTCACTTCAAATAATGTCTTTAACACCCAGTTATCAATCTGATGTTAATGTTTCAGATGGTTACATTGACATTGATTAGGTACTCATTCAGAGAGATCAACTTACAATTATAAACTATTTGCAGGATTATTGAATTGAAAGAAAGATTCAGACGTGCAAACATTTTTGGAAGGAATTGCTTTTTCATTCAAATGTGTAGGCTTTTCAAGAATTATATATCACCTTTCACTGGTTTTCTTGTCGAGAAATCAACTTTATAATTCATGTGAATTCTAATGTGTTCGTATTTTGAAATTTGCATCAGATTTAAGAAGAAAAAGAGGAAGAATTAACATGGAATCTTCAGTGAATAGAAAGCACAGTAAATTAAATTGACAGAGGCAACTTTTAGTATTATCTCTGAACATTCAGTCAAATATTTCTAATGTCAAAAGAGAGTGGTGCTGGAAAAGCACAGCAGGTCAGGCAGCATTCGAGGAGAAGCAGAATCGATGTTTTGGGCCTGAGCCCTTTATCAGGAATCTTTTCTGAAGATGGTCTAATGCCCGACAGGTTGATACACCTGCTCTTTGAATGTCCCTGCCCTTTTCCAATGCTACAGCTTTCCCAACATCTCTTGCCATTAGAACCCTTGGCCATTCATAATAAAGTATAACCATGCTTTGAACAACCAGTGTGGTGTATAACTACTGAACTGAAATGCCAGAGGACAACGATTGCATTTATTGGAGGGAATGATAACCAGATCCTTTATGTGATAATGGTGATTGATCTCAGAAACAATAAAATTTTACTGTGATTATTCCACAACAGTAATTAGATGGTCATGAAGATCTTTGTGTGGCTTTATGTGCAGTGTTTTGTGTGAACATTGATTTCAGTAACATGGAGCTATTTTACAAGATTGACAATTAATAGTTAAATACTGGATTAGTGGTGCTGGAAGAGCACAGCAGTTCAGGCAGCATCCAACGAGCAGCGAAATCAACGTTTCGGGCAAAAGCCCTTCATCACAGTTAAAGATAAGTTTTAAATGCAACATTTAAAAAAATTGTCAGTTTTGTTTAGCAAAACACAATTCTAAGTTTATGGAATCCCTACTGTGTGGAAACAGGCCATTTGGCCCAACAAGTCTACACTGACGTTCCAAAGAGTAATCCACTCAGCACCATTCTGCTCTCAGATTACTGGACATTTACCCTTGACTAATGCACATAACCTACACATCCCTGAATAGAACGTGCAGCTTATCATGGTCAATGTACTTAACCTGCATATCTTTGGATTGTGGGAGAAAACCAGAACATGCAAACTCCACGCAAACATGTGGCCGAGGATGGAATCAAACCCAAGTGCATAACACTGTAAGACACGAGTGCTAACCACTGATCCTCTGTTCTCAATGCCCAACCCCATGCAAGAAGTGAGATAAGTGAGAGACGTGCAAAGTCAAATTTCAAATGAACACTCTCTGATGTTGCCAAAGCGTATCAATCTTACATTCAATATGAATAGGTGAATCGAAAACAAAAAATAGAAATCCCTGACATATCATGAATGAACAATAATTAGAAAATTAATATGATCAAAGGGCGCAACAATATTCAGATGAATTGCATTGTTTAATTACAAATTTGGGAACGGGCTAACTAATGAATAACGGGAAGTGACATTTGTTTACTTCACTGATGAAGAAATTGACTTGCTTTTCATCTTTGTAACACTGCAGAATAGCAATTTATGTGCCTGAAATGTTTGAATTCAGCTCTTCCCAATAAAAAAAATCAGTAAAATCACATTAACTTCTTCATCTTTAAGACTGCAACAACATCAAATACTTTCCAGGAATTTAGAACCAGCAGATTTAGTTAATTTGGTTCCTTGGGAACTCGAAGAGAATAAACAGCAGATTCTGTGAATTAGTCATTCAATGTGATTATTCAGCTGAAGACAACATCCCTTCTTTGCAAAAATGCTCAACTTCGAAAAATTCAAAATGCATTCTCATTGTTTAATGAAACAATACAGAAATGTTAATTCTTTTTCATTTGACATAACAAAACGCAGGAATTTTACATGATTTTGTGTCATGAAAAATACTTAAATCTTATGATGATTAGAAATACAGTAAATGTTCGCATCAAAGTGAAATATATTTAAATGAATTCATTATGTTTCTGCGGGTAAAATTAGAATTAATATTAACAATGATTGAGAGATTGCACACCACATTAGTTATTCATGTAAAGAGCCGTAATTCCACGTTCACAGCACGTACTGGATTGAATAATTATTAGGTATGAGCAACAACTGAATTATAAAATTCGATCAATGAATTTAGAAATAATGAGAAATCTCGTTTTGCTATGTGACTGAGGAATATGTGCAAACAAACAGGAATTATTGCAATGAAAAGTAATTGCAGGTCTGTGAATTTAAATTCTGTGATTACAGAGATCATTCAAATAAGCAAACATCAGACATTCACAATTAATGTTGGATGGGAAGTCCTTGGATCCATTGTGGGAAACTTGACCTGAAAATAAAGTTTCATATTGCAGTGTTGGTACTCAGAAACAATTGGTTAAATTAAAATGTGAATCTCGCTTTACTTGTTCAAAAGACTTTCTTAAATAATTGCACAATTATTATCATGACAATGACTTGATAATGTTGCTATATGAGCAATTAAAATGATTCAATATTTCAAAATATTTGCTGTTATGTTGATTGGATATTTATTCAAATTGGTAAATTGTGAAATAAAATATAGTAAGTATCTTTATGAATTGAAGAAAAAATGAGCCATTCAGTGATTATAGAAAATTTTTTTCTTTCTTTACTAAAAAATGAAGGTAACACAAGAAATATGAATTTCTATCAAATGGTTTCATCATAGAGACATGTTATTTTAATTTAGATGATTAATATTATGGTCAGAGTTCAGACATTTGTGTCAGATTTTGGAAGAAGGTTCATAGATAATGAAAGTGAGCATGAAAGTGAACAAATGATACAGTCAATGACATTTGGTATATAAAGGAATTATAATAATTGTTCATTCTTGTACAGTGATGTTGGAATAGAAAAGACAAAAAGAATTAACATGTTCAAAACAGTTATTTTCTTACAATTAAATGAAACCAATAATCATTTTGCAAAGCACGTGATTTGGAAAAAAAAACAGTCATTTACTGTGTTATATAAACTGAAAACTACTTCCACTTTGCAAAAATGGAGACTTTCCCAAATTCAAAACTTAGGTTTGCTGAATTATACAACAAAAACGGTTGTAATTTGAAATATCTCTTGCACACAAATTTGAAATAAGTAATCTTAAAGATTTTTAGAATCACAAAACTTTTGTTGTTTGCATGATTGTATTACAGTCAATATCGTGATAAAGTAGAAGCATTGTTTTAAGCAACATAAATCATCTTTAACTACAGAACTGAAATAGAAGATATCAGTTGCATTTGTTGCATGGTTTCAGGAGCAATAAGGTACTTACTCAGGTTAATCTACTGAACAATAATCAGATGGTGATGAAAGTCTTTGTGTTGTTTTATATGTATTGTTTAGTATGAACATTGGTTCGATAAAATTTAGATATTTACATGAATTAGGAACAGAGTGATAATTGGGTGCGAATGATCTGATTTAAAATCAGACAGTTTTTGATAATTACGAGGATTGCTGAACGAAACGTTCTTAAACCATCATGCAATCAATGGGATAAGTGAGAGATATGCAAATTTAACTTTCAAATGACACACCCTGACATTTTCACACCATTTCAATGTCACATTCAATATAAATAGATGACTGGAGAGCTAAAAACAAATCTCACACAATTCATAAACTGACCAATAACCAAAAATTGATAAATAATAGCAAGTGACATTTGTTTATTTTACTGAGAAGTAATTGATCTTTTCTCATATTTATAGCAGTGGAGCATAAAATTCTGTGTTGTTTTAACTAAGATCTACAGAACAAGAGAAAATTAATGACTATCATGAATGTATATTTCAGCTTTATGACTGCAACATTCTCAAATATTTTCTCAGGAATATTGATTGAGTGGAATTAGATACATTTTGCAATGAGTGACTAGAAGAAAGTATATAGCAGATACTGTGATTATTGGAATGGACGATGATACCTCCAAATAATCTACTGATATTGTGATTGGATATACAGTAAGTGTCAGAATCAAAGTAAATTATAATCATATCAATTCAAAAATGTTTCCAAGTTTAAAATAAATACAACATTCACAATGATTGAGAGATTGTACATTGTAATGTCCTTGCAGTATTTATTGTACAGAAGCATAATTCCACATTTGTAGCCCTTACTAGATTGCACAATTATTAGATATAAGATATATTAGCAACAAACGGATTTTAAAAATATATATTCTTGAATTTGAGAATAATGAGATATCTCATCTTGATATTAGACTGAGTAATATGTACAAAAGAAGAGTAATATCTCAGGGAAAAGGAATTGGAGCTCTCTGAATTTCAAAGGCTGAGATAATTGTTACCAGAGCAAAAATCAGACATTTACAAAGAATTTTGCAAGGGATATTATTGGTCGTTTGGTATGTGCATGGGCCTGAACAAATAGGTATTAATATAGTAGCATTGACAATAAGAAATAATGAATTAAATTTTCAAAAAAACACTGCATTTTTACCAAGTCTATGTTAAATTGCTGTGCAATTATTGTAATTGATAATTGCTTTTAGAATCCTGATAGATAAATTGACTTAATATTTTGAAAACACTTTGCTCTGATGTTGATTGGATATTCGTTAAGATTAAGAAACTGAAAATTAAAGCATAAAACTTAGCTTTATGATGTGAAAAAATCATTCAGCAGCAATTGAAAAAAATGATTTTGATTAAAAATGCAGGCAATGCAAGATTTATATGGTTCCAATAGTTTTCTTGAAGAGTCATGACAATTTTGTTGATGTAATTTTTACCACAATAAATGTTCCGATATTTATTTCAGAATTAGGAGGAAAACAATTAGGCCATGAAAGTGACTATTATTGTGAACAAAACACAGGGTCACTGACATTTGATACGGAAAGGAGTTCTCATAATTGTGTGATTATTGTTCACTGACATCTAATATGGGAGGAAAAGTAGAATTGTCAACATTTCCAAGCAATTTTTTTCTTATAATGAAATGAAAATAAAAATAATTTTGTAGGGCAATTTGTTTGAAAAAAGGAAACAGTCATATCAAATGACATTTGAGCTGAAGACTCGTTCCCGTTTCCCCCATTGTAGTCTTTACAATAATTTAAAACTTAGTGTTGGTTGAACGAAAGAACAAATGGATATAATCGAAATGTTTTCTTGTACACCAAAAAAAGTAAATGTAAATCAATTTTATCATGAAAATTATATCGCTCTGAATGTAATCATTTCACACACAATAAATGTATGTGTTGAATTGAAATGTCATCATAGCTGTAGAATTGTTTTCACTGGCAGGGAATGAAGACTCAGAAGGCAATCTGAGCTCAGACATGTGGAAGATGTTTACTCATGCAGCAACCAGTTAATGAAGGGATCGTCCCCCGAGGCCAATCTCGGAAGGGAGATCCATAACACACTGTAACATGTACAGTAAAAAGCAGCATTTTTATGGACTTTATGCATCACAATGGCCACGTGCAACGTGATTACAGCCCTTCCCTCCTCATCCAGCCACCCAATTGAAACACATAATCGCAGATGGGCATTCTAATGGACATCCCCAGATTCCTATTGGGATCTTTCCATGCATCTTATTGACTTAGATTCCAAAGTTATTCCTGAACTCCCTCGCGCCCCTCAGGATACCTTATCAGCTGGGACATTTTGAGTTCTGCTATTCATTATATTTTATTTTATCAAAGCCAATTACTCCTCATATCGTTCACTGTCTTAATTATAGATGTACAAAGAAATAGAAAAGACCGTTAATTTTAGCTTACTTGCTATAAGATTAGTAATATGACTTGTGTTATAAAGTTTGTTATATTGTGTAAAATTATACAGCTACTCTTTCTGTCAGGACTTTATAATTAATGAGCAGTCAGCATCATACCGTGAAGTTAATTCCTAAAACTAGCGAACTTCAAATCTCTGTCTAAATGCTTTTCTATAATGTTTTTAGGAGGCATTGGTTACATATATCAAACTTATGTTGCAAATTTCCCCTATTATACTCAAGAATCTGTAATTAGAGCCTTTGTTTAATATTCTGAGTAACTGTAAAATAATAACTATATCTGACAAATGAACTCTTCTGTTGTCATGATAGCTGCTTAGTGAGTTAACTGGGCTGCACCCTGCAGCTGTTATTTATTCATTTACTGGGACAATTATCCTTTCATTTATGAAGATCAGGATTGGTCATTTGTCTGTATGTCGGCATGCTCTTATCAAGAAATGTCAGGAATGCTGTAGTCCTGGCATTGGAGTAGGTCCATTGGTAGTGTGCCTTCTTTTAATTTAAGGCTGGAACAGAATGTTAGTCTAGTTTATCACCCCCTGACACCTTGTATTTTAGTTCTAAGGTAGGCTGCCTGTTTTTAGATGTCAGGCATTTTGTATGAGCCAATATGGACCATTCTATTCCAGGTGGGGGCAGACCATGCCCAGAACAGCAAATCAACTAAGATTCAAGTATTGAAATAAAAATCACCATTCGCTACCATTGGTTTCTGTACAATGCAATATGTTTATGTTACTGAGCCTTAATTTCACACTTAAAGCTAGGTACACTGGATTTGATCAATTCTTAAATATTAGATATAAGCAACAATTAATCTTAAAAACATTTTATAGCAAACTTAAAAATGATTAGAAATCTCATATAGCTGCCCGTCATGTGTAAAAATGAACAGCATTTATTGGTGTGTAAAATAATCAGACATCTCTTAATATGTAAGGATGAATATTAATCCAATGATTTCTACGAATGTTCAAATGAGAAGGGAACAGATATTATCTGTGAGTGTTGGATAGGAAATCATTAATTAGTTTGTGTTTGTGTTATCCTGAAATAAGAGAACTATTATTCTTCTTTTAATATTGACATTAAGAAATAATGGATTAAATTAAAATGTGAATTTGACGATGTTTGTTATAAAACCTAAACTGAATTACTGTGTGATTTTTGGAATGACAATGAATTGATAATTAATTTTAGAACTTTGGCAAAGTAAATGATTCAATATTTCCAAATGGATTTGCTCTGATGTTGACTAGATATTTCTTCATCTGTCAGCTGAGAATGCAAATTCTGGCATGATGACATGGAAAGACATTAGACATTCAGTGAACATTGATCAGAAATGGTTTGTCATTCAAAATTGTCAGATCTTCAAGATTTCTATACTTGGTTTCTCTACTTTTCTTCTGGAGAAATATAATATATAACAAGAACAAATTCTGCATTGTATTTAATTCATGAAATTTTTCATATCATCAATATTTAGACATTTGAGTCAGAATTATAATGAAAATAAGTCAATAAGGAAGATTTATTTTCACAGAAGCATACAGTCAACAGCATTTATCAACGTATTTGTTTCAATATTGTCTCTGAATAAACGGATAAATACGTTTAATGGGGATCTGTTGACAATGTAATGAACCACAATATCATTTTTATCATAATTTTTGGATTGGAAATCTATCAGAAAAAAAATCCTATATTCAGGACTTGCTTCATCTCGATACATGTTACACGTAGTATCCTCGGTCATAACGTGTTATCATGGGTCTGGGAAAGATGTAGTGTGTAAATTACAATAAGGTGTCTCCTACATATGTTTGGATCTGGTGAGACTGTGATGTTTGCTATGATTATTCATCCTGAGCACAATAAGGCACGTACAAAGTGTTTTTCACCGAACAGTAATTAGGTGGTCTTGAAGACCATTACAAGTATTTTGATTTCAATAATGTTGAGCTGATTTCCATGATCTGGGAAATGTTTCACAACATTTTACCAAAATTCTGGATTCTAAGCATTCAATGTGTTTCGTGCAAACACCCTTCACTTGTCGTCATTCTCAAGTGAGGTGTCTAATGCTCAGGCACTGGCTGGAAGTCAAGGTGCCAGGAAGTCTGCTTCAACCTCTCCAAAACACAGCTCTTGGTCTGGTTGTAACAAGATCTCCCGAACCTTTGTGAGCTCTTTGACCGGGCTTCCACTGTTTTCTGGAGCTGGTTACTTTGTCTACTGTTTCCTTTAGTTTGACCTTTTTTAGCTCTGCTTTCCCCAGCTGTAAGAATATTTAGAATGTTAAATTATGGGCCACAGGTCACTTGACCTTAGCGGACAGATAAAATATGGTTCACTGATTGTTGTAATAATGAATTGAGATTGAATCTTTGCATTTTAACAAATAAAATGTTTCAATTTTATCAGTGGTTTACAATGACATTGATTAGATAGTCATTAAGAGAGATCAACTGACAATTATAAGCTAATTGCAGGATTATGGAATTGACAAAGGTTACAGACGTACAGAGATTTTTTTTGGAAGGCATTGCTTTTTCATTCTAATATCTTTGTTGTTCAAGAAGTCTATGTAGCTGTTCATTGGTTCTCTTGTCCAGATAATAATTTTATAATTCATATCACTTTTATTGTGCCTGGAGTTTTGAGATTTGTATCAGATTAAGAAGAAAACGAGGAGCTATTAAAACGAGAACTTGAGTGAATAGAAAGCACAATAAATTTAAATTACTGAGGAAACAGATAGTATTTGCTCCAAATAAGCAAATATTTTTTATGTCGAAAGTGTGGTGGTGGAAAAGCACAGCAGACCAGGCAGCATCCATGGAGCCAGAGATTCCCGATGAAGGCTTATTCCTGAAAAATGGTTTCTCCTGCTCCTCAGATGCTGCCTGACAATCTGTGCTATTCCAGCACCACATTCTTGACTCTGATCTTCAGCATCTGCTTTCCTCACTTTCTCCAAATATTTGTAATGGACATGAACTGAAAATGTTAGCCTCGGCAGTTGAACAAAACCAAATTTACACTTTTTTGTGCAATATTTGGACTGAAAATTGTTTGTGATCATGCAACACATTAGGACATATGAACACCTCTTCCGTTAGAATCCTTTTCCATTCATAATAAAGAATAACCATTGCTTTGAACAACCAGTATCGTGTGTAATTACTGAACTGAAATACCAGAGGGCAACTTCTGCATTTATTGGAGGGAATGATAACCAGATCCTTACTGTGGCAGTGGGGATTGATCTCCGGAACAATCAGATAGTTATTCTGATTATTCCACTGAACAGTAATTAGATGGTCATGAAGACCTTTGTGTGGCCTCATGTTTAGTGTTTTGTGTGAGCAATGATTTAAAAAATATTGAGATATTTTACAAGATTTAGGAACACTGATAATCAAGTGTTAAAGGTATTAACTAAAGTCAACTTTGAAAAAGTTAGAATTGCTGAGAGAAATGCAATTAAACTATTGTAGTATCCCTGTTAGCACAGTGTGGTAACAGGTCATTTCGTTGAAAAAAATGACCCTCCAAAGAGCAACCCATCCAAACACTTTCCCAACCATATTCCTCGACATTTACTGCTGACTAACATACACATCCCTGAACACAATGTGCAATTTAGCATGGCCAGCTCACCTAACCTGCATGTCTTTGGATTATGGGAGGAAACCACAGCAAAGTCACATAGACTTGGAGAGAATGGGCAAAGTACACAAAGTACCCGAGGATGGGATCAAACCGAGATCCCTGGCACTGTGAGGCAGCAGTGTTAATGACTGAGCCACTGTGCAACTATATGCAATAAGTAAAATCAGTGAGAGGTATGCAAAGACAAATTTCAAATAAACACCCTCCGCTATTGTCAAAGCACGTAAAATTTACATTCAATACGCACAGATGAATGGAAAACAAAAAAAACTCCAACAATTCACGAATGAAAAATAATTAGAAATTTAATTTGATCAAAAGTCATTCCAATATTTAGATGAATTGCAATTTTTAATAACAAATGTATGTAATTAGCTGACTAATGAATAATTGGAAGTGGCATATGTTTACTTTACAGATGAAGAAAGCGACTTGTTTTCCACCCTTGTAACACAGCAGAATAAAAATGTGAATGTCCGAAATGTTTGAATCAAGCTCTTTCGAACGAAAACCTAATCACTTACCATCACTTAGCTTTTTACCTTTAAGACCGCAACATCCTCAAATATTTTTCAGGAATTTAGAACCAGCAGAACTAGTTAATTTCTTTTCTTGGGAACCCGAAGAAGAGAATAAACAGCAGACACTGTGAAGAAGTCATTCAATGCGAACATTCAACTGAAGACAACATTCCTTCTTTCTAAAAATGTTCAACTTTCAAAAATTCAAAATTTATTGTCATTGTTTAATGAAACAATAAAGAGATGCTGATGCTTTTTCATTGGATTTTGTTGCATGAAAAATGCTTAAGTCTTAAGTGTTAGCATTGAATTGAAATATATTGACAACAGGTAAAATAAATATTGATTGTTACAATGAATGAGAGATTGTACACTGCAATACATATGAAGAACTAACATGATTCAATATTTCAAAAGCACTTTACTGTGATGTCGATTGAATATTTATTAAGATCAGTGAACTAATGAATAAAACATAGTAGCTAGCCTTACGTATTAAAGAAAAAATGAGACATTCAGTGATTATTGAACAAAATTCTTTTCTGAACTCAAAAATATATGCAATATACAAATTGTGAATTTCTTTCCACTGGATTCCTTCTGGAGATGGTACATTGATTAATATTATAATCAAAGTGTCAGAATTAGGAAGAGAATTAATAGATCATAAAAATGAGCATGAAAATAAACAAACAATGAAGTCACTGCTAGGTGGTATATGAAGCGATTGTAATAATTGTGTCATTATTGTACAATGATAAATAATGTTGGAATTGAAACAACAAAAATTCAACACTTCTATTCTTACAATGCAATGAAAGCAATAATCATTTTGTAGCATGCTTGTTTGGAAAAAGCAGTCTTTTAATATGACATTCAGCGAAGACTAACCTTTTTGCAAAACTGTAAGAAGTTCATAAATTCAAAATGTAGCATTTGTTGAATTTGCGACAAAAATGGTTATAATTTGAATTATCTTTTGCACACACACAACAGAAGAGGAGCTTAAAGATTGTTAGAATATTTTTTAAAAATGTTTCCAGTGTTATTGTATTATAGTCAATATCCACGATAAATTAGAATTATTGGTTTAAACAACATAAATTGTCATTAACAACTGAACTGAAATATAAGATATCAAATGCACTTACTGCATGGACGAGTAAACAAATGGTTACTGTTGTCATTAGTCTCAGGAACAATAAGATACTCAGGTTATTCCACTGAACAGTAATTAGCTGATGATGAATATCTTTGTGTCGCTTTATGTGCACTGTTTTGTGTAAACATTGACTTCAAGAAAATTGAGATATTTAGATGAATTAGGAATAGATTGATAATTGGGTGTTAAGGATCTTATTTAAGATTAGACTTTTTAAATAGTTAATATAATTGCTGAGCAAAACACACTTCAGACATCATACAATAAATGAGATAAGTGATTGTGAGAAACGAAGTTCAGTCACTTCAATAACTTCAGTCCGGAACAAGATCTGAATCAGTTGTATCGTTTATTACGCTGTTGCAAGAGGGGTGTATGGGTTCACTGTCCACAAGGCACACACACACACACTGAATTTAACGAGTACACAATATTTGTGTAATTTGTTTCTCTTCCCTCCTCCCATTGCTCCTTCACTGGTTACAACTATTTCTAATCTAAACCAGCTGTTTATCTCTGAACTCATCCAGCCTCGTCCCTTACAAAATGTTTATCTCTGCCCTCACAAGGCCATTTGACCACCTCCCTCTGTGGTCTAATTGTTATTTATCCTTCTTCACTGCCATCTGTTTCCGTGCAAACCAAAGCATAATTTCTTTTTATTCTTTATTTACACCGAGCCTTATGACCTTTTGATGGTGTTTTGTTTTGTTCCTGCTGAAGCGGGAAACAGATGCTTGAAACTGTTTGTACAGGCATATCTAGCTTAACCTACACCCCCTCCCCTCACAATACCTTAACTATTTGGCTATAACATCTACCATTATTTGCAGACGCATTTCATTCTTGTATGCACATTTTAGCTAATACAAAAGCAATTATATATTTCCTTCAAATAGTTGTCATTCTTGTCAACTCAGCTCTTGGCTGAAACAATTATACACTGGTGCGAGTTCATTTACCTTGAATAAACAATTATGATTGCAGAAGTAACACTGCTTTATCTATATCCCACAGTGATAAATATGCAAAGTCAAATTTCAAATGAATGCACTTGGATATTTTCACAGCAGTTCAATCTCACATTCAATATAAATAGGTTAGTGGAAAACGAAAAACAAATTTCACACAATTCATAAACAGATCAATAATTAAAAATTGATAAATAAAAGGATTTGGCATTTGTTTATTTGACTGAACAAGAAATTTATTTTTTCTCCTCATTTTTATAGCACTGGAGCATCAAGTTATATGTACTGTTTGAACTCAGCTCTTCAGAACAAAAGAAAATAAATTAATAATATTACTTTGTATGTTTCATCTGTATGACTGCAACATTCTCAAATATTTTCCAACAAATATTGATTGAGTGGAATTAGATACATTCTGTTATTAGTGACCTGAAAAAAATAAATAGCAAATACTGTGATTATTGAAATGAACAACAGATGGAAGCATATCTAATATTAAATTGAAAGGCAATTTAATTGAGTCTTAGATATTTTCTAATCAACATTCAGAGCTGCTCTGGCACAACTCTATGCAAGGTGGGAATTGAAACTGTACCTCCTGGTCCGGTAACAGAGACACTATCAGAGCTGCATAACATTCCTTCATAATGTTCCCAACCAGGCTGGGCAGGTCTATAATCACATGCTCACTGTGGTTACTCAAGTGAAAAATAATCAGATGTTTATTGTAATAATTGGTTTGGAATTAAATGGATGGATCCTATGTATAATGTACTTAAAATTAAATAGTAATTTACAATAATGATGGGAGTTAACAGATGTCTTAATTAAATATGATTTTATGATAATTTGTGGAACGACAACTTCACAGATTTGTGTGATTACTGTAAATTGATAAATAAAAATGAATACAATCATTCTACATGTTCATAATAGTTTCTCATTTTATAAAATGCAACATAATTTTTTTTTGTTCTACACGTAAATTGGAACAAAATGATGACTTGGTCAGTCAATGTTAGTATTCAGCTGAAGACAACTTTCATTGTTTCTGAAAATGTCTGATTTCTAAGAAGCCACCATTTCCCGTGAGTGTTTAATGAAACAAGAAAGATGTCGATCCTTTTTTTGTGTACTTCAAAAAAATTCATCGGAATTTAAATAATTTTGCACAAGAAAAATATTCAACTATTATTGTGATTAGAAGCACAAATAAATGTTAACATTGAAGTGAATTACAATCAAATCATTTCAAAAGTGTTTCCAAGTTTAAAATGAAAAGCAATATTCACAATGATTGAGAGATTCGACATTGCGAAGTCCTTGCAATAGTTATTATATGGAACCATAATTCCACATTTGCATCCTTTACCAAATTGAACAATTATTCGATATTAGCAACAAATTGATTTTAAAACTACTATTAATGAATTTAAGAATAATGAGGTATCTCATCTTACTATTCCACTGAGTAATGTGCAGAAATGAAGAGAAATATTGCAGTGTAAAGTAACTGGTGTTGTCTGAATATCAAATGACTGTGATGACTGTGATCTTTCAAATGAGCAAAAGTCAGATATTTACAAAGGATGTCACAAGGGTAGTTATTGGTCTTTTCTGGGTGTATTGGCCCGACCAAACAGGTGTTTGTATTGTAGCATTCACAATAAGAAATATGGAAAATATTAATAACACATTAACTTAGACTTCGTAACAAGCACAAAGTGCTGTGTAATTATTGTAATTGTTAATTGTTTCTAGAATATTGATCGATAAATTAACTTCATATTTTGAAAGCACTTTGCTCTGACGTCGATTGCATCATAATTAAGATTGATAAACAGAAAATTAATATATAAAAAGTCGCTTTAATAATTATAAAAAATACTCAGCAACAATTGACACAGTTCAACATTTGATTTTTTTGTTGAGTCATGTTTTTTTTAAATTTTTATCGTGATAAATGTTGAGACATCTATGTCAGAATAAGGAAGAAAATAATTAGACCGGGAAAGTGAGTACTATTGTGAACAAAAGGTCAAATAAATGACATTTGGTACAGAAAATTATTTTGCACAAAATGACTGATAATTATGTGATTATTGTTCATTGACAACTAATGCTGGAAGTAATGAAACAGACTCTAACATTTCCAAAGCAGGTTTTTTTTTCTTATAATGAAATTAAAATACAAATCATTTTGTATTGATTTGAAAAAGTGTCATTTAATGTGATATTTGAGATGAAGAATCGTTCTTTTCCCCCCAGTGTAGTCTTTTCAATAATTTAAAATTTAGTGGTATTTGAGCTAAAGAACAAATGGGTGTACCTACATTGTTTTCTTGCACACAAAAGAAGTAAAGTCAACAACATTTTTAAGTTTCGGAGAGTTAATTAGCAAAATGCATTGAAGCTATCATGCATGAAGTGAGATATTTGAGAGAGAGAGACAAATTAAATGTTCAAATGAACACGTCGATATTTTGAAAGCATATCAATCTTATGAATTATGAATTGGTGGATGGAAAATAAAAACAAATTCCTGACATTTCAAGAATGAATAGTAATAAATTTAATTTGTTCAAAGCACATAACAATATTTAGATGAATTGCAATATTTAGTTACAATTGTAGGTGATCAACTGACCAATGAATAATATGAAGTTGCATTTGGTTATTTTGCTGAAGAGGAATTTTGACTGTTTATTTTTTCATCTTTATAATACCGGAGAATAAGGATTTATGTGCTTGAAATGTCTGAACTAGGTTCTTTCAAACAGAGAAAAAAAAATCAGTGAGTATCATTTCTTAGACTCTTCCAACTTTAAGATTGCAACATTCTCAACTACTTTTTCAGGAATGTTGAACTAGCAGATATGATACGTTTTATTCGTAACCTGAAGAAAATAAGTAGTAGATATGGTGATGATTGAAATGCACAGCAGATTGAAGTATATTTCATGTTGTTTTGAAAAGCAGTTCAATCTATGCCAGGTATTTTCTCATGAATATTTGGAGCTCCTCAGACACATCTCTGCTGAACGCGGGAATTGAAATCATTCCTCCTGATCTTGTCGTAGAGACACTGTCAGAGCTCCACACGGACCCTTCATAATGTCCCCACCCCAGAAGGGTAGGACCATAGTCACATGCTTACTGTGGCAACACAAATGAAAACGAATCAGATGTTTATTGTAATAATTTGTATGGGAATTAATTACATATTTCCTGTGTGTAATGAACTGACAAAATGAATTAGTAATTTACAGTAAAGTTGTAACAAAGCAATAATGACTTTAATTAAATATGAATCTCATGAAGATCCATGATAGGAAAAAAAAAGCCTAATCATTTGATCATTGTACACTGATGAACAAAAATCAATAAAATAGTTCCATATGTTCAAAGCAAGTTTTCACAGAATAAATTAAAATGCATTTGCAACAAAAATGAATAGGAAAATAAATGAATTAGTCACACAATACGACTATTCATCTGAAGACAACTTCCCTTCTTTCACAAAATGTTCAAATTCCCAAAGTTCAAAATGTACTGTGACTATTTCATGAAACAATAGAGATGTTAGCTCCTTTTGTTGTACTTCAAACTGTCACAAGAATTTTAAATGATTTTGTTCGATAATTTGTATCATGTTTATAAATACAATAAATGTTAACATGTAAGCGAAACATAATTAAATCAATTCAACTTTTGCTAGGGTTAAAATAAAAATTGATATTTACAACACACACTGCAAATCTTTGAATTATTTCATGCATGAGCCATAATTCCACAGATATACCCTGAACTATATTGAACAATGATTAGATAAGAGCAGCAATTGGATTGTCAAAATTCTATCAGTTAATTTAAGAATACTGAGAAATCTTAGTGATTATTTCACTGAACAATGTGGAGAAACGACCAGGAATTATTCGAATGAAAAGTAATTACAGTTTTCTGAACGCTTCAGGCTGAGATTACCGTGATCATTCAAATGAGCAATCATCAAATATTTACAATGAGGCATTGAATGAGGCATTGGTTCCATTATGGGATCATTCAGCTGAACAGTAAATTGATTTTTATATTGTAGGGTTCGTACTCAGAAACAATTGATGCAATTAAAATGCGATTCTCACTATATTTGTTAGAAATACTTGCGGACACAGAGATGGGCTCAAATGCGTATACTTCAATGCAAGGAGTATCAGAAATAAGGTGGGTGAACTTAAGGCATGGATCGGTACCTGGGACTACGATGTTGTGGCCATCACGGAAACATGGATAGATGAGGGACAGGAATGGCTGTTGGAGGTTCCTGGTTACAGATGTTTCAGTAAGATTAGGGAGGGTGGTAAAAAAGGATGGGGGGGGTGGCATTGCTAATTAGGAATGGTATAACGGCTGCAGAAAGGAAGTTTGAGGGGGATCTGCCTCTGGAGGTAGTATGGGCTGAAGTCAGAAATAGGAAAGGTGCAGTCACCTTGTTGGGTGTTTATTATAGGCCCCCCAATAGCAGCAGAGATGTGGAGAAACAGATTGGGAAACAGATTTTGGAAAGGTGCAGAAGCCACAGGGTCGTAGTCATGGGCGACTTCAACTTCCCAAATATTGATTGGAAGCTCTTTAGATCAAGTAGATTGGATGGGGCGGTGTTTGTGCAGTGTGTCCAGGAAGCTTTTCTAACGCAGTATGTAGATTGTCCAACCAGAGGGGAGGCCATATTGAATTTGGTACTCGGTAATGAACCGGGACAAGTGGTGGGCTTGTTAGTGGGTGAACATTTTGGTGATGGCGACCACAATTCTGTGACTTTCACCTTGGTTATGGAGAGAGATAGGTGCGCACAACAAGGAAGTTTTTACAATTGGGGGAAGGGAAATTACAATGCTGTAAGACAGGATTTGAGGAGCATACGTTGGGAGCATAGGCTGTCAGGGAAGGATGTGGTGGAAATGTGGAACTTTTTCAAGGAGCAGATACGACGTGTCCTTGATATGTATGTACTGATCAGGCAGGAAAGAAATGGTCGTGTGAGGGAGCCTTGGTTGATGAGGGAGGTTGAATGTCTAGTAAAGAGGAAGAAGGAGGCTTACATAAGGTTGAGGAAACAAGGTTCAGACAGAGCAGTGGAGGGATACAGGATAGCCAGAAGGGACCTGAAGAAAGGGATTAGGAGAGCTAAGAGAGGGCATGAAAAATCCTTGGCGGATAGGATCAAGGATAACCCCAAGGCATTCTATGCGTATGTGAGAAACCTGAGAATGACGAGAACGAGGGTAGGTCCGATCAAGGACAGTGGTGGGAGACTGTGTATTGAGTCGGAAGAGATAGGAGAGGTCTTGAACAAGTACTTCTCTTCAGTATTTACGAACAAGAGAGACCGTATTGTTGAAGAGGAGAGTGTGAAACAGACTGATAAGCTAGAAGAGATACCTGTTAGGAAGGAAGATGTGTTGGACATTTTGACCAACTTGAGGATAGACAAGTCCCCCGGGCCTGACGGGATATATCCTAGGATTATGTGGGAAGCAAGAGAGGAAATTGCAGTACTGTTGGCAATGATCTTCTCGTCTTCACTGGCAACGGGGGTGGTACCAGGGGACTGGAGAGTAGCGAATGTTGTGCCCCTGTTCAAAAAAGGGAATAGGGATAACCCCGGGAATTACAGGCCAGTTAGTCTTACTTCTGTGGTAGGCAAAGTAATGGAAAGGCTACTGAGGGATAGGATTTACGAGTATCTGGAAAGACACTGCTTGATTAGGGACAGCCAGCACGGATTTGTGAAGGGTAGGTCTTGCCTTACAAGTCTTATTGAATTCTTCGAGGAGGTGACCAAGCATGTGGATGAGGGGAGAGCAGTGGATGTAGTGTACATGGATTTTAGTAAGGCATTTGATAAGGTTGCCCATGGTAGGCTTATGCGGAAAGTCAGGAGGCATGGGATAGAGGGAAATTTGGCCAATTGGATAGAAAACTGGCTAACCGGTCGAAGTCAGAGAGTGGTGGTAGATGGTAAATATTCAGCATGGAGTCCAGTTACAAGTGGAGTTCCGCAGGGATCAGTTCTGGGTCCTCTGCTGTTTGTAATTTTTATTAATGACTTAGATGAGGGAGTCGAAGGGTGGGTCAGTAAATTTGCAGATGATACAAAGATAGGTGGAGTTGTGGACAGTGAGGAGGGCTGTTGTCGGCTGCAGAGGGACTTAGATATAATGCAGAGCTGGGCTGAGGAGTGGCAGATGGAGTTCAACCCTGCCAAGTGTGAGGTTGTCCATTTTGGAAGAACAAATAAGGATGCGGAATACAGGGTTAATGGTAGGGTTCTAGGTCAGGTGGAGGAACAGAGGGATCTCGGGGTCTATGTACATAGATCTTTGAAGGTTGCCACTCAGGTGGATAGAGTTTGTAAGAAGGCCTATGGAGTATTATCGTTCATTAGCAGAGGGATTGAATTCAAGAGTCGTGAAGTGATGTTGCAGCTGTACAGGACTTTGGTTAGGCCACATTTGGAGTACTGTGTGCAGTTCTGGTCGCCTCACTTTAGGAAAGATGTGGAAGCTTTGGAGAGGGTGCAGAGAAGATTTACCAGGATGTTGCCTGGAATGGAGAGTAGGTCGTACGAGGATAGGTTGAGAGTTCTCGGCCTTTTCTCGTTGGAACGGCGAAGGATGAGGGGTGACTTGATAGAGGTTTATAAGATGATCAGAGGAATAGATAGAGTAGACAGTCAGAAACTTTTTCCCCGGGTACAACAGAGTGTTAACAATGGGACATAAATTTAAGGTGAAGGGTGGAAGGTATAGGGGAGATGTCAGGGGTGGGTTCTTTACCCAGAGAGTGGTGGGGGCATGGAATGTGCTGCCCGTGGGAGTGGTAGAGTCAGATTCATTGGCGACCTTTAAGCGGCATTTGGATAGGTACATGGATGGGTGCTTAATCTAGGATAGAAGTTCGGCACAACATCGTGGGCCGAAGGGCCTGTTCTGTGCTGTATTGTTCTATGTTCTATGTAAAGATTAACTCCAATAATTGTGCAATTATCGTAAAGGCAGTGACTGGAAAAATAACATTATAATCTGAAAAAATAAATTGATTTAATATTCTAAAAGCACTTTGCTGTGATGATTATTGGATATTCATTAAGATCGGTAAACTGAGGAATACAATATAATAGCTAGCTTTATGGATTCACAAAAATGAGCAATTCAGTTATAATTCAGCAGAATTGTTTTTGGGTCAAACATGCAGGATTACAAGAATGATATATTACCATCCATTGGTTTGCTTCTTGAGACGTACTTTTAATTTATATACTTTTGATCATGACCAATGTTTCGACATTCCTGTCAGAAGTAGGAAGTTAATAAGTAGATCGTGAAAGTACGTATGACAGTGAACGTAAGATCCAGGGAACTTCAATAATTTTGTGATGATTGTACATTGATAAATAACTTTGGAGTAGAAAATGTAAATCAACATGTTCAAGCAGTTATTTTGCTCATAACAAATTGAAAATTAAAAAAAATCCTTCTGCAGTGCACATGATTTGAAAACAAAGCAGTCACCAGTCACAAAAAACATCGGTGCGAGACAATAAGACCATTATGAAGGGGATTCTACTCAACAGTAATTCGAGCACCTTGAATATCTTCATGTCGTTCTTGCAAAGAACACTTATTATTCCTAAAGTTTTATTATCATAAATATTTTGACATTTGTATCAGAACTAGGAAGAAAATGAGAAGCGAATCACATGAGTATTTTCATGAGTGAAAGTCAAAATAAATTTACAGTGCCATCTTTCATTATTTTCTCTGAATAAGCAGGTAAAGACTTTTAAGATGCAAGCTCAAAATGTTTTCACCTACAGGTTGTACTAAGCCAAAATACATCATTTTATTTTGTGATACTTCAACTGGATTGGAAATCTGCTATGTATGCTGACGTTAGCGTCCTCGCTCATTTGTAATAAAGCATTGTTATTGGTTTTAGCGAAATATTTTGCGTGCAATTACTGAAGTAAAATGTAAGAAATCAAGTGCATTTATTGGATGGAACTGCTCACCAAATGTTTATTGTGGTTCTTGTTCTCAGAAACAATAAGATACTTACTCAGGTTTTTCTCTGGAGCAGTAATTAGATGACTAGGAAGACATTTGTGTAGCTGTGTGTGCCGTGTTCAGTGAGCATTTCTTTTCAATTACAACTATATTTTAAGAATTATAGGAAGGGATTAATAATCGTGTGTTAAAGATCTGAATTAAAGTCATATTTTCTTTTAAAAATTTTGAGAATTCCTTTGTGCAACAATAATTTGGAGATCTTGGTATTGGACAAGGGTGGACAAAGTTAAAAATCACATGACACCAGGTTATAGTCCAACAGGTTTATTTATAAGCACTAGCTTTAAAGGCTATGGCTCTGCATCAGGTGATCTGGTCTCTTCGGAGAGACACTACTAGAGATACACAAGTGCCTTTCATTATCGTCCCAACAAGGAAGGTTGAGATTATAATAAATTGGGATTACTCAAATGAAAACTAACCAGTGTTCATTCCGATAATTGGGCTGGGAATTAATTAGACTGTTTCTGTGTAATGGACTGAGAATGAAATAGTAATTCACTATAATAATGGTACTAAGCACGTATGCTCTTACTTACAAATTAATATCAGAATAATTGGAAGAAAGATAAATCGACATATCATGAGCTTATTGTAAATTCATAAAAAATACAACTGCTGAATACGTTTAAAGCAGTTTTACTGATAAAGAAAAAGACAAGGAGAATGTTTAGCAGTCGGACGGAATCAGAAGAAAAGGTCATTCACTGTGACTATTCAGCTGCAGACATCTTCTCTTCCTTCCACAAATGTATAAATTGCAACAATTCCAAATGTATTCTGATTGATAAAGGAAAGAGCAAACACCTGTAAATTCTATTTTTTTGTTTACAAAAAAGTCACAAATTTAAATAATCTTACTGTGATCAGAATTACAATAAATCTTTGTGTTGAAGAAAAATGTAATCAAATCAAACCAAAATATACATCGATATTCACACTAATTGGCAGAGTGAACACTGCAATATCTTTCCATCAGTTGATGTACTGAGCCATATTTCCACTTTTCTATCCCTGACTGGATTGATCAATGGTTAGATATTAGCAATAACTAAATTATTAAAATGCTGTCAGTGAACTGAATATTAATGAGAAACTTCACATTGCTGTTTGAACGAGCAATGTGTCAAAATAAACAGTAATTATTGGTGAAATGTCATTAGATATCTCTTAATCGATGAGGCTGTGATTACTTTGATTGTTGAAATGAGTAGTATTCCAATATTTCCAATGAGCATTGGATGGAAAATTGATGCTTTTTGGTGTAGAGCTGAAAATTTGTTTTATTGTAGTATTGGCAGTAATAATCAATGGATTAAATTAAGATGCGCATCACACCTTACTGAATATTTTCAAGTTTTCTAACAGGTTTCTAGTCCAATCTTCAATTTAAAAAGGGTAATTTTGGCTCAGCACATCAGTAACTGCAAACATTTTCAACACATCTCCAAAGTTATTAATCTTATAATTTAAAAAAAATCAAAAAAATTACCTCTGTAAATGTCATTGACTCTATCTTTAGATTATAGTCAAGTTCGTTCTTACTTATTTTCTTCCTATTTCTGACACCAGTGGCTAAATATTGATTAGATTAAAGGTCATATGAGTGAGGTATTAGTTTTCTTTGAAAGATCTGTGCAGCACAGGAGTGGGTCCTTTGGCCCATAACGTTGTGCTGAATATAATGCAAAAGAAACTCATCCCTTCTGCCTATCCTTGGTCCATATCCGTCCAAATTATCTAAATGAACATTAAATAGCCTTAATGTATCTGCCTCCACCACCAACCCTTGAAGTTCATTCCAGACACCTACCACTTCCTGTGTAAAAAGTAAATGCCCCTCACATGCCCCTTGAACTTCCCCCCACAACCTTAAATGAATGCCTCATAGTTTTGACGTTTCAATTCTGGGAAGAAACCCTGACTGACATCCCTACCTATGTATCTCATGATTGCATAGACTTCAATCAATTCTTCCCCTCAGCCACCGCCACTCCACAAAAAAGCAGCCTCTCCAAATCCAGGCAGCATCCTGGTAAACGCTCTCTGTGCCATCTCCAAAGCCTCCATACCCTTCCTGAAATGTGGCGAACAGAAGTGAATACAATACTTTAAGTATGCCTTAACCAAAGTCTTACAAAGTTGGAAAATGATATCCTGACTCTTGTAACCAGTTCCCTGATGAATAAAGGCCAGCATGCCATTTGCCTTCCTTACCACCCTATCTACTTGCATGGACACTTTCAGGGAGCCATGGTCTTCAAAACCAACATCCCTTTGAACAACAAAGCTATTCAGGGTCCTGCCATTAACTATCTACTTTTCCTTAACATTTGAGCTCCCAAAGTGTGACACCTCACACTTGTATGGATTAAGCTTTACCTTTAATTTCTCTGCCCATAGCTGCAGTTCATCTTTTTCCTGCTGCATTCTTTGACAACCTTCTACATTATTCACAACTGCACTGAAATTTGTATCATCTGCAAGCTTATTAACTCACCCAATTAGGTTTTAATTCATGTCCACTTTTATATATTTGTATCGTAACCAGAAGGGTTCCAGTACAGATCCCTGTGGAAAAAAGACAGAAAATGAGGGAAATTTCTTGAATAAATGTGTTTTTTTTCAATGACAAAACGATTCTGATGAATAATCTCTGAAGTTGTGATTTTTGTTTTAAATTAACCCAATATTTTAATTCTCAGTTTACTGATCTTAATGAATATCCAGTACAAACTGCTTTGAATATATTGAATCATTTTAAGTGTTGAGTTCTAACATTAATTATTATTTAATTGTCATTTCAATTCTCACACCATCATGAGATTCACATTTTAGTTGAATCCATTATTTCTTAGTGCCAGTATTACAATGAAATATTAACATTCTTTTCAGGTCAACACCCCTGCAATCAACCAGAGTTTTCTCACCCAACACTCATAGTAACTATCTCATTCTCTTTCATTTGAATTCTCGTATTAATGGAAGGATTATTAATCAGCCTTATCAATTAAGAGATAGCTAATTATTTTTCACGTCAATATTTCAGTTTTTTCAGATATACTGCACAATTACATTGCAATAAGGATTTTCTTATCAACCTTAAATTTGGTTTCAGCCACTTTAAAACTAATTATTGCTAATGTCTAACTGGTAATCATTGTTTAAATGCAATATACACAGCTGTTGATGTGGAACAATGGCTCAATACATCAACTGACAAACAATATTGCACTCTACAATCTCTTAATCTTAGCAAAATAATTTTCAATATGGATGCTTAGTTGGATTGAATTGGCTGTGAGCAAAAATACATTCTGAGGAAGGGTCACTGGACCCAAAGTATTAACACTGAATGCTTCCCACAGATGCTGCCAGACCTGCTGTGTTGGTTTCCAGCAATTACTGATTTTGTTTCTGAGTTCCAGCATCCACAGTTTTTTGCGTTCTTGTACTGATTGTATTTCATTTCAATGCTAACATTTCTATATTTCTGATTATTACAAAAGAGCTAACTATTTTCCACATTAAACATTATTTAAATTTCATGTGTTTCTTGTGTACACAAACCTGAATTAACAAATGTTTGATCTATTCTTTTACAATAAATCTTGAATTCTTAGAAATCACAATTTTGTGAAACTGAGGAAAGTTGTCTTTCGCTGAGTAGTCACGTTGAATGGCGAATGCTTTATTTCCAATTCATGTGCGTTACAAAGCAGGTCAATGTTAATTTATGTCTATGAATAACTGCTTCAAACATATTGAATTATTTGATTATCATGAGACTTATATTTATTTAAGATCATTGTCACTTCGTTCCATCATTATTAGAAATTAGGAATTCTTTTTATCCATTACAAACTGGAAGTGTCTAATATAATCCTAGTCCAATTATCACGATAAATATCTGAGCAGTTTTCCCTGTGAGTAACCACAGTAAGTAAGTGATTTTAGTCCTGCCCTTCCTGCATGGGAACATTATGGAGAGCTCTGGTAATGTCTGTACTAATAGACCAGGAGGCAGGCGTTCAATTCCTTCCTTAAACAGAGATGTGTCAAAGCACCTCAGAGTTGATTAGAAAATATCTAAGTGTCAATTGAATTACTTTTCAATCCAACATTTTCTCAACTTGTATCTGCTGTTGATTATAATGGTCACAATATCTTGAAGTTATTTGCTTCAGGTCACTGATTAAAGTATGAATGTTATTAAGGTGAGGGGGAAAGTTTTAAAAGGGATCTGAGAGGCAACTCTTTTCACAACGTGTGTTTGGCATATTGAGATGAGATGTGAGAGGAAAGGCAGCGGCTGGTACAATTACAACATCGAAAAGACTTTCGGACAGTTACATGGATAGAAAACATTCAGAGGGATATGGGACAAACACAGGAAAATGGGACTAGTTTAGTTTCGGAAACCTGGCCGGCTGAATGGCCTGTTTCCGTGCTGTATCAGTCTAACTTTCTACAATTCAAACTTGACTGTGATAGGAAAAGGTAAGCAAAAACGGGTGTTCTATTTTGTGTCCATAAAAAAGTGACATGAATTTTAAATAATTGTGTCACATGAAATAGTTCACTCTTATTGTGATTAGAAATACAATGAATGCGAGCACTAAAGTGAAACATAATTGAATTAATTCAACTGTGTTTCCATGGTTAAAATAAAAATTGATTTTCACAATGATTGTGAGTTTGTACACTGCAATATATTCACATCAGTTCACATACTGAGCTATTATTGCACATTTATACCCCTTACTGAACTGAACAATAGTTACATATTAGCTACACATAGATTTTTGAAAATATATCAGTGCACTTCAAAGAAGGAGATATTTAATGTTGCTATGTGACTGTGCAATGTGTAGACATGAACAACTATCATTGCAGTGGAAAGTAATTACAGTTCTCTGAATTTATAAGGCTGAGATTACTGTGATTATTCAAATGAGCAAAAGTCAGTTTTCAAAGTATGTTGGATGCAAAATCATTGGTTTCATTGTGGGATACTTGACCTGAAAACAATAGTATTGTTACAATGGATTAAATGAAACAATGGATTAAATTAAAATATGGATCTGACTATACATGTTAGAAAGACAAACAAATTATTCTGTAATTATTATAAGGATAATGAATTCATAATAAATGTTGTAATCAGAACAAATAAGTTGACTCAACATTTTAAAAGCACTTTGCTCTGATGTTGATTCGACATCATTAAGCTCGGTAAACTGAAGACTAAAATCTAACAGCTGGATTGATGGATTGAGGACAATAAATGAGTCATTCAGTAATTATTGAAAAGAAATGACTTTTGCTCAAAATGCAGACAATACCGAAGGAATGTATTTGATTCAATTAGTTTACATGTAGAAATGTGTGTTTTTAAATTATTTAATTTTATCCTGATCGATGTTCAAACATTTGTGTCTGAATTAGGAAGAAAATAAGGAGATAACGAAAGTTAATATCAGAGTGACCACAAGATACAGTCCATGATATTTGATAGAAAAAGGAATTTGCATAATTTTGTAATTATTGAACATTGATAACCAATTAACTCCTCAGGTACTGAAGCAGTCCAACCCCAAGAACAACAAGATCTGGACAATATCCAGGTTTGGGCTGACAAGGGTCAAGTAACATACATCCCACACAAATGCAGGCTGCGACCATCACGTATAAGAAATGACCTAACCACCATCACTTGACATTCAATGCTGTTACCATCACCGAACACCCACTATCAACATTATCCTGGGGATAATCATTGATCAGAAACTGAATTGGTCTCACCACACAAACACAGTGGCTACAAGAGTAATTCAACTCCTGGCTCCTTAAAGCCTGCCCTACAGCTACCAGGCACAAGTCAGGAGTGTGATGGAATACTCCCCACTTACCTGGATTAGTGCCGCCCTAACAACACTCAAGGAACACATGGCCACTTCCATCTCGAAGGACAAAGGCAGCAGCTAGATGGAAATACAACTACCTTCAAGTTCCTCTCCAAGGTACTCACCCACCCTGACTTGGGAATATATCGTCATTCCTTCACTGTCAGTGGGTGAATGTCCTGGAAATCCCCACCCCAATGGCATCGTGGGTCAACCCACAGCAGGTAGACTGCAGCGGTTCAAGAAGACAGCTCACCACCAATTTCTCAAGGGTAACTAGGGACGGGCAATAAATGCTGGGCCCAGCCAGTGACACCCACATCTCATCAAATAAATATTAAAATAATGTCTGCAAGATCAAAACAGCTCCAACGCTGTCCGAGCTGCAATCTCTGCCTCTTCTTATTGACAAAGATAAAAGGTTACCTTGCTCAACTTTCTCATCAGTACAGTATTCCCCCCAGCCCTCTCTTATACCAACCAGCAGCATTTCCATCACCAGCAGCAACTCCACTTAAAATATTTTGTCAGTAACTTTTCATTAACTGGTTACTTCAAATACAATGCAATCTCTACAAACAGACCAAGTGCCTTTTCGACAACAACAAATTTTCTAACAACTTTTCTTGATCTCTCTCTGCCATTCTTTTTGGTTAGATGAGGTAGGGAGGGATTGGATCACCACAGTGATGTAAGATATATATAACACAGTGAGACAGGAAAGCTAGTATGGCTCACATTGACTCTTAGACCCCCACACAGTGGAACAACACATTCACTGCATAATAAACACAACACAACATTTCAACCCGGTGTGACAGGAATAAAATGTGGATCGGTTGGACAGGCTGGATTTGTTTCAGCTGGAGTTTGGGAGAGTGAGGGGTGACATGACTGAAGTGTCTAAGATCCTGAATGGTTTGTTAAGGAGGATGTGGAAAGGATGTTTCCTCTTGTGGGTCATATGTGAACTCGAGAGAACTGCTTTAAAATTAGATTCACCCTTTCAGGACAGAGATGAGGAGATTTATTTCCTCTCAGAGGGCTGTGCACCTTTGGAACTCTCTGTCCCAGAAGGTGGGCTCACTGAGTATTTTAAGATACATTTTGATAGGTTCTTGTTCAGGGACGTTGGGGGAAGATGGAACACAAATCACTAACAGATCAGGCCTGGCCTTATTGAATGATGGAGTGGACTTGAGGGGCTGAAACTTCACCTTCTGCTTCTTTCTCACATGACACAGGACTAAGAGCTTTGTTGAAAATTCATTCAAGGGATGTCGGTGCCACTGGCTATGGGCAGCATTTATTACCCAGAGGGCAGGTAAGAGTCAACCACATTGCTGTGGGTCAGGGGTCACATGTAGACTAGATCAGGTAAGGATGGCAGCTTCATTCCCTAAAGGACATCAGTGACCGAGTTGGATGTTTCCTGACAATCGAGAATAATTTCATCAATAGACTCATAATTCTAGATGATTATTGAATTCAAACTGCTGAAACTGACTGACCACGTGGCTGTCAGTGAATCCAACACAAGTGAATAGAAACATTGCTCAGAGTCTGGTTCTGGAACATTCAATAAAACCAGGAAATGGAAAGTGAATACTTAGCTGAAAACAAGGCCACTGCTCTGTTAGAGTCAAAACCATTCAATGTTCAGTTCCCGAACATTATTGACTCACAGAATATGCAAATCTGCAGAATCACAGTAAAAGGGAAAAGTAAACAACATTCTTGGCAAAGCCAGAATGAACCAACTGCTTGTATAAAAACAGCTCAGAACAAAGGGGCTGAATCCTCCACAAACTGACAAATCAGATTTGTAGATAGAGATTGGAAATCTTTAGAAAAAACCCTTCCCTGCTGATCGTGTGTGCTAGAAACCATTCTCAGTGTGAACTGCCACTTATTTCCCCTCACAAAAGGAGGTGTCTTGCTCACTCACAGACTGACTTACAGACAAAGGAAACCTGATCAGGAACTCGCAGGTTAATTAAGCTATTAGTAACAGTCCATTGCACACAACAAGAGCTTAGACCACAACAGATTCTAGTGAAACCAACAGTGCAATGAAAATGGCGAATTAGTCTTTATAATCATGCAGCCTCTCTCAATTAAAATAATCCCAGTCAACTTCTCAACATTTTAAAACTATTAATATCAATGAATATATATTTATTTCCATTCCTAATTTCCTCCAAAAATGTATCTGATTATTCTCTTCAAAATATATTTTAAATGGTGTATTCCAAATCACAATTCATTTCCAATTATTCTTAGAGCAAAACAACTTGCAAACTAAAATAGTTTTCACGTCAATAATGACACTGGAAACTTTGTTATGTAGTTCAACCATATTTCCAAATATTGTTTTGGTTCATTATTGCAGTGAAGCTAAAATTAAAGTCTATTTATTTTCTTTGATATCCTTCCATTACTTGATTCCCGAATAAGAATGCCCATGGTGTAATGGGTGACAAACATTAAATAAAATTGAATTTTCATTGCAAGAACTTGTACAAATTATCACATATTATTCAGTTCATTCATTGTCGTTGATTATCAGTTATTTTCATTGTATGATCATGTTAAATTCACTTAAATAATCATAGTAGAATTTTCACCTTTATAGATATGTAAAGTGAATGTCAAATTATTAATATTTCAAGTAAAACCAAATTCACATTTTGCTCTGTTTTATTCCAGGAATGACAGGATGTGTTGAATTATTCTGGGAAACAGGAACAAGTGAAGGTGGTGGCTCTCAGACGTGAGGCCTTAAAGCCAAAGGGCCAGGTGGTAGTTACAGTGGGGGAGGTACCTCGTGCCTCGCTCTCCTCAGAAGGCAGTGAGGATGGTGACACTGACTGGAACGGGTTAGATGGTGAATCGCCCACGTATTGACAGAGGGACGGCAATGGGTGGGATGACCCACCACCCTATAAGGTCCAGAAGGCCCTGTCTATGGCACCACTGGGCATCAAAGCTCAACACAGACAGACAGCAGGGCGCAACAAAGGGAACTGACAGAAACCAAACCTGAACCGTTCACCAGCTGAATAACAGATGTTGGTGAATGAACACCCAGCCTGATAGAGAAATGGTAATAATGGGCCTTATTGGGACAATATGGATGAATTAGTAGAGGTACACAGTCTCACCGAAGATGATGTACGGACCCTCCCTCGGCCCAAGATGCCCTGAAGTGTACAGCAGAAACTGTACCTGCAATGAGAGGATGGGGGTGCGAGCCGGTTCCCCCCAGAGTTCAGCTGATCCATGGCGCCAGGCATTTACAGATATTACAGGGACACACTGGGGACACACAGGCTGAATGGGCTAAAATAACCTTGGTGACTCAGGGAACCAAGTGGAATATCAAGGATCATACAGAGAGGAAGCCTGAGGTGTGTAAGGACCACGGGGGATTACCAAACCCCAACCTGAGATGATGAAATCAGTTTGATGTAATTAAAAGACGACATGGGACCCTATTTAACTGTAATTATAAACATGGGACTCTCAGTGGGAGATAATTCTAACCACATTCTGAATTAGGCCATGAGAGCTGAGTCAAACACATAAACACAGAGGAATAGCTACAGTCCAGGGAGGGTAATCAGACCCACAATGTTACAAGGGAAGCAGGAAAGGGCACATAGACAAGGAACATAGGCAGAGAGAGGGAGATAGGTGTTCACATTGTGAGTGGCCTGTGTTCATGTAGGTATATGCATAGCCCATGAATATTCATTGATGTGCTGTTTAGGGGCCAACACTTGTATGATTCTAACACCGGAGCATCTTTGTCAGTTACCGATAAGGATTTACCCCTCACCCCCTCAATTACTAAAATGAGAGCAGTCGGAGAGGGAACCTAGGAAGCTGGATGAAGCAAACCTGTCCCGATGTAGACCGGGAGTATGACAAAATATATTCAGATCTGGAGGTGTGATACTCAAGAAGGGACCATTCTGGGAGTTGCTCCTATTTATTCTAAAATGGCAACTATTGACAACAACACCCGAATTTAAACATGGGGATGCTCCGGCCAGGACTGGGACAGAAAGAAAAGGAGAGACAACCTCTCCGGAGTAGCTACATTGGAGGGAGACTGGGACAGTCAGAGAATCTGGTGGGTTATAGCTCGGACCCACTCAGCGGTGTGCGTAACTCAAACAGGAAAGTGGGTTGTTATCTATCGACCCTGTAGAGATCGAGGGTCCTCTCACTCCCCACACAAACAGGATCTCATCAAAGCTGGGGCTGAAGAGGCAGTAATTGTGACAGTGATAGATTGACAGAAGCTGGAAATAGTCTGGGTCCATACCTGTGGACATTGAATGGCAGAAGAGAGTGGTGTTTACTGACTGAGGAGAACAGTCCACCAGGATACTATTACCTCAGGGATCCCACAATATTCCAGTATATCTCACCGATGTGTGTTTGATGGATTTTGTCACACTGATCTAACCACAACACCTCAAGCGGTGAGAAAGAACATATCCAGTTATTAAACAGAGTGTTGGATCAGGTTAGCCAGGCCAGACTTAAAATTAATGCACAGAGAGTGCAACTGGGAAGGAAGGACGGAACTGGGACATCCTATTGAGGAGATGAAATCAGGAAGTGAGAGGGAACAGTCCCAGCGGGAACAAAAACTATGATTATAAAACTAACCACCCGCACACCATAAAGGGATCAGGCAAATTTTAGGATTGTGTAATTATTGTGGGAATTTTGTGAGGAATTATCCAGAAATCGAGAACCATCACGAGCCCTGGCAGAAGCGCGGACATTAACCAGGGGTGAGGGAGGCAAAATGCACACAGTCAGCATGCCTTTGGTATAGTTCATGACTGGGCTCGGTGAAGGTATATCACCCTGTCTGGGGGCCACATTGAGCATGAAGAACAGGTTAGAGTGTTAGTGGAAGCAGCTAACTTTCCCAGTGAAGCAGCAATAATGAAGATTAGAGCTCACAGGAAAGTAGAAACCCCACACCAACGGGGTAGTGAGCATGGGTAAAATACTTACTGAAACAGTGCAGACATTTGAGGAGGATGCAGTGGCAGTAGCTACAGAAGCGAGAAAGGAAAGTTTAAAGACATTTCCAGAAACAGTCCCACAGCAGGAGAAACAGGAATGGGAAAAGGGTGGGGCAGTAATAGGAAATAGGATGATCCAGCAGTGCCACTGTATAAGACAAACATTATTAAAAACATATCATGGGCTGGCCCATATTGAGCAGGATAAAATGCAATATCGGATGATCAACTACAGGGGTGTTCTGGAACAAGAAGATTTTGTCGAAGGGGTGTAGTCTGTACACAGTGTGTGCCAGGGAAAACAATCAGGATAAAATGGAGGCAGTCGCAGGTACCCAGGGGCCCATGGGAACAATTACAGATGGATTTTACATACACCCCCATCCCAATCCCAGGGAAGGAAATCCTGCTGGCTCTTAATAAACAGGTTGACTCAGTGGGTGGAAACATTCCCCTGCAGATTCTGACCAAGGGACACATGCTCCAGGAAACAAAGTTAAGCAGTTCTGTGGCTTGTTTGGTACTGAGCAGAAATCCCATCTCACATACCACCCCCAGAGCTCAGGGACAGTAGAAGGAATGAAGCAGACACTGAAAGCAAGTCTGACTAAGGCCCTGACAGAGACAGGCCGGGATGGGTTAGGGTACTCCCCACAATCCTAATGAAACTGACATCAACCCCAGCAAAGGGACCTGAGCAATCCCCCTTTGAATTAGTGACCGGATGAACTATGCAGCTGTCAGAGGGTATGGTAGTGGGAGGGCAGGAGATGTACAATGGCAAGGATAGGGTGAAACAATTTGTGAAAGAACTGACAAAGCAACTGCATGAGCTGAGAGGGGAAGTTGCAGACGGACAGAGAATCAGAGACTGAGAGCCCTGGGCACAACCCTGTTAAACTGCCTCCTGCTCCTATTGTCTCACTTCCCCTCCATATGAGCATAGGTAAGTGAATCCCCCATTTACTGAAGGAAGAACCCTTCTGACCACCTGCAGCTGACCATTCTGCCTTTTCTGTAACACTCTCTGAACAGGTTCTGGTGCGAGGGGAATGAGACTGTCAATAACAACTTGGAAAATAGGAGGATGTGCTCAATCAGAATAAAACACATTTTGGTCTTTCACTTTTAATTCAACTGCAAACATTATTCATTATCATTTCAGAAATAAGATAATAGACCATAAATAAACTCTTCATGTCATTGGGTCTGAGAAACTGTTAATTCTGACCTGGTCCAGCCTACATGTGAATCGAGACACTGAATAACGTGGTTGACTCTGAACCATCTCCTGGGCAGTTAGAATGGATGACAAATGCTGCCCCAGTAAGGGATGCCATGATCCCATGAACAAACAAAACAAATCCAATCGCTGTGGTTACTTGTGAACACGCCAGTGTTATTGGAAGAGGATGAATAGGAAGGTTTATGAGGTAAAGGGAGAAGAATAGCATTCAGTGAGGTGATCCTTTGGAGAGCTGATCAGCCAATCAGCCTCCTTTTGCACAGTAACAATTCTGTGAATATTTCATTCTGAGCCATCTAAGGAAATATTAGGGCAGGGTTTGTAAAGAGGTCAGATTGAATGAGTGTCTCGGTGAACACAAGTGAGACACAGGTACAGAGAGGTTTTGGGATGGATTAAATTATATTTTATACATTTGCATAGTCATCAACATTACAGCAGTTAAAACTGGGAGTGTAATTAGAGCAGCAAATAAATCTTCAACATTGATGCAGCTAAAGGGGATGCTGGGTAAAGATACTGAAGTTAGTGTTTATTTTATTCCAGGCACACCAGCCTCGGAGCACATCCTTCCTGTATCTATCCTTTCGAGCTCTTGAAGATTTTTGTTCATTTGAAGTGTTTCATGTTTAGATACTCCAGAGAAGACAGCTTCAAGCTCCTCAATCTCTCCTGCCGGGGCAATGCTGCTGTTACAATTCAATTCACTGGTGCATGTTACTGGCTGCTTCATGGACTGGAACTGGCAATTGAGACTGAAAGGTTACTGTATAAAATATCTTCAATGGTATTACCAGATGTGAGTGGTTTTAGGAAAATGACCATGACTTACAGGCATTGAGTGTCAGAGCACTTCCTGTTGTGGGGCATCCTGTTTAGATTCAATCTACTGATAACTATTAGAACTGACTTGCACTGGCTCTGTCAAAGTGGTCAGAGCATTATGGCTGTCATCGAAGCTGGTAACAAACTTCCCATGGGTTAGAAATCGTAAATGATAGAGTAGGTACGAGATCTGATGGCACTGTTGGAGTATTGATGTTGTTGTTAATAGCATTAACTCGGCTGGAGTTGACTGAATTTATATTGTCTCTTTCTGAACCTCAGGATGTCTCTCTGGGCAGTAAGTCTCCACAAACAGCAATGTGACAGTGAGCAGGGATCATCTATTTTGATTTAAATTGTGACTGTAGCACGGCTGCTTCACAGCACCATGTACAAGGTTGGCATCCAGCCTTGGTCAACAGCCTGTGTGGAGTTTGCACATTCCCCTATGATTGTGTGGGCCCCTTCCAGGTGCTCTGGTTTCCCCCTACAGTTCAAAGATTTGTGGGTTAGGTGGATCAGTTGTGTGAAATTGTCAACAGTGTCCAGGCTTATGCAGACTCAATGGATCAGTCATGGGAAATGCAGTGTTACAGGGATAGAGTGCTCCAGGTGGGATGCTCTTTGGATGGTCGGTGGGGTTTGATGGGCCAATGCTCTCCTGCCACACTGTTGGGATTCTATTCTATGATTGAGGTTAAAGCAGGGTGTCCTTGGAGAAGGAGCATGTGGTATGTATCAATGTTCTCGATGCCTTTAGATAGAGGTGGACATCACAGGGGATACAGTGCTTTATCTCCACTGCTGCCCCCTCACCCCTAACTCTACTTTGATTTGGTCCCTTCCCAATCTGTCATTTGTAATGGTTTACTTTGCCTGTAATGGGCTTTGTTTGCAAATATTCAATTGGTTACACGGGTGGTTTACTGCTGGTGATTATATATTAACAAAAACCCAAAATGGCGTAATGATGAACGTGGGAAGGTTGCTCAGCTGTGAGAGATAACATGTCTGGGTAGGAGAAATGGGGGGAAAAAGAACACTTCACAGCTCACAGAAGGAGAACTGAAAAGTAGTTAAATCAAACCAAAGGTTCAGACAGGGAGGGAATATTTCCCTGGAGTTTGAGTAACTAGAAAGTGATGGTGTCCAGGAATAGACAGGATTTTGTTTTACAGGGCGTTTGAAATTTTTAAAAACTGTTATATTCAGATAGTTGCATTTCTTTTCTTTTCGTTTTATTTATTGTGGAATAAATAGCTACAATATTTTAAAACCAAATTCACAAACCTTGTGTTAAAGATAAATGTTAAATAAAATCCATCAAACCATCCCTCACTGAAAACTGATGTGGAAGTGCAATCTCCTGGAGAATCCATGCCTACTCCTTCCTACCCGGGCTCCATGGCTATATACATACCTGGGAGATAGCAGGAGGCGGCCATTCGGCCTTTCTATCCTGCACTACCATTCAATGGGAAACAGCTGACCATCCAGCTCAGTCTCCTGTTCCTGCTGTGTTCCAATCTCCTTTCATGACTTTACCTCGAAGAACTATGTCTAAGTCCTCCTTTGGTTTCACTGCCTTTTGTTCCAGTGGCGTTGCGGTGTTACTGTGTGGGTGTAGGCAGGGGTAATGTGATGGTGCTGCCTCCTGGAGGATGCACTCAGCGTCCCTCATCATCCTGCAGTAACATCAACTGGGTTTCAGCAACTAGAGATAGAACCCATTTCCAGGATATGGGCATCACTGGCTCAGCCAGCATTTATTCCCCATCTCTCGTTACCCTTGAGAAGATGGTAGTGAGCTGCTGTCTTGAACCATTCACAGTCCATTTGGCGCAGAGAGACCGACAATGCTGGGAGAGAGAGCGTTGCAGGATTTTGGCCGAGTGACTCTCCATCTTTAGTTCTTCAAATGTTGTTTAACTTAATCACGATCTGCACATGATTTTGAGACTTCAGTCTGCACATCTTCACCATCCAGCACCCTGCGTAAAGGAATATGTACAGATTAGAAATTCGGAGCAGACAATTCTAGTTTCTCTGGAATATCTTTTTCCTCTTCCTTCCCCCAAAGCTGTAACCCTCCAGCCCACTTACTCTCTCTCACCATTCTGACTCTACTACCCCTAATGTACACCCTCCCCATTCTCATGGAGTTGTTGATAAACAGGTCTATGCCACCACTTCCTGTCCCTGGTTAGACTCTGCACCCTTTCTGGGTTCACTTCCTTTCCCTTCAGTTGCTGCAAGTCAATAATGTAACAGCAGAATGAAACAAAAGGAAACAGAAAGGGAGGTGGCAGATCCTGGACAGAAGAGGAACCTTCAGTCTGGGAGAATGGGTCAGATCCTTCTTTGTTTCTCATTGGTCGATTCCAGTGTTATGACAAGTTGGGGATGGAACTTGGTCCCATGTGGGTGTGGTGACACTTTGACCCTCCAAAAGATCAATACGACAAGCAAATATGTTCCTCCTCCAGACAATCACAGTGTGAAATACTTTCCACTAGTTACCCCAAAGCACATGCTCCAAAACTCACCCACATTCTGTACTTGTGCAGTGCCAGGTTCCCGACCTGTGGTCCCTGCCTCGGAATTTGGGAGTTGCAGTCCTCAAACAGCCACTGGAGCCCTGTCTCTGGAACGTGAAAAGTGTGGGATGGAGGATGTTGTGTATCAGATCCCCATTCAGACACGTGGGACATGTGGGCTGTCACTGGGATTTACTGAGACATCCGCTTTGACAACCTGATTTCTGACGTAAGGAACATAGATTCAGCCAATTGGGGGATAGGGAGGTTAATAAGGCGCAGTCGGTTTTAAGCAGAGGTGGCTCAGTGGCTAGCACTGCTGCCTCACAGTGTCAGGGACCTTAGGCGACTGTGTGGAGTTTACACATTCTCCCCATGTTTGCATGGTTTCGTACAGTTCTCCAGTTTCCTCACAGTCCAAAGATGTGCAGGTTAGGTGGATTGCCCATGCTAAATTGCTGATAGTGTCCATGCATGTGCCGGTTAGACAATTAGCCATGGGAAATGCAATGTTACAGGGAACGAGTGGGTCTGAATGGGATATTCATCATAGGGTTGGTGTGGACTCAATGGATGAATACCCTGTTTCTGCACTATAGGGACTCTATTCTATTCTCATGAGGAAGAATGTCCTTGTCTCGATGTGTTGTGAATCTGTGGAATCCCCTATTCAAAATGCGGTGGATGCCAGGACAATGAGCCAATTTAATGAAGAGATACAGATGTTTAATTTGCGATGGGTTGAAGGGTGAGAGAGAGCAGGCTGGAAAATCCAGCTGAGACCGAGGTGAGCTCAATCATCACTGTATTAAATGGTGGAGCTGGTTCGAAGGGCTGCATTGCCTCTCCAGTGCCCAGGGCTTATCTTCTTACGGTAATAACTGGAAAGCTGAATCCAAAACTCACGACCTTCACCAAAGGAGATTTTCGGAAAATGACAGATAGTCAGGTGGATTAGCATTCCAAGCTTAGGTAGTGAGGAAGCGTGTAGGAGATAATGATTTTGCAATTTTAAACTGAGGGGAGACAGTGATTTATGGTTTTAGACTGTGTAGTACATTCACAGCGTCCAGAATACTCTGTTGTGAATATCTATCCTGTACTTTATTACAAAGCCAAGGTCACTGACAATGAAAACCAAAACACCCAGGAAACATTGTCTCACCTCGTACTCTGATAAAAGAATTCTGAGAAGTCTGGTTGAACTGAGAACACAGATGGAAAGCTGGAAGATTAGATCCACTCCCAAGATCCAGTGCTTAAACAAAGGAGACTACAATAGGATGAGGCAGGAGTTGGCTAATGTAGACTGGAAACAAAGACTTTATGGTGGGAAAGTTGACGGACAGTGGAGGAATATCAAAGCAATTTTTCGAAGTGCTCAGCAAAAGTATATATCAAGGAAAAGGAAGGACTGTAGGAAAAGGAATAATCTGCCGTGGGTGGCTCAGGAAATAAGGGAGTCTATCAAACTGAAATAGAAAGCATACAAATTGCCAAAGACCAAGGAGAAACTAGGAGATTAGAAAAACTTTAAAGATCAACAGAAAGTGAGATGGGATTGGGGGAGAAAAGTGATGAGTAGCTATCCCCAGGGCCAGAATAGCAGTTTACCCTGCTAGAGGGGAACCTATTGTGTGGGGAACATATGGCCTCTGGAATTGTTGAAGCACTTAACTGTTACCATAGAGATAATCCTGATCAAATTAAAAATCACAGCACACTCCAAAAGCTTGTATTGCCAAATAAACCTGTTGGATTATAACCTGTTGTGTGAATTATAACTTTTTCCACCCCACCTCAACACCGGCTCCTCCACATCAGAATCCTGATAGACACCCCACTGAAACTGAAGCACCTGTCAGATACTTGAGGGAACCACAGGGCCGTGGGGGAGGGGTGTGTGGTTTAACCACAAAGTGCTGAACTGAACTAGACTTTCTAACTGCCGTTTCCATGGAGATAATACTGAGAGACAGTCTCTATTCAAAGTCCCAAACCACTAAGGTATAAGAATGGGAGCCGTACATCGGACAGGTGGGCAGTTACCTGATGCTGCCTGGAAGTGTTTTGCATGTACACTGTACATGTAACTGCCATGTCTCATCAATAAAGACTCAAAGAAGACCTCTCAGAGTTCTGTGCCCAGTTATTCCTATCCAGCAGGGTTCAGGAATATGAGCACACAGCAGTCAGTCTTCACAGTGGAGAACACGAAGAACATGGCAGTAATTGATAAGGAGACTGAGGAAGGTGAGGACCAAGAAACAACCATTATCACGAAAGAGTTAGAGCTGGGCAAGCTAATGGAGCTAAAGGTAGACAAGTCTCATTGCCCTGATGGAAGACATCCCAGGATACCAACAGAGTTAGTGGGAGAAATAGCAAATGCACTTAGAGTTATAGAATCCTACAGCAGAGACAGGCCCTTTGGCCCAAACTGGCCCATGCCGACCAGAATGTCCATCCACGCTAACCCCATTTCCCTGCACTTGGCCCATTTGCTTCTGACCCTTTCCTATCCATGTATTTGTCCAAATGTCTTTTACCTGTTGAGTGTGTTCCTGCCTGAACCACTTCCACTGGCAGCTCATTCCATATACATTCCACCCTCTGTGTAAAACAGTTGCCCCTCAGCTTCCCTTTTATTCTTTCTCCTCTAACCTTAAACTGATCCAATCAAGCCGTCCAATCTTTGAGTTCCTGGGAAAAAGACTGAGTGCATTCACCTTATCCAGGCCTCTCATGGTCTTATACACTTCTAGAAAAGAACCCCCTCAGTTTCCTCTGCTCCAAACATAAAATCCTCACTTGTCCAACCTCTCCCTATAACTCAGACCCCTGAGCCCTGGCAACATCCTTGTAAATTGTTCTGCACGTTTTCCAGTTTAATAACTGAAACCTCCATTACATTCCTCATATTTCCAGTGTTTCCCCGCGGGGCTGGAACCGACGGGACAATGCCAATGGACTACAATCCATGATCGAGAATGAACCCCTTTACAACAATCCCGTTTTCATAGTGTTCCCCATGGTGCAGGTATCCTTGTGTCTTTCTGGTTGCATGGTTAATTAAAGACTTGTCCTTCGACAAAGCAAAGTTGTGGCTTCATTGTTCCTGGGAAATGTGCCATGATTTTCCACACTTTCAAAAACAAATGAAATCTCTCTCCACACTCACCACACTGACACGGACTTGGCTGTGTCTCAGTACTTTTCCAGTCACACTGACATTTGAAATATTCGCCCATGGACAGAATGCACACCTTTCCTTCCAGATGAAAAGGCCAATAGTATTCAGATCGGCTCGGATCAAGTAACCATCAGATCCGAACATGAAGTTCAATTTGTATTTCTCATCCACAAATCCACCCTTTCAGTACCATACAACAGAGTACACAAGTTACCACTGTTAATACAGGATGGAAATTCATAAGACAATTGTAGTATTAAACTGTAGTTTCCTTGTTTCCCCCAAAGCTTTAAACCTCAGTCTCACAATTTCTCTCTTCTGTGAACTGAAATCCAAACCAATCCCCCCACTCCTTTCCTCCACACCCAGTTCTCTCACACACTCTCTCTTCGAATTCAGTTTCCTCGCTCCTGATGAGAACCATCCTGCATACACTGCTTCCTGCACACTCTGGCCAAGACCCATCTGACTAAAATGAACCAAATTAGAATTCTAATTGCAGGCCCATCCTTGTCCCTTTCCATAACAACCCTGAATCTTCACAAAAGAGTTCTGATAACTTTCTGAAAAACGCTGCACCACTGATAGTCTGATCACATGTCAGGGTAGCAAGAGAAGGGCCATTCCCCTGGGTCCTGCTCCCAGAGGGATGAAGCTGCTAATACGAGATTAATCCCTCACACCCGCAGCCTCCTTCCCTGGCACATACTCCCACAATTGGTCAGCACTGCCCCTTGTCACTTGTCTCCCCTCCTACAGCACGTGCTCCCGATCATACAGGAGTCTGGGTGATGGACAGCAGCTGCTGCCAAATATATCAGAATCCCTACAGTATGGAAACAGGCCCTTCGGCCAAACAAGTCCATACTGACCCTCCAAACAGTAACTTACACAGACCTATTCCCCCTAACTCATGTAACTAATACTATGGGCAATTTAGAATAGCCAATTCACCTGCCCTGCACATCTTTGGATTGTGGGAGGAAATCGGAGCACCCGGAGGAAACCCGCTCAGACACGGGGCGAATGCACAAACCCCACACAGTCGCCTGTGGCCGGAATCGAACCCGGGTACCTGGTGCTGTGAGGCAGCAGTGCCAACCACTGAGCCGTCTCTATTGACGGGAGGGGGTGGAGCTGGAGGACAGGATTGTAAACAATGAATGAATGTAGAGGACACTGGGGATGGACAAGTCAGTGAGGGACAGGATCAGTGCAGCAGCAGGAGGGGATCCTGGACAAACTGAGCAATGGGAGAGTCTGACAGGAGAGAAACTACAGGACGGTTCTGTTTGGAGACTCAGGCAGAGACAGCTGGCAGACAGCAAGGTCTGGTGGCTTGGGCAGGTTTACTAATCAGCCTCTTCAAAGATGCTGTTACTCAACTCTGAGCCTGATCCTCCTAGTCCAGAGGTAAGGACACTCCCTCCTGGTGGGCAAGGGATAAAGGGACTGCCTTTCAAAAGGAACTCACCTGTGTTGGTGACATTAACAAGACTCAATACAGAGTCACTGACAAAATGCTGGTGTACTTGAACTTCATCCAGAATATTAACACCTATAACTGGGCAACGCAGACCCCAAGGGACAGAGTTAAATCCTGGATACTAATAACAGCTTTGTGCATGGGAAATCATATCTCATGAATTTGACTCCGTTTTTTTGAAGAAGTAACAAAGAGGATTGCTGAGGTCAGAGCATGGACATGATCTACATGGACTTCAGTAACGTGTTTGACAAGGTTCCTCATGGGAGACTGGTCAGCAAGGTTAGATCGCATGGAGTACAGAACTGGCCCGAAGGTAGAAGGCAGAGGGGGCTTTTCAGGCTGGAGGCCTGTAACCAGTGGAGTCTCACAAGGATCGGTGCTGGATCCACTACTTACCGCCATTTATATCCATGATTTGGATGTGACCATAAGAGGTATTGTAAGTAAGTTTGCAGATGACACCAAAATGGGAGGTGTAGTAGACAGTGAAAAAGATTACCTCAGAGTACAAGAGGATCTGGATCAGATGGGTGAATGAGCTGAGGAGTTCAGTTTAGAAAAATGCGAGCTGGTGCATTTTGGAAAAGGAAACTTCAGCAGGACTTATACAGTTAATAGTAAATTCCTGGGGAGTGTTGCTAAACAAAGAGTCCTTGGAGTGCAGGTTCATGGTTCCTTGACAGTAGAGTAGCAAGTAGATAGGATAGTGAAGGCAGCAGTTGGTCTGCTTGTCTTTACTGGTCAGAGCATTGAGTATAGGGGTTGGGAGGACATATTGCGGCTGTACAGGACATTGCAAAAGTTGCCAAATCAATATTCCATAGAATTCTGTTCTCCTTCCTATCAGATGGATGGTTTAAACTTTAAAAGAGATCAGAAAAGAATTATAGCATGTTGCCAGGGTTGGATAGGCTGTTTTCCCTGGAGCGTCGGAGGCTGAATGGTGACCAGAAAGAGAGTTTTAAAATCAGGCTGGGCATGGATACGGTAAATAGGCAAGATATTTGCCCTGCAGTGGGGGAGTACAGAACTAGGGGACTGGGAGGGAGGGTGGGCAGACAGGGGGTGGGTGGATCGAGAGGGGTGAGACCGAAGTGGGTGGGGAAAGAATGGGGGACAGAGAGGGGTGGCACAGAGACGGGTGGGGACAGAATGTGGGATTAGAGAGGAGGGGAACAGACGGGGGGGGGGGGGGTCGGCTGACAGAAAGGGGGAACAGACTGGGGGGGTTGGGGGAGGTGACCGACAAAGGGGGGGGAAGAGACTATGGGGGAGGGGGAACAGGCCGACTGGGGTATGGGGGGGACAGAGTGGGGGGGGGGAACAGAGGGGGAAGATGGAGTTATTTTATAGATCTAAAACTCAACCCTGTTCCTGTTTTCTCCTCCTCACCTTAATTCCCTCTGAAGGGCTAAGAACAACTGTATAGTTCTTGGAAAGTAGAGATTCAGGGAGATCAGGTGCTGAATGTGGCATTTGGGACACCAACATTGAATGGAATGTGCTGATCAATAAATGGACTATGGTTCGATTCCACTGTCTGTGTGGTGGTTGCACATTCTCCCTGTGTGTCTGCGTGGGCTTCCTCTGGGTGCTCTTAATTTCCTCCCACAAATCCAAAGACATGCAGGTTAGCTGGATGAGCTTTGGGTAATGGTAGGTTACAGAGTTAGGGTGGAATGCTGTTCCGATGGTTGGTATGGTCTCATGGGCCGAAAGGCCTGCTTCCACACTGTAGGGATTCTGTCACTGAGTATGGGGATTAGGAGGGCACGTTGTGGCTGAGTAGGGCATTGGGGAGGTCAGTTTTAGAATACTGCATTCAATTGTGGTCTCCCTGATTTCAGAAAGATGTTAGCAGAATAGGACTCAACCTCTTAATGACAAGTTCCTGGGAAGTGTTGAAAGACAAACAGACCGTGCAGTGTGGGTTGATAGTTCCTTGAAAGTGTGGTTGAAGGTAGACAGGTTGGTGAAGGTGGTGTGCGGTATGCTAGTTGTTATCACGCAGTGCATGGAGTATAGGAGTTGGGAGATCATGTTCCGGTTGTACAGTTTATTGGCTCGGCCACTTTTGGAATCCCCAGACTGCTTTCAATTCCAGTCTCCCTGCTATAGGAAAGATGTTGGGAAACTTGCAAGAGTTCAGAAAAGTTTTTCCAGGGTGTTGCCAGTATTGGAACATTTGAACCATAAGGAGCGGCTGAATAGGCTGAAGCTATTTCCCTGCAGCACTGGATACTTTATGTGGCTTTATTGAACTTTATAAAATTATGAGGAGCAATGATAGGGTGACTAGTCATGGTTTCTTTTTTCCCAGGGTAGGGGAGACCAAACAAATGTGAATCTTTTTTCCAAGGTGGAAATGACAAATTCTAGAGGAGAGATGGCAAGATTAAAAGATATGAAAACCGAAACAACTGAAGATGCTGTAAACCAGGAAGAGAAACAGAAGTTTCTGGAAAAGCTCAGCAGGTCTAGCAGCATCTGTGAAAAGAAAGTAGAGTTAACGTATCTGAGGAAGGGTGACCAGACCCAAAACTTTAACTGGTTTTTCTTCACAGATGTTGCATGACCTGCTGAGCATTTCCAACAACATCTGTGCAAGTTTAAAGGGAGTTGTTTGGAGTATATACCTGAGAGGAACTTTACAAAGTGTGAGTGAGACCACATCTGGAGTAATGACAGATGTTTTGGTCCCTTTATTTAAGGAAATACATCATTCCATCAGAGGCATTTCACAGAAGATTGACTGGATGATCCCTGGTTTACAGGGATTATCTTTTAAGAAAAGACTGAAGAAGTTGGGACTCGACTCACTGGATTTGGGAAGAATGAGAGGGGATCTCATTGTAACATGTAGGATTCTTAAGGAGTTTGACAGGGTAAATACTGAGAGGATGTTTCCCATCATGAGGGAGTCTGGAACCAGATTCTGGGTCAGTCACGGAATCACGGGTTCTGTTTTGGATTCGTCAAGTTTAAGGCAACACCGACACGGGTCAGGGGTTTCAGTAGCAATGGAGCTGGGGTGAGGTGGAGACAAGCAACATTTTAAGAGATTGGAATTCCTGGCTGTTTGTGATTGTGTAGATGCCTGATCAAAAGGTCACCTTGGGGTCAGATATGAGAGCAATATTGTGAAGAGTGTGGTTCTGCCTCAGACAGTTCTCGGGGAGAGGGAGGAGCTTAGCAGTAAGGGAAATGTGTTTGTAATAGCAACTGAAGGCAATGGATTGAACCATTGCAATGTTCCATTGCAGGAAATTGCAGCCAATTGCGTAGTGGGGTCCGTGATGAGCAGTTTGATAACTGAGTAATGGAGAGGGATGATGGGGAGGGAGATCTGGGCAGTGTCAGTGTACATGTGAAACCTAACACGGTGCTTTTGGACAATGTCACCTCCTGGCAGTATGTAGGTGAGAAACAGGAGGGACCAAGGATAGATCCTCAAGGGACACCAAATACAAGGAATTCAGAAAGGAAAGGGAGAGTCGGGATGGAGCAGGTTTTTCCAACAATGGTGGGGTCAAATATTAGTTTGTAGCAGAATGGGAGAGAAGGACATAACCAGAAAAGAGAGACAGGTAGAACAAGGAACAATATCTGTGAATTGGGGAGGGGGGGTGATGATGAGGAGGAGCAGCCCAATTCCAAAAGCACTATTCCTACATTAGTGACATCACCCAACTCCACCCTAGTCTCAGCTCATTTACTGAAATACTCGTCCATCCCTGTGTTATCTCCAGACTTCATTATCCAGACACAGTCCTGGCCAGCCTCCCACATTCAACTTCCATGCAATCTCAAGAGTATCTAAAACCCTACTTCTTAAGTGCTCACTTGTACCAAAACTTGTTGATCCATCAAAAGGCTCCTATTAACAAGCAACAATTTAAAATTCTCACCCTTGATGTAATTCCTGGCTGTGAACATCCCTGTCTCCCTGAACCACACAACCTGTGAGACCCCAACAACTCATTTTCTTTCAGACTCCCAACGATGAGTTTATTCATTGCTTCACCTGTCTGGCTCTTTCTACTGTTCCCAAGGCAACATGGTCTGGAATTCCCATCCTAACCCCCTCAAACCTGCTTTCCTCCTTTAAGGTATTCCTGAAAACCTGCTTATTTCGCAATTCTTTTGATCACCTGACCTAATATCCCCATCTGTGGCCTTATGTCTGAAGTTCTCAATAGTATTTCTGTGGAATTATAAACATGATAAAAAAAAACAAACTGCTGTTGATTTGCACACAATGTCAACTCTTCACTGTCGCTGAGTGAATAATCTATAACAGCTCTTACCCAACCACATTGTGGGAGCACCTTCACCACACAAATTGCAGCTATACGATAAAGTCAAACATCACCTTCTCCACAGGCAATGGGGCTTTGGCATTGAACACTGGTATCTGTGGAGGGAGAAACACACAGTTGATATTTCAGGGAGTGCAAAATTGCATTAGAGGGATGGAAAATGGTGCAGAATTTGGATTTTGAAATTTGTGCTTTACAATGTGCACTAAGTTCTGTAAAACCTCACATCCCATACCATGAAAGTTTCCTTCTCTTCCTGGTCAATATGTCTTTCCTTTCCCCTGCCCTTCACCTTCACACATTTCCAATGCCTTGGTCATAACAACAGTGTGCTGTCCATGATGTTTATCACGTGGTTGAGTATTGTCCCGCCCCTCATTCACTCCGATTCGTTGAAGGACCACCGTTCCCCCACTCTTATTGGTCCTGCGCTGACATCAATAATCCGAGGCCCATTGTGGACTGGAGCATGCTCAGTGCTTCCTGCTTTTGCTGCTGTTAATCAGGTCTGAGAGAGAGAGGACTCAGCCCTGTTTCTCCTGATGTCAGACAATAACAACAACTACCTGCATTGTATGGAGCCTTTCACTGACAAATCTCCTAAAATGCTTCACGAATGATGGAAACGTTGATTAAAGAGAACGATTTTTAGATACATCTTTAAGGCGGAGAGGGGGAGTTAGGGAAGATATTCCAAAGGTTTGTGTTCTCGGCAGCTCCAATCGTGGAGTGATGTAGGTGGGGAACAGCTTACAATGGAGACAGTTAGTGGCTCACCATAGGTTAACAACCTCATGTCGTAGCCCCCCTACCCCACACACCAGGCCTTGTTCTCACAGCCTGCCATTACACACTACCTATGGTTAGCCACTAACTGTCTCCATTAACAGCTAGTCACCCTCCCCTATCCAGATGGTTATCCTTTATCCAACTGCTCTTCTCACTCTATCCCCACCTATCCTTTACTCCTTTTATCATCCCCCCCAACACTTTCTTCTGCATATAAACTGACTTTATTTTCCTCAGTAACATCTGTCCTGAGGAAGGGACACCGGATCTTAAACTTTAACAGATTTCTCTTCACAGATGCTGCCAGACCTGCTGAGCTTTTCCAGAAGCTCCTGGTTGTTGTTTCTGATTTACATCTTCCTCAGTTCTTTTGGTTTTAATTTACCGGGAGTTTGTAATTCAGGTCCTACAGCCTCTGTCCCAGTTTCTGCTGTCTCTCCCAACCCCACCCAGTGACACTGCACCTGCACAGCTCATGGACAGGTGTTGTCTTGCTGGCCACACGCCTCATTCACTCCCATTGGCTGCAGGACCACACAGATTCTCCTCCCATTGGTCTGGAGCTGCCGTCAATCAGCTGGGCCTCATTGTGATGAGAGTGGAGGGCTAATCCCTCTCTCTGCCCTGGGATGAGCTTCATCATTCACAGTGAATGGGGCAGTATCACAGAGCACAGGGCCTGGGGGCTATTCAGCCCATCGGGGCTGTACTCTCTCCCTCTGGAGATGCTGCAAATCTGTCCCAAATCCCCTCCTATTTGCCCACAGCCCCCGAAATCTTTCCTTAAAAAGTAAAATTATAAGTCTGTTTCAGAATATCTGTTGAATCTCTGTCGTTCAGACTGTTCCAGATGTTCAGAACCTACTGAGTAAAATAGTGTTCACATTTTCACCTTGTATTATTTGCCAATTACAAGAAAGTAGTTACTAAAAATTGTGACAGTGTTAACAATTCCTCTCTCTCTCTGCAAATTCAAGACCTTGGAACCAAATCTGCACCCGATCGAAATCACTGCTTCACCTTCTCAGCTCCAAGGATAATTAACTGTGCTTCAGCTAGCTCTCCACAAAATAGAGGAATGCATCTTAATTTATTAAGATCAAAGAAACCATAGGTAGTGTGTAATGGCAGGTCCAATTCGCCCGTGCCAACGAGGAATCCTAAACTGATGGATTCCCATTTACCATCTATTGACCTGTATCCATCAAAACCCTTCCTATTGGAAGCCTTTTAGATGTTGTGATGTTATCAGCCTCCACTACTTCATCTGGTAGCCCCTCCCATACACACACCACACTCAGCTTGAAAACGTTGCCACTTAGATCCCTTTTAAATCTTTGCCCTCTCAATTTAAACCCAGGTGCTCTAGTTTTGGACCCACCTAACCTGAGGAAAAAGGACACCAGCTGCTCACCTTATCCACACCCCTCGTGATTTTATAAATCTCCATGAAGTCACCTCTCAGTCTTTGACTCTCCAGAGAAAATAACCCCAGCCTATTCAGCCTCTCCCTGTAGCCCAAATCCTCCAATCCTGGCAACGTTTTTGTAAATCTTGTCCAAACTTTTTCAAGTTTCACAACATCCTTCCCAGAACAGAGTAATTCAAACTGAAAAAAGAATTCCAGAAGTGGCTAAATCAATGTCCTGTCCAGCCACAATATGGCATCCCAGCTTCTGTATTCAATGCATTGACCAATAACGGAGAGTGTTAATGGAGTCCCATTTGCCAGCGGTTCACCCTTATTCCCTCTAAATCCTTCCTCTTCATGTACCCAATCAGATGCCTTTTAAATGCTGCAATTGTACTAGCCTCCACCCCTTCCTCTGGCAGATCATTCCATACTTGCAATGCCCTCAACATGAACAAGATGCCCGTTAGATCCCTTTTAAATCTTTTCCCTCTCACCTTAAGCCTGTACCCACTGAACTTGGGAGAAAGTCCCTGACTGCTCATCTTATCCATGCCCTTCATAATTTTATAAGACCACCTCTCAGCCTCCAAATCTCCAGGGAAAATAGTCCCAGCCTATTCAGCCTTTCCCAATAGCTCAAACCATCCAACCCTGGCAAAATCCTTGCAAATGTTTTCTGAACCCTTTCAAGTTTCTCAACATTATTCCAAGCACAGGGAGATTGGAACTGAAAACAGAATTCCAGAAGGGCCTTAATCAGTGCCCTGTCCAGCCACAATATGACGTCACAACAGGCGCATTCAATGCATTGACCAATAACGGAGAGTGTACCAAATGCTGCATTCACTCCCCTACCTACCTGTGACTCTACTTTCAAGGAACTATGAACCTGCACTCCAAGGTCTCTGTTCAGCAATGTTCCCCAGGACTTTACCATTCATTGTATAAGTCCTGCCCTGATTTGCCTTTCCAAAATACAACAGCTCACATTTATCTAAATTGAACTCCGTCTGCCATTCCTTGCTCCAATCGCTCATCTGATCAAGATCCTGTTTGTATTCTGAACTAACCTTCTTCACTGTCCACTACACCTCCAATTTTGGTGTCTTCTATAAACCTACTGACCATACCTCATATATTCACATCCAAGTCATTTATTTAAGGGCCCAATATCCATCCTTGAAGCACACTGCTGCTCACAGGCCTCCAGTCCACAAAGCGACTCTCCATCATCATCCTCTGTCTCCTACCTTCAAGGCAGTTTTGTAATGGCTTGCTCTCCCTGCATTCCATGTTATCTAACCCTGCGAACCAGTCTGCTTTGTGGAACCTTGCTGAATGTCCATATAAACAACGTTCACAGCCTGGTTTAATCATTTTTCTTTGTCACTTCAAAACACTCACTCAAGTTAGTGAAATACAATTGTGCATGTACAAAGCCACATTGACTCTCCCTGTCATTCCTTAACTTTCCAAATAGATGGATATCCTGTCCCTCAGAATCCCTTCCAACAACTTGCCTGCCACTGACTTCAGGCTCACTGTTTTCTTGTTCCATGGCCTCTCCTTACCACCTTTTTAAAATAATGGCACCTCATCTGTCGCTATCAACAATACAAATACCTCAGGAGAGGCCCAACAATCAGTTCCCTTGATTTCCAGAAAGTTCCAGGATACACCTGATCAGATTCCAGGGCTTTATCCACCTTGATGCGATTTAAGACATCCAGTCCCACCTCCTCTGTAACATGGACACTTTTCAAGTTATCACTGTTTATTTCTCCAAACTCTTGAGCTTCCCTATACTTCTCCAGTAAAAATGACTTGAAATATTTGCATATCGTTCGCACCCCCTGTGGTTCCATAGACAGCCTTGTTGACCTTTAAGGGGTCCTATTCCCTGGTCCAGTTAATCTTTTGTCTGTGATATATTTGTTTAATCTCTTTGGATCCTATTCCAGGACATCCCAGAAAGGCCTACTTCAAGGACCGTAATTTTCCTCTGACTTGATCAACAATGCCCTCCAACACATACCCTCCACTTCCCGCACCTCTGCCTTTACCCCACCCCTCCAGCCACAATAAAGAATAAAACCCTGCGGTCTTCACCTTCCACCCCACTAATCTCCAGATACAGCACATTAACCTCTGTTATTTCTGCTTCCTAAAGTCAGACCCCACCAGCAGAGACATATTTCCCTCCCCCAACCCTGTCTATGTTCCGCAGAGACCATTCCCTCTGCACCTCCCATGTTTGGTCCACACCCTCCCACCAACCCATGCTCCACACTCTTGACCCTCCCTTGCCGCCATGGGAAATGTAAAACGTGCGGCCACACCTCCCTCTGACCTCTGTCCAAGACCACAAAAGGATCTTTTCACATGAGGCAGAGATTTGCCTGCACATCCCAAAACCTCATATACTGCATCTGGACACTATGGGAAATTTAACATGGTTCATCCAACTAATCTACACATCTTTGGACTGTGGGAGGAAACTGGAACACCCGAAGGAAACCCTCACAAACACTGGGGAGAATGTGCCAACGTGAACACAGGCAATCACCCGAGGCTGGAATCAAACCCAGGTCCTTGGTGCTGAGGAAGCAGCGCTAACCACTGAGCCACAATACTGAGGGATCTTTGGTGCTTATGTGCTGGCCCACTGATACCTCACTCACTCACCCTGCCTCATTTCCTAAGAGGCAGTGATGACGGAGTGAAATTATCGCTAGACAGTAAATCCAGAGACCCAGATAACGTTCTGGGGTCCTGGGTTTGAATCCCATCACGGCAGATTTTGGAACGTGAATTCAATAAATATCTGGAAAAAAATAATCTAGTGACGACAAGGAATCCATTGTCAATTGTTGGAAAAACCAATGTGGTTCACTCACGACCTTTAGGGAAGGAAAATGCCATCCTTACCTGGTCTGGTCTGCAAGTGACTCCAGATCTATAGCAACGTGGTTGACTCTTATCTGCCCTCTGGGTAAACACAGCAATAAATGCTGGCCGAGCCAGTGACAGCCTCATCCTGTGAATGAATAAAGAAAACAGGTCAGGTTTTGTTCCTTCTCTAGTAGGTACATCCTACAAACTGAATCTGAAATGTTCTCGTACACACTGAACAAATACCTTTCCATCCAAGCCCTTAACACTACAGCACTCATAGGCCGTGTTGGTAAAGTTAAAACCACTTATCATTGCATCCATATTATTCTTACAGATAATGGAGGTCTCCTGGTAAAATTGTGTCTCAATTCTCTGCTGACTATTGGGAGAGAGTCTATAATACAATCCCAGTAAGATGGTCATCCTTTTCTTATTTCTCAGTACCACACAAATAACTTGCCTGGAGGTACTCCCAGGAATATCCTCCCGAAGCCCAGCCATGATGTTATCCCTACTCAAAAACACCCCTCTCCCTGCTCTGTTGGCCCCTTTCTATCCTTGCTATAGCATCTATATCCTGGAACATAAAGCTGCTGGTCCTATCCATCCGTGAGTGATGCCTCTGTAATTGCTGTAATATCCCAGGGCCATGTTCAAAACCATACCCTGAGCCCACCTGTCTGACCTGTCAGGTCTCTTGCACTGAAATAAATGCAGTGCAACTTGTCCGTCACACCTCATTCTGTGACTTGCTCTTGCCTGCCTTGACAGTCTAACCGCTGAACATTACCAGCCTCAGACTCACCTCTTTTCTCACTATCCCTTTAGGATTACCCCGACTCCCTCACTGGTTTAATGCCTCCCCAGTAGCACTAGCAAATCTCCCTGCTCGTCAGGACCCCATGCTTTCCCCTTCCTATGCCATTGGTACCAATGTACAATGTCCTCCCACTGGTTAGTTTCCCTTTTGAGAATATTCTGCTCCCTTGGTGAGACATCCTTGACACTGGCACCAGGGCAGCACCACCCCATTCTGATGTCTCACTGTCAGCTGCAGAAATGGGGGACTGTGTCCCTGACTAGAGAGTCTCCTATCACCATCGATTGTGTGGAACTGGATATACCTCACATTATGTTAGAAGCCAGTCTCAGTACCAAGTAACTTGGCTGTCAGTGCTACATTCCCCTGAAAGTCTATTACCACCTACATTTTTCAAAACAGTATACTTGTCTGAGATGGGGATAGCCACAGGAGACTCCTGCAGTACCTGCCTACCCCTCCTAGCTTTCCTGGAGGTAACCCACCTACCTGACTGTATCTGCAGTATCCAGCAATCCTGAGACTGCCACCTATCACCCCCCCGGCTCCTGTCAATTCCTCACTGTCTTTAATCACTCCTCCACCAATCCATGCGATCCAACAGGATTTACAATCACACTTGCTGCAGACATAATCATCAGGATCATTGAAACTCTCCCTAATCTCCCACACCCGACAGGAACAGCACACCACTCTACAACAGGCCATCTCTCCGCCTTAACAATCTACAGACCAAGACAAAGGCAGAGTTTTACTGCTCGAAAAATACTGCCCGAGAATAACCTAATGCTTATGGTTCATATCTTAAACATTTAATCAAGAGACCGTAAGACATTTAAAAGAAATCCTCACCTGACTCAGTATTGTAGATTTAATAAAATAAAACCGACTAAGATTGATATTTGAAGAGACTGAAACTCACTGAGCTGATCCCCGGCTCTGAGTACTTCCAAGGGTGAGGTCTCTCTGAGGGCAGCTGTGAAATGTCTCTGTTTCTCTTCTCTGCCCACTCCATTTCCAGAGAGGTTTTTAACTTCACAGCCAGTCAGCTCAGAGAGGTCACTGCTTGGTTTTATTCCCTGGGGGTTGCCTTTGCTGCCCAGACCAGTATTTATTGGCCACCTTTACTTGTCTTGGAGAAAGTGGTGGTTACCCACCTCCCTGAAATGCTGCAGTCCATGTACACCACAGTGATGTTTGGACAACAATCCCTCTCTGGCCCCACAACCCTCCCTGTCTCTGTAATCCCCCTCCGGCTTCAGAAATTACATGACCGTGGCATAAGATTTTTATTTGGATTCATTTTTGTTTAATTAACCCCCCCCCCCCCAAATGAAAAGTGAAATATTTCGCCCCCAAACAAATTTCTGTTGATTGACCTTTTGGAGAGGCTGACACATGGACGTTGCAGTATTTTATCTCACATTGTACACGTAGAATGATGGAACTTTCTTTTAATCATTGCTAAAAAGGGAGGCAATGGCTTAATGGTATTCCTGCCAGATGAGTTACATGTGCAGTGTTCCGAGGATTAGGGTTAGAATCCCAATATGGCGGATGGCAGCATCGGAATTCAATACAATCTAGAATGAAAAGGCGAATGATGACCATGAAACTATTGTCGATTGTTAGAAAACCCATCTGGTTCAATAATGTCCTGTAGGGAAGGAAACGGTCATCCTCACCTGGTCTGGCCTACATGTGACTCCAGACCCACAGCAATGTGGGTAACTCTCAACTGCCCTCAGGAAAAATACTTTAAAAACTATTAACAAATACTCTGCAGGTATCACTTAAAAACTGACTGTTCCCATTGGGACTGTGAATTTCTGAACGGCCTGAACTAAAACGGAGTTTCAGCTTCACCTTCGCCCTGTCTCACATCAGTCTGTTTACACCCAACTCCAAAACACACTCATTGAGCCAAGCAGCCCTCACAGTGCAGCCCTGTCATTTTCATTGTCTGCTCATACCTACACTGCCCTCAGCCTCCTGTACTGTTCCAATGCATCTCAATGGGAGCTCAGGGACAGCATCTCATCTTTCAGCTCAGCCCTTTGTAACCCCAGAGTCAACATGGACCTCAGCAGTTTCTGGATGAATGGACAGTTGTCAGAAGCTGGAACATTCCACCTGAAAAGGTACTGAATTTGAGTCCAAAAGGACTTTTAATGGGAAGTTTGCAGGTAATTGAAAATATGAAGTTTACAGGTTAACATCATGAAGTGGGTGATTGGGTCTAAATCTTGAGAGTTCTGAGAAAGAGACGAGGTGTAATTTGGATAAATCTGTGCTCCCTCTCAGGCCAATATCTCCTTCCTCAGCTGCAGGGCCCAGAACAGCACACACCCAAAGGGTGATCAAACCACGAATTTGTACATCTTTCTGCTTAACAAAAATATTGGAGATATTTTCCCACAAACAGATCAGACAAACCTTTCTCCTTCCACAGTTAAGTGCCAATGATATTCAGATCCTGATGACTCCATTGACTGTAAAAACTTGCTTTTGAGATCCCAGCCTCAATTATTCTGGTTTAATATCCTATGAAATGAATTCACAAAACAAAACTCACAGTCAGTGCAGGAAGAATATAAAGACATACCAAGAAAAAAGTATGTGCTTGATGTGTAAATGCTTTTCATCAAGTTGCACAGCCCCCACCCCCCCCACCCCCACCCCCACCCCATCACCCCCACCCCATCCTATGAAGGGGACATGCACATGTGCCTCACTGTACCTTGCCCCTAATAAAGATGGCGGCCATATCCCAGGACTTATCATCGCCTGAGGGCCGCAGCCATTTTCCCATCTGCTGCAAACGCAGGATTAAGAGTTTCTAATTCAGACTTACGAACCGCACAGAGTGTAACTAAAACTTCCCAGTCTAAAGTGACTCATTATCTCCCTGCCTCCGAGGCCACTCTCCCCTTCCCTGTTTGCGTCTCCCACATTCACCAACGGCCGAGTCACGGGGCACTGCACAGGCAGAGTTACTGGTGACGTGTCATCCCACTGGCCGCGCCCCTTATTCACTCCCATTGTTTGGATGACCAGCTGGTTCCACTTGTCCCACCACCTTTTCTTATTGGTCTGAAGCTTCCACCAATCAGCTGGACCCCATTGTGAGGTCAGTGGTGGGATCCTCCCCCTGTCTGAATCAAACCCAGAAGGTGTATGGATGGTGTCAATCAGGAACAACAAGCAGAAGGTGCTGGGAAAGCTCAGCAGGTCTGGCAGCATCTGGGAACAGAAATTTGTCCAGTGGCCCTTCCTCAGAACCGATGGGAGCTGGGAAAATTAGAATCCTGACAGTGTGGAAACAGGCCATTCGGCCCAAAAGGTCCACAGCGTCCCTCCGAAGGGTATCCCACCCAGACCCATTCCCCTACCCTATTACTGTATATTTATCATGAATAATGCACCTAACCTATACATCCCTGAGCATTATGGGAAATTTAGCTTGGCCAATTCAACTAATCTGCAGATCTTTGTACTGCAGAGATAGGGGTTAAAGAGTAAATAATAGGCAGGGACAGAACCCAAAGAGAGACCAGAACATTTGGAAAGACAAAGGAGTGGATTACGTTCTGGCTGGGAGGGTGCATAGCTGTTAATGGAGGGGACAGGAACCTGTGTCTGGCAGAATTTCAGTGGAGGTGGCGGAAATGGCGACTGATGATCTACGTTCTGCTGCAAAAACAGACCCCGACCTTCCAGCTGCCTGCCACTTTAACACACGAGCCTGTTACCTGGTCAACATCTCTGTCTCATGCTTACTGCAGTGTTCCAGTGAGGCCAGAACATACCAAATGGCCCCATATTTCAAGGACTGCAATGTCCCCTCCCATGTGGTCAATACAATCCACTATATCTCCTCCACTTCCTGCACCTCTGCCTTTGAAACCCACACCTCCAACTTCAACAAGGATAGAACACACCCCTAAGTCCTTACCTTCCACCCAGATACAACACATCATCCTCTGTCATTTCCACCAGCTACAATCAGACCGCACCACCAGATTCTTAAGGGGTTTGACAGAATAAATTCTGATGTGTCTGAAGGCAAGTACTGAGGGGGGAGTTTGAAACCAGATTCTGAGTCAGTCACAGAATCAAGGGTTCTGTTTCGGATTCGTCAAGTTTAAGGCAACACAGATGCGGGTAAGGGGTTTCAGTAGCAATGGAGCTGGGGTGAGGAGGAGACAAGCAACGTTTGAGAGATTAGAATTCCTGGTGTTTGAGATTGTGGATGTCTGATCAGAAAGTCAGCTTCACGTCAGATATAACTGCAATACTGTGAAGAGTGTAGTTCTGCTGCATAGTTCCCAGCGAGAGGGAGACGCTCAGCAGTTAGGGAAAGGAATTTGTGAGGCAATGGGTTTTCCCACTACAATGTTTCATTGGAGGAAACGGCACCTAATCGAGTAGTGGGAATGTGGTAAGCAGTTTGATATCTGAGTAACAGTGGAGTAATGGAGAGGGATGATGGGGAGGGGGAGCTGGGCATCATCAGTGTACATGTGAAACCCAACATGGTGCTTTTGTACAATGTCACCTCCTGGCAGTATGTACGTGAGATACGGAAGGGACCAAGGACACCAAATGCAAGGAATTCAGAAAGGAAAGGGAGAGTGGAGATGGAGCAGGATTTTGGGAGAGAAGGACATAACCAGAAAAGACAGAACAAGGAACAATGTCTGTGAATCGGTGAGGGGGACTGATGATGAGGAGGAGGAAAGAGAGTTGGAAAGTCTACAGTTTAGTGAAATTAGGGTAAAGGGTGAAAGTGAGCTCTGATAAGGCTGGAAAAGAGACTGGAGGAAGATGTAAGTTTAGGACAAAACCGGGAACACCACGTGAGGCAGTTTGGCTCGGCGGGCTAGTGGGAGGGAGGGAAGCTACAGATCGGATTATCTCAGTCTTAATGACAGAGAAACTCCATGCGCTCAAAACTCTTGTTGTTGGAGAGAAGGATGGAGGAGACAGGATGATGGACAGTGTTTTACAAAGAAACAAAACCTGGGTAAGTGATATTTCAAGCGAGTGAACAAACCCAATGTATTTAACTTTTATCCATAATATTAAAACAAACGACTGAAGTCCTGGTTCGAATCCCATCTTGAATTCAGATTCCACCATCTGCCAAGAAAAAAATAACTGGAATTAGGAATCTCCTGATCTCCATGAAACCATTGTCAATGGCGAAAAAAATCCTGCCAACCTGACAGTGACCCAGCCAGCTACTCACTGTATTAATCACTGCAAAGTTTCAACAAAGGAATGAAACTGGATGGACCACTCGGCATTTAAGGAGGCATTAGGAAATACAACCTTAGAATCAGCCCTCTCGATGGTGCAATGTCCTCCTCACTAACATCTGGATTTTGGGGCCAAAATGTGCAGAGCTGTCTCACAGACCAATCAAGGAACAGCCTGACATACTCACACTCATGAAATCAACCCTTACAGACAATGACCAGACACCAGCATCACCATCCCAAGGTATTGAGATTGTGGTGATGGAAAAGCACAACAGGTGAGGGAGCATCCGAGGAGAAGGAGAATCGATGTTTCGAGCCTAAGCTCTTCATCACCCTGACCTGCTGTGCTTTTCCAGCACCAGACTCTTGACTCTGATCTCCAACATCTGCAGTCTTCACTTTCTCCTGAAATCTTTGGATATGTCCCGTCCCACTGGCAGGACAGACCCGTCAGAGGTGGTGACACAGCAGTGTACAGACAGGGAGGATTTCCCCTGGGAGTACTCAGCATTGCCTCCAGAGACCAGGAAGTCTCATGGCTCCTGCTGATTACCACGTCCCGTCCTCCCTCGGCTGATGAATCACTTCTCCTTCATGTTGAACAAGATTTGGAGGAAGCACTGAGGCAATAAAATGGTGTCAAACGTACTCTGGGTACAGGATTTCAATGTCCACAATCAAGACTAGCTCTGCAACAGATTTACTGACTGAGCTGGCCAGGTCCTAAAGGATATAGCTGCTCAACTGAGTCTGCAGCGGGTGGTGAGGGAACCAACAAGTGTGTAAAACATACTTGATCTCACTGTTATGAATTGATTAGCTGCAGATACATCTGGCCATGACAGTATCAGTACGAGCGACCATCACACATTCCTTTTGGAGACACAAGACTTGGCTTAAAGTTGAAAAGAACCTCCATTGTGTTGAGTGACACTTTCACCGTTCTAAATGGGACAGACTTTGAAGAGATGTAGGATCTCAAACTGGATATATCTGAGGCACTGTGGGACATCAACAGCAGCAGAACTGTACTCCAGCACAATCTGTAATCTCATGGGTTTATAAATCCTGATCTCACCCATCACAATGGACAGGAAAGGAGGGCATGCCATGAGCAGTACCAGGCAGACTTAAAAATGATGTTCCAACCTGGTGAAGCTATCAAACATGACCATCTGCATTTCAAACAGCATCAGCAGCAAGCAACAGAGCTAAGTGATCCTACATCCAATGGAACCGATTGGAGCTCTGCAATTCTGCCACACCCAGTTGTGAACAGTGATGTACAATTAAACAACTCACTGGAGGAAGTATCACAGATATCCCCACCCTTACTGATGGAGGGGTCTCACACACCCATGCACCAGATAAGACAACAGCATTTGCTGCAATCTTCAGCCAGAAGTGCAAAGTGGGATGATCCATCTTAGCCTTCTCCAGTGGTTTCCAACATCACAGATGCGAGTTTTAAGCCAGTTCGATTCAGTTTGAATAACATCAAGAATCGGTTAAGTAGTGCAAAGTCTTTGGGCTCTGCCAACATTCTGGCAATAAAACTGATGGCTTGTGCTCCAGAACTTGCCACCCACCAAGCCAAGTACCGCTCCAGCACTGGCATCTACCGACAATGTGGAACATTGCCCAGGGATGTTCAACACAAAAACACAGAGCAATCCAACCCAGCCAATTTCCCTCTTTCAGTCTCCACACTCGATCAGCAGTAAAGTGATGGAAGATGTCATCAACAGGGCTACGAAGCAGCAGCTGCTCAGCAACAGCCAGCTGAGTGACACTCATTTTAGACTCCACCAGGGCCAGTCAGTTCCCGATTGTGTTACCGCCCTGATTCACAACCTGACAACCAGCTGAATCCCAGAGGTGAGGTGAGGGTGACAGCCCAGTCCCAATCCAAGACCACTAGTTCTAGCTGATTCCACCCTTGTCTCAGCTCATATACTCTCATCCATCTTGTGTTATCTCCAGACTTCATTATCCAAACATACTCCTGGCCGGCTTCCCACATTCAACCTCCCTGTAATCTCAAGAAAAACTAAATCTCCGCTGCCCAAGTACTCCCTCTACCAAAACTTGTTGATTCATCAAAAGGCTGCTATTCATAATCAACAACAGAGCCACAGACATGTACAGCATCGAAACAGACCCTTCAATCCAACCCGCCCATGCCGACCAGATATCCCAACCCAATCTAGTCTCACCTGCTAGCATCCAGCCCACATCCCTCAATTTAAAATTCTCACTCTTGATTTAATTCCTGATTGTGATCATCCTTAGCTCGCTGCATCGCACACCCTTTGAGACCTCGACAACCCATTCTGTTCAAGACTCCAAATGACCTGTTAATTCATTACTTCACCTGTGTGGCTGCTTTTACAGTTGCCAAACCAATAAGGTCTGAAATTCGCAGCTAAAACCACACAAGTCTGCATTCCCCCTTTAAGACATTTCTCAAAACCTGCTTATTTGGCATTGGTTTTGGTCACCTGACCTAATATCATCCTTCTCTGGCCTTATGTCTCAAGTTCCCAATAATATTTTTGTGAAATTATAAGCAGATTTATAAAACTACAAACTGTTCTTGATTTGGACATTATCTTCAAATCATCACTGTTGTTGTAATGAATACTCTGCAATGTCTCTTACCTAACCACATTGTGGGAGCACCTTCACCACAAAAACTGCAGCTGTACAAGAAAGTCAAACACCACCCTCTCCACAGACAGCAGGGCTTTGGCATTAATCACTGGTTTCTGTGGAAGGAGAAACACAGTTGATGTTTCAGGGAGTGCAAAACGGATTCCAGGGAATGAAAATGGTGCAGAATTTGATAGTTAGAAATGGAAGGAAAATACACTTGCTAATTGGTAAAAAAGAATTCATGACTGTCAAAGATTTTCCAGAAAAAAATTAATAAGCAGCACATGGTCAGGGACTGGGCGGCAGTAAAAAATCAACTTACAAAAATGTCTGTAAAAGTAATAGTAAAATACTAAACAGACCAAATATACACCCACTGTTCGAGACTGAGGAAGCTAGATATTGACAAAGTGGTCATGAGGGAGCCCAGAGATGAAGCAGAGCAGTATAAGCTGTTATGATCCCACAGTCACAGAGATGTATAGCACCGACACAGACCCTTCGGTCTAACTCATCCATGCCAACCAGGGATCTAAACCTAATCTATTCCCATTTGCCAGCACTTGGCCCATTTCCCTGTAAATGATTCCTAATCAGATCATGTGTCTATTTAGATGCCTTTAACATGTTTTAATTGTATTAGCCTTCACCACTTCCTCTGGCAGCTCATCCCACCCACTGCCTGAAAGAGTTGTCCTTTAGGCCCCTTTGAAATTTTATCCGTTCACCCGAAAGCAATGCCCTCTACATCTGGACACCACCACTCCAGGGAAAACACCTTGTTCATTTACCCTGTTCATGATTGTATAAACCTCCATAACATCACCACTCAGACTATCGCACTCCAGGGAAAACAGCCCCAGCCTTTTATGCCTCACCCTGCAGCTCAAACCCTCCAACCCTAACAACATCCTTTTAAGTCTTTTTTGAAATAACAAATAGAGCTCGTGATAATTCACTAAAATTCGTTGGATTGTGGGATGGTTTTGACAGACTGGAAGCTGCAAATGTGGTGCCACTATTTTTCAAAAAGGACCAGTTAGCTTAACTTCTGTAGGGGAGAAAATGCTTGAATCTTTCAAGGAAGTAGTGGTGAGATATCTGGGTAGAAATTGTGTCATTGAGCAGACAAAGCATGGATTTATGAAAGGCAGGTCAAGTTTAACGCATTTACTGAAATTATTTGAGGATACGACGAGTGCGTTGGACAAGGTGGACTCGGTGGATGTGGTGTACCTGGATTTCCAGAAGGCATTCGATAAGTTGCCACAGAAAAGGCTGCTGTATAAGGTAAAGATGCATGGCATTATGGGTAATTATCATTGATACAGTATCGGTTAACCAACAAAAAATAAAGAATGGGGATAAACGGGTGTTTGCATTAGTGTTGACACTACAACTGTTTGCAATTTACACAAATGTTTTGGAGTTGAGGACCAAGTGTACGGCGTCCGAGTTCACATTTGATACAAAGATGAGGTAGAGCAATGTGTGTTGAGGCCACTAAGTCTGCACAGGGATACAGATCAGTTACGTGAGTGGGTAAGGGTCTGGCAGATGGAGTTCAATGTTGGGAAATGTGAGGTCATCCATTTTGATCGGACTAACAGCAAACTGGATGATGACATGGTGAAAACGTGCACCACGCTGCTGTACAGAGGGAGCTGGGTGTCCTTGTGCATGAATCACAGGAAGTTGGTTTGCAGCTGCAGCAGGTAATTAAGGCAGTGAAGGGAATATTGTCCTTCACTGCTAGAGGGATGGTTACGCTGCAGCTGTACGGGGTGCTGGGGAGGCCACACCTGGAGTACTGTGTACAGGTTTGGTCTCCTTACTTCAGGAAGGATGGACTGGCACTGGAGGGAGTACAGAGGAGGGTCATTAGTTTGAGTCAGGAGTTGAGGGTTGGTGTATGTGGAGAGATTGAGAAAACTGGTTCTACAGTCATTGTAATTTAGAAGAATGGGAAGTTGGATAGGAAACAATAAAATTATGAAGGGAGTAGATAAGACAGAAGCAGGGAGGCTATTTCCACTGGGGGCAGGTCAAACTACAGAGCATAACCTCAAAATAAGGGGGAGCAGGTTTAGGACTGTGTTCAGGAGGAGCTTCTTCAGCTGAAGGGTTGTGAATCTGTGGAATTCCCTGCCGAGTGCAGCATTTGACGTTATCAACTTGAATGCCTTTAAGGCAAAAGGTAGATTTGTGAACAGGAAAATAATTAATGGTTATGGTGAGAGAGCAGGAATGTGGAGCTGAGGCCATGAAAATCTCAGGCCTGATCTTATTGAATGGCAGAGCAGGCTTGAGGGGCCAGATGAACGTTCTTGCCTTGTGCCATCAAAATTGGCCTTTGTCCAATTCAGAACCTTAACTTTTAGATCTGGTATATTATTTTCTGTAACTATTTAAAAACTAGTAGAATTATCAGAGACTCCCAACAGTGTGGAAGCAGGTCATTCAGCCCATCACAGTGATACTGACCTGGAGAGCCTCCTAACCTCCCACTGTAACATTGCATTTCCCAGGGCCAGCCAACCTGCACATCCCTGAACACTGGGCAATTCAGCCTGGATAATCCACCCAACCTGTACATCCCTGAACACTGTGGGCAATTCAGCCTGGATAATCCACCCAACCTGCACATCCCTGAACACTGTGGGCAATTCAACCTGGATAATCCACCCAACCTGCACATCTGTGGACTCTGGGAGGAAAACAGAGCACCCGGATGAAATCCATGCAGAAAACCCCAATAAGGTGATCATCCCTTTCTTATTTCAAGTTCCACCTAAACTTCACTGGGCGTGCTCCCAGGAATATCTTCCCTCAGCAAAAACATAATGCTTCCCGAATCAAAAATGCTACTCCCCCTCCTCTCTTGTCCCCCTTTCTATTGTCCCTATAGCATCTATACCCTGGAACATTAAGCTGCCAGTCCTATCCATGCCTGAGTGATGCCTCTGTAATTGCTATAATATCCCAGTGCCATGTTCAAAACCATATCCTGAGCTCATCTGCCTTCCCTGTCAGGCCTCTTCTATTGAAGTAAATGCAATGTAACTGCTCAGTCCGACTTTATTCTGTGCCTTGCCCTTGCCTGCCTTGACTATTTGACTTCTAAACTGTACCAGCCTCAGACGTATCTCTTTCCTCACCATCTTCTTGGGTTTACACCCAGTCCCTCACTGGTTTAATGCCTCCCGAGTATCACCAGCAAGTCTCCCTGCCTCGATATTAGACACATTCCAAATCAGGTACAATCCATCCTTATGCAGGTCAACTCTACTCCAGAGGAGATCACAACGATCCATAAACCGTGAATCCTTTTCCCCTGCACCAGCTCCTTAGCCACTCATTGAGCACCTCCTCCTCCTCTGTAGCATGGACATTTTTCAAGATGTCACCATTTATTTCCCCACATTCTATATCTCCTATGTACTTCTTCACAGTAAACACTAATGCAAAATAATTGTCTCCGTATCTCGCCCATCGCCTGCAGCTCCACACAATGGTTGCCTTGCTGATCTTTGAGGGTCTCTATTTTCTCCCTAGTTAGCCTTTTGTTCCTCATGTATTTACAAAAGCCCTTTGGATTATCCTTAACCCTATTCGCCAAAGCTATCTCACGTCCCTTTTTTGCCTCCTGATTTCCCTCTTAATTATACTCCTACTGCCTTTATAGTCAAAAATTCTTTGGATTGGAATAAATGCAAAATATAACATCCTGACAAAACAAACGAGGGCAGGACTTACACTCAATAAAAGTAGGGCCTTGAGTAGTGATATGGGAACAAAGAGACCGAGGGCTTCACGTCTTTGAAGTGTGTTACTTGTAGACAGGGTGTTTAAGAAGGTGCTTAGCACACTAACCTTCATTATTCAGACCTTTGAGTCCAGGAGTTGGGACGTTATGTTGAGGATGTACAGGATGTTGGGGAGGCATCTTCTGGAATACTCTGTCCAGTTCTGGTTGTGCTGTTATAGGAGGGATATTATTAAATTGGAGCAGGTTCAGAAGAGATTTACCAGCATGTTGCCATGAATGGAGGGATTGTGTTCTAAGGAGAGGCTGGATAGGCTGGGAGTTTTTTTCACTGGTGTGCACGAGGTTGAGGGGTGACTTTATTAGAGGTTTACAAAATCAGAAAAGTGTAGATAAGGTGAACAGCCGGGGTGGGGGGGAAGGGGGGTTCAAAACTGGGTTGCATTCATTTTGAGAAGAAATTAGAAACGATTTGAGAAAAGCCATTAGGGTTTTTTAAAACAAAGTATACGCGTGAAATGAACTTCCAGAGGAAGTGGTAGCTGTGAATACAATTACAATATTTAAAAGACATTCAGATAAGTACATAAAGAGGAAATATTTGGATGGATGTGGACCAGAGGCAGGTACAATTAGTTCCGTTTGGAATTATGGTCGGCATGGACTGGTTGGACCACAGGGCCTGTTTCCTTGCTGTATAACATTATGACTCTAATCCTCACTAACTCTAAATTCCTCCATCCTCAACTCTCCCGATCACTGTCACTTCACCCAGCCTCACAACTCTTCCTTATTTATATAATTCCTCACCAGCCACAGAACGCTCTCTATCTCATGTCCTCCAGTTTCTCAGATCTCTGCGATATGTGCCTTTCTTTAGTTCCAGCCTTGAGGATGCTCTCATTCACTTCGATTGGTTGGAGGACAAACTGGTACGACCTGGTCCTCCAGTACTGCCCTCTGCCCCCCATTGGCCTGTGCTGACATCAAACATCGGGGCCCATTGTAAGGTGAGTGGTGGGATCCTCCCTCTCTCTGCCCTGGGATGAGCTTCAACATTCACAGTCAATGGGGCAGTATCACCGAGCACAGGGGCTGGGGCTATTCAGCCCATTTGGGATGTACCCTCTCCCTCTGGAGATGCTGCAAATCTGTTTATGAATAACTGCTGAGTCTGTGTCCAGCTGCGATTCAGACTTCCAGATACTCAGAACTTACTGAATAAAAAAATGTTCACATATTCACATCATTTGCCAATTACCTGAAAATAGTTACTAAAATTGTGACATTGTTAACAATTCCCCTCTCTCTGCAGATTAGATATCCTAGAAACAAATTTGCACCTAGTCAAAATCACTGCTTAACCTTCTCAGCTCCAAGGACAATGATCTGTGCTTCTGCTCGCTCTCCACAAAAAAGGAACATATCTTATTTTCATTTATTAGTGTCATAGAGATGTACAGCACAGAAACAGACCTTTGGTCCAATTTATCCATACCAACTAGGAATCCTCAACAAATGGAGCCCCATTTGCCAGCTATTGGTCCGTATCATTGGAAACTCTTCCTATTCACGTACCCAATCGGATGCCTTTCAAATGTTGTAATTGTATCAGCCTCCACTACTTCATCTGGCAGCTCATTCCACACATACACCACACACAGCAAGAAAACTGCCCCTTAGATCAGTTTTTAATCTTTGCCCTCTCAACTTAAGCCCATGTGATCTTATTTTGAACCCACCTAACTGGGGGGAAAAGACCCTGGCTGTTCACCTTATCCATGCTTTGCATGATTTTATAAATCTCCATGAAGTCACCTCTCAGTCTTTGACTCTCCAGGGAAATTAACCCTGGCCTATTCAGCCTCTCCCTGTAGCCCAAATCCTCCAACCCGAGCAAAGTCTTTGTAAATTAGATTAGATTAGATTACTTACTGTGTGGAAACAGGCCCTTCGGCCCAACAAGTCCACACTGCCCCGCCGAAGCGTAACCCACCCATACCCCTACATCTACATCTACCCCTTACCTAACACTACGGGCAATTTAGCATGGCCAATTCACCTGGCCAGCACATCTTTGGACTGTGGGAAGAAACCGTCTTGACTGAACTCTTGCAAGATTCACAACATCCTTTCCAGAACAGGGAATTTCGAACTTAAAACATAATTCCTGAAATGGCTTAATCAATGTCCTGTCCAACCACAATTTGACGTCCCAGCTTCTGTAGTCAATGCATTGACCAATAAATATAAGCATACCAAACACCACCTTCACTAGTCTGCCTACCTGCGACTCTACTTTCAAGGAACAATGAACCTGCACTCCATGGTCTCTTTGTTCAGCAACATTCCCAAGGACTTTACAAGTGTACAAGTCCTGCTCTGATTTGCCTTTCCAAAATCGAACAGCTTACATTTGTCTAAATTAAACCCAGTCTGCCACTCCTAGCTCCAATGGCCCATCTGGTCAAGATACTGTTGCATTCTGAACTAAACTTCTTCATTGTCCACTGCACCTCCAACTTCTGTGAACCCACTGACCATATCTCATATATTCACATCCAACTCATTTATTTAAGGACCGAATACCCATTCCTGCAGGACAATGCTGCTCACAGGCCTCCAGTCCGCAAAGCAACCCTCCATCACCACCCTCTGCCTCCTACCTTCAAGCCAGTTTTGTATCCAAATGGCTAGTTCTCCCAACATTTCATGTTATCTAACCTTGCTAACCAGTCTGCTTGGTGGAACATCGTTCAGTGTCCACATATACAACGTCCACAGTCTGCTTTCATCAATCATCTTTGTCACATCTTCAAAAAAACTCAATCAAGTTCGAGAGAGAGAATTTCCCACATACAAAGCCACGTTAACTATCCCTAATCAATCCTTGTCTTTCCAAATACATGTGAATCCTGTATCTCAGAATCCCTTCCAACAACTTACCTACCACTGACATTAGGTTGACTGTTCTCTTGTTCCCTGGCCTTTCCTTACCACCTTTTTTAAATAATGGCACCCATCTTCCAGCACCTCACCTGTCACAAACAATGATACAAATACCTCAGGGAGGGACACTGCCATCACCTTCCTAGCTTTCCACAAATTTCTGGGATACACCTGATCAGGTCCCAAGGATTTATCCACTTTGCTACTGTTTAAGACATCCAGTACTTCCTCCTTTGTAATATAGACACCTTTCAAGTTATCACTATTTATTTCTCCAAACTCTCTGGAATAGAATAGCATAGTATTTCTCCCACCTCCTGTTGTTCCACAGATGGCCTTGTTGATCTTTAAGGGGTCCTATTCTCTGTCTGGTTATTATTTTATCCTTAATGTGTTTGTAGAATCTCTTTGGATTCTCCTTAAACTATTTCCTAGAGATATTTCAAGTCCCTTTTTTTCTCTCCTGATTACTCTTGAGGATATTCCTTTAAAAACGTGATCCTGTACTCCCAATTCCTCCGCCTCTGCCATATCTGCTCCCAGGAGAAGCAATTCCACTCCAGGACATCCCAGAAAGGTTTCCTCTTTCAAGGACCGCATTTCCCTCTTAGTTGATCAACAATGCACTCCAATGCATTTCCTCCACTTCCTGTACCTCTGCCTTCCCCCCCCACCCCCCCAACCACAATAAGAATATAATCCCCCGGTCCTCACCTGCCACCCACTAATCTCCATTAACCTCTGCTATGTCCGCTACCTACAGTCAGACCCCACCACCAGGGATATATCTCCCTTGCCAGCCCTTTCTATCTTCCGCAGAAACCAAGGGATCTTTGGTGCTGATGTGCTGCCCCACAGATACCTCAGTCACTCACCCTACCAAATGGCCTAGTGAGATTATCACTGGATGGATAACCCAGACACCCAGGTAATGTTCTGGGGCCCAGGGTTTGGATCCCATCACGGCAGACAGTGGAATGTGAATTCAATAAAAATTTGGAATTAAGAATCTATTAAAGACCACGAATCCATTGTTGATTATTGCGAAAAAAAACCTCATCAGATTTGCTAATATCCTTCACGGAAGGAATCTGCCATCCTTACCTGGTCTGGCCTACATGTGACTCCAGACCCACAGCAATGTGGTTGACTCTTTACTGCCCTTTCGGCCCAGCCAGTGACACCCTCATGTGAATGAATAATAAAGAAGGTCAAGTCTTGTACACAACCATACTATTCTTACAGATAAGTGATCTCTTAGTAAATTTGCTTCTCACCTCCCTGCTGACTATTGGGGAAGGTGGGCGGGGGAAAATCAATCGTACCATCCCAATAAGGAGATCATCCCTTTCTTATTTCTCAGTTCCACCTGTATAACCTGCCTGGATGTACTCCCAGGAATACCCTCTTGAAGCCCAGTTGTAATGTTATCCCTAATCAAAAATCTCTCTCCCCCTGCTCTGTTGTCCCCTTTCTATCTTTGCGAGAGCATCTATACAGTGGAACATTAAGCTGCTGGTCCTATCCATCATTAAGTCATGCCTCTGTAATTGCTATAATATCCCAGTGCGATGTTCAAACCCATACCCTGAGCTCCTCTGCCCGACCTATCGGGCCTCCTGCATTGAAATAAATGCAGTGTAACTGCTCATCCTGTGCCTTGCCCTTGTCTGCTTTGACTGTTTGAAGTCTGAACTGTACCAGCGTCAGACTGAGCTCTTCCCTCACTCTCTCTCTGGGTTTACCCACATTCCTTCACCGGTTTAATGCCTCCTCAACAGCACTAGTAACTGTTCCCTTCCAGTGCCAGTACAATCCATCCTTCTGATGGAGGTCAATTCTACCCCACAAGAGATTCCAATGATCCAATAATGTGAACCCTTCTATTCCTATGTCATTGATACCAATAAACAACAGCCTCCCCTCAAAATGGTTATTCTCCCCTTTAAGAATATTCTGCTCCCTCTTTGAGACATCCTTATACAAAAATTACACATTCGAATAATAAACCTTACACTCATCAGGTCATCATAAAAGGATTACATGACACATTGAAGGTTTGGGGAGACCTTTTGAGGCGATGATTCAAAGGAGAATTTTTAAGCAGCAAATGGGATTGATCTGGAACACAATATTCACACACACACAATGTGAATATCCAGATCCTGATATACCGAGTAATTCAATCAGAGTTTAGCAGAATATTTACTGAGATTACCATCTGAACGTCCACCTGTAATACAAGTTTATAAAATCTGTCACTATCAGTTCAAGTTAGAAACTCACACCATCCCCTCCTTGTGGCCCAGGATTACTGTACATATTACCCTTGAGGACATCAGCAGTCAACTCAGAGGGACATCTGTGGGTTTCTAGGAGATTCCAACTTGAGATCTTATGTGACTGAACACAGCAGTTCTTTGACACATTGGAGAAAATAATTCAAGTGTCAGTGAGATATGGGGAACAAGAATTACTTTCTTTTCTTTCATTCCGTGCTGCAGCTCTGCCTCATCAATAAGACATGGGTGTGAAAGGCTAATACCTAACGATGGGCAAGTTGTCTTCATCCTGACCAATGGGAAGGAAGATCCTCTCAATCACTCCAAAGCGTATCCCTAAAAAGATAGCAACTCTGTCTACTTCCCACTGCCTAGTGCTCCCAGTAAATGTTTGGAAGAATGGGAAGGGGGGATATCTCCTAGAAAAGGCATAACTGTAAAGGTCTAAGAGGATTATGAAAAGAGAGAGATGCACAGGAGAAGGAGGCAACAAGTTGCCAGATGGGGTGTAACTGGGGAAAATGGGAAGTTGCTCATTTTGGAGGAGATAATAAAAGAACAAAGTACTATTTAAATGGTGGAAACTGTAGAAAGCTGCACCACAAAGGGACCAGGGTAATTGTTCAGGAAACACAGAAAGCTACCACACAGTTACAACAGGGAATCAGGAAGGGGAATCGAATGTTTTGTTTCAAAAGTTTTCAGTATTAGAGTTTGGAGTATATACCTGAGAGTACCGTGTGGAAGTGCTGGTGAGACCACCGTATCTGCTGGAATGAGAGCAGTTTTGGTCCCTTTAGATAAGGAAATGTGTCACTTTATTGGAGGCATTTCAGGGAAGATTCAATGAGACGATCCCTGGTTTGGAGGGATTATCGTTTAAATAAAGGCTGAAAAGGTTGGGACTCTACTCACTGGATTTTGGAGAAAGAGAGGTGATCTCATTGAGACAGATGGGATTCTTAACGGATTTGACAGGATAAATACAGAGAGGATGTGTCTGAGGGTAAATACTGAGAGGGGAGTCTGAAACCAGATTCTGAGTCACGGAATCAAGGGCTCTGTTTTGGATTCAAGTTTAAGGCGACACAGACGCAGGTAAGGGGTTTCAGTAGCAATGGAGCTGGGGTGAGGTGGAGAAAAGCAACATTTAAGAGATTGGAATTCCTGGTGTTTGTGATTGTATAGTTGTCTGATCAGAAGGTCACCTTGGGGTCAGATAGAACAGCGATATTGTGAGGAGTGTCGTTCTGCCTCAAGAGTTCCCAGTGAGAGGGAGGGGCTCAGCAGAAAGGAAAAGGTAAGGCAATGGGTTTAACCATGACAATGTTTCATTGGAGGAAATTACAGCTAATCGAGTAGTGGGAATGTGATAAGCAGTTTGATAACTGAGTACAAGTGGAGTAATGGAGAGGGATGATGGGGAGGGAGAGCTGGGCATAGTCAGTGGACATGTCAAATCTAACACTGTTTTTGGATGATATCACCTCCTGGCACTATGTACGTGAGATACAGGAGAGACCAAGGATAGATCGTTGAGGGACACCAAATGCAAGGAATTCAGAAAGGAAAAGGAGAGTGGAGATGGAGCAGGATTTTCCAACAACCGTGAGGTCAAATATTAGTTTTTCACAGAATGGGAGAGAAGGACATAACCAAAAAAGACCAACAGACCGAACAAGGAACAATATCTATAAATTGGCGAGGGGGAGTGATGAGGCGGCAGCGGAGGAAAGAGAGTTGGAAAGTGAGTTTAGCGAGATTAGGGTAAAGGGTCAAGGTGAGCTCTGATAAGGCTTGACAAGACACTGGAGAGAGATGTAGGTTGAGGACAAAAATCAGAAAGACCACGTGAGGCAGTTGGGCTCAGTGGACTAGTGGGAGGGAGAGAAGGAGCAGATCGGACTATCTCAGTCTTAGTGACAGAGAAACTCCATGTGCTCCTGACTCGTTGTTGGAGGGGAGGATGGAGGAGACAGGATGATGGACAGTGTTTTACAAAGAAACAAAACCAGGGTTTTATCCAGAATATTAAAACAAATGACTTAAGTCCTGGTTCGAATCCTATCTTGACAGATGGTGGAATCTGAATTCAAGAAATAAAAACGTATTCGGAATCTCCTGATCTCCATGAATCCATTGTCATTGGCGAAAAAAAATCCTGCCAACCTGACAGTGGCCCAGCCAGCTACTCACTGTATTAATCACTGCAAAGTCTCAACACAGGAATGAAACTGAATGGACCAGTTGGCAACTAACAAGGCACCAGAAATTACAATCACAGAATCAGCCCTCTTGATGGTGCAACGTCCTCCTCACTAACATATGGTTTTTGATGCCAAAATGTGGAGAACTGTCTCAGACTAGTCAAGGAACAGCCTGATATAGTCATACTCATGGAATCATCCCTTACAAACAATGACCAGACACCACCATCACCATCCCTAGATATCGAGAGTGTGGTGTTGGAAAAGCACAACAGTCAGGCAGCATCCAAGAAGCAGGAGAAACGATGTTTCGAGCCTAGGCCCTTCATCACCCTGACCTGCTGTGCTTTTCCAGCACAAGACTCTTGTCTCTAATCTCCAGCACCTGCAGTCTTCACTTTCTCCTGAAATCTCTGGATATGTCCTGTCCCACTGGCAGGACAGACCAGGCAGAGGTGTGGCACAGTGGTGTACAGACAGGGAGGATTTGCCCTGGGAGTACACAGCACTGGCACCAGAGACCAGGAAGTCTCATGGCTCCTGCTGATTACCACGCCCCGTCCTCCCTTGGCTGATGAATTACTTATACTTCATGTTGAACAACATTTGGGGGAAGCACTGAGGCAATAAAATGGTGTCAAACGTACTCTGGGTACAGGATTTCAATGTCCACAATCGAGACTAGCTCTACAACAGAATTATGACTGAGCTGGTCAGGTCGTAAAGGATATAGCTGCTCAACTGAGTCTGCAGCGGGTGGTGAGGGAACCAACAAGTGTGTAAAACATACTTGATCTCATTGTTATGAATTGATTAGCTGCAGATACATCTGGCCATGACAGTATCAGTACGAGCGACCATCACACATTCCTTTTGGAGACACAAGTCTTGCCTTAAAGTTGAGAAAAACCTCCATTGTGTTGAGTGACACTTTCACCGTTCTAAATGGGACAGACTTTGAAGAGATGTAGGATCTCAAACTGGGTATCTCTGAGGCACTGTGGGACATCAACAGCAGCAGAAACGTACTCCAGCACAATCTGTAATCTCATGGGTTTGTAAATCCTGATCTCACCCATCACAATGGACAGGAAAGGAGGGCATGCCATGAGCAGCACCAGTCAGACTTAAAAATGATGTTCCAACCTGGTGAAATTATCAAACAGAACTACCTGCATATCAAACAGCATCAGCAGCAAGCAGAGTTAAGTGATCCTACATCCAATGGAACAGATCGCAACTCTGCAGTTCTGCCACACCCAGTTGTGAACAGTGATGGACAATTAAACAACTCACTGGAGGAAGCATCACGGATATCCCCACCCTTACTGGTGGAGGGGCCTCACACACCCATGCATCAGATAAGACAACAGCATTTGCTGCTATCTTCAGCCAGATGTGCAAAGTGGGATGATCCATCTTAGCCTTCTCCAGTGGTTTCCAACATCACAGATGTGAGTTTTAAGCCAGTTCGATTCAGTTTGAATAACATCAAGAAATGGTTAAGTCGTGCAAAGTCTACAGGCCCTGCAAATATTCTGGCAATAATACTGATGGTTTGTGCTCCAGAACTTGCCACCCACCAAGCCAAGTACCGCTCCAGCACTGGCATCTACCAACAATGTGAAACATTGCCCAGTGATGTTCAACACAAAAACACAGAGCAATCCAACCCAGCCAATTTCCCTCTATCAGTCCACACTCGATCAGCAGTAAAGTGATGGAAAATGTCATCAACAGGGCTACGAAGCAGCAGCTGCTCAGCAACAGCCAGCTGAGCGACACTCATTGTAGGCACCACCAGGGCCACTCAGCTCCCCATTGAGTTACCGCCCTGATTCACAATTTGGCAACCAGCTGAACCCTAGAGGTGAGGTGAGACAGCCCAGTCCCAATCCAAGACCACTAGTTCTAGCTGATTCCACCCTTGTCTCTGCTCATATACTTTCATCCACCTTGTGTTATCTCCAGACTTCATTTTCCAAACACACTCAGGGCCAGCTTCACACATTCAACCTCCCTGTAATCGCAAGAAAGTCTAAGTCTCTGTTTGTTGATTCATCAAAAGGCTCCTAATTATAATCAACAGCGTACAGCCATAGAGATGTACAGCATAGAAACAGACCCTTCGGTCCAACCTGTCCATGCCGTCCAGATTCCCCAACCCAATTTAGTCTCACCTGCCAGCACCTGGTCAATATCCCTCAATTTAAAATTCTCACACTTGATTTAATGACTGGCTGTGATAATCCCTAGCTCCCTGCACCACACACACTTTGAGACCTCGACAACCTATTTTCTTCGAGACTGCCAACCATTTGTTAATTCATTACTTCACCTGTGTGGCAGTTTCTACAGTTGCTGAAGCAGCATGGTCTGAAATTCGCAGCCAAAACCTCACAGGTCTGCTTTCCACCTTTAAGACATCTCTCAAAATCTGCTTTTTGGCAATGCTTTTGGTCACCTGACCTAATATCTCCATCTCTGGCTTTATGTCTAAAGTTCTCAATAGTATTTTTGTGAAATTATAAGTAGGATAATAAAAATACAAACTGTTGTTGATTTGGACATTATCTTCAAATCATCATTGTTGCTGAATGAATAATCTATAATGCCACTTACCCAACCACATTGTAGGAGCACCTTCACCACACAAACTGCAGCTGTCCAAGAAAGTCAAACATCACCCACTCCACAAGCAACAGGGCTTTGGAAGGAGAAACACAGTTGATGTTTCAGGGAGTGCAAAATGGATTACAGGGAATGAAAATGGTGCAGAATTTGATAGTCAGAAATGAAAGGAAAATACACTTGCTTATTGGAAAAAATAATTCTTGACTATCAAAAATATTCAAGAAAAAAGTAATCTGATAATAGAGCAGTACATGGTCAGGGGCTGGGCCGCAGTGAAAAACTCATTTGCAAAGGGTCTATAAAAGTAATAATACAGTAGCAAACAGACCAAAAATACACCCATGGTTCGAGACTGAGGAAGCTAGATATTGACAAAGTGGTCATGAGGGAGCCGAGAGGTGAATTGGCTGCTATGATCCCAAAGACTCTCTACTGGAGAAAGGCTGCACATGCGCCTAGCTGCACCTTGCCCCCTACAAAGATGGCGGCGGTGCACGTGTCCAGTGAATCGTTGTCCCGAAAAAAGATGGCGGCGCTCACTCAGGCCTGCAGCCGCTAAGGCAATTCCCCGTTTCCTGCAAACACGGGACTGGGACGTTCAAATTTGTGTTTTCCGACGTGCACAATTTGTTTGTAAAACCTCTCCGCTCATAGCAACACAGTTTTTCTCCCATTTCCCTGTTTATTTCTTTCCTTACCGTATCCTTTCTCTCCATAACTTCCCGAGCATTCATTACAGCAACTCTGCTCCGCCCGCGAGGGTGATCACATGGTTTAGTTTAGCTCCGCCCTTCATTCACTTTGATTGGTTGGAGGACCAACCTCCGGCTAGGTCATCCAGCTCCGCCCACCGTCCTTTCATTGGTCCGGTGCTGACATCAATCTCCCGGGGTCGCTTTGTTACCTAGAGCATGCGCAGTGCGTCTTGCTTCAGCTGATATATTGGGTAATGTGATGGGAGATTCTGGATTAGTGGTGCTGGAAGAGCACAGCAGTTCAGGCAGCATTCCTGATGAAGGGCTTTTGCCCGAAACGTCGATTTCGAAGCTACTTGGATGCTTTATTCATGGAGGGAATTGCATTCCTACTCATGACTGTATAGCTATGATTGATGCATCAATGCCATCTGAACCAGTACATAAACACCCCATTTTCACATCTGAGATCTTTAGCACATTGTATCACGCTTTTCTTTGGAAATAAAAAAAAACATGAAATGAAGCCTCAAGGAATCGGAGCAGGCGTTCATTCCCTTCAGCTTGTTCCTCCATTCTATAAGATCATGGCTAGGCCAACCCAGACCTCAACACCTCTTTTATGCTTGATCTGCATAGCCCTCAACTGCTCAATATTTCAAACATTGATCTGCCCTCTTTTAAAATAATTTGAGATAGAATCACAGATTCCCTACTATGTAGAAACAGGCCCTTCAGCCCAACAAGCTAGAACAACCATGTTACTCCGAAGAGTAACCCAACCATTGCCCTCCCACATTTAATTTTCACAAAAGTTTGGGTGAGAAAATTCTAGCCATTCACAGAGAAAAAATTCTTTACTTTTTCTAAAATGAATGTTCCCTTATGTAATGTCCCCTGGTTTGAGACTTCACTGGTGCTAGAAGATCTCGTCAACATCCACCCTGTCAAGCTCCTCAGAATCTTGTTTCCATAAGGTCACCTCTGCTTATCTATTCTTGATAGGACAAAAGGGTTGACCTCGAAGCAGCTAAGAGAATCTTTTTTGAATGGTCTCCAATGTTGGTTTATCCTTTATTAAATATGGGAGCTATCATTGTTTACAGCACTGCAAGTGAGGACTCAGCAACAGCCAGTGGAGTTAACCAATCCACAGTCCATGCTAATACATTACCCCGATACCATGAGCTCCTAAATTGTGCAAGTCACTTTTATGTAGCACCTTATCATTTGCATTTTTAAAATCCAAATACAGAACATCATTGGATTACCCTTTATCAGCCCTGCTTGTTATCTCCTCAATGAACTGTTGCAAATTTATCAAATATAGTTTCTCTTTCACAAAACCCAGTCTATCATGTTTAATGATAAACTTTTTAAAATGTCCTGCAATTTCTTACTTTAATATTCGACTCTGTAGGTTCTTTCAGTAAATTTGCTAAGTATGATTCCCCTCTCTTAAATCCATGCAGACTCTGTCCAATCCTGTCACTGTTCAGTAAGAAACTTGATTGTACTCCAATATAGTTAGTAAATGTATCTGTATTTATTTTTAAAAATCGATTACTTATAAATGCTGAACCCATGCAATAATCAATGAATTTGTGACTCTGAATTTGGGTAATAATTTTTTTTTGTTAATTCCTTTTCGTACTGTGTTATGCAGACAGCACCAAGTGATCACTCTTAATTGTGAGTAGCTTTGAACATTATATATTATAAAAATGACATCTCAAAATGCTGCCTCATTATTTTGCAAGGAGGATTTTGCATTCAATAATTTGCAGATAAAATTGAACAGCTTTTTGCTGCAATTTGGCCAGACTGAAGATTACACCAAAGTGGCAACTCTGCTCTCAAATTCTTACTTGACACTCCTCAAGGCGATACTGATAGGACTTCACTTTGCCATTCTTTTTCACCAGCTTTATTTCCAGGTTTAATCCTATAATCATTCTAGAGTAATTTTCGACAACTTCTCTTTTCAGTGCATATGTAAATATCATACTGAAATGTTGCACTGAATGGTACCAAATCTGAAATTAATCTCTAATCTGACAGTAACATGCTCTGACCCTTCTACATATGTATTGGCATAAGTTATTTTTCTGAAGCCTGTGGTTCCTGATGAAGGGCTTATGCCCGAAACATCAACTCTCCTGCTTCTCGCATGCTGCCTGACTTGCTGTGCTTTTCCAGCATGACACTTTTCGACTCTGATGTCCAGCTTCTTTGGTTGTCACTTTCTCCTTTGCGTAGATTAAACCAAGAATAATTTTTGTTGATCAAAGTGCAATAGGAACCAATTCATGACATTCAGATATCTTACATTTACCTTAACTATGTGAAGGCTAAGACATTACTAAATTATTGTCAGTAATTGAAACCGTGCTGACAAACTTGTGCAGTATCAGTGCCTCACCTTTACAGTGTTCCCAGATATCGCGTAACTGCAGTATTTTGTTTTTCACTCAGCTATATGTTGTTCTCACTTGTTTCTTTGTGAAAGATTACAAAACTAACTTGGATGAATGATTTCTTTAACCACTGTTGGGAAAGAAAAAAATGTCAGTATTTCAAGTGCTGATAAAGTAAAATAAACTGATAATCAGTAGAAAGGGTTTAAGATGGATATGGAGCAAATGCTGGCAAATGGGACTAGATTAATTTTGGATATCTGGTCAGCATGGGCAAGTTGGACTGAAGGGTCTGATTTTGTGTTGTACAACTGTGACTTCATTCTCTCAATTATTCAAGAAGTTGAATACTTCGAGGAGGAAATGGAGAATTTATGCAGAGAATGCACTTGAAATGATGATTGAGGTGTATCAAACTCACATTATTTCATGACATTTTCCTCTGGGTTCTTCAATGAACAAACTTGTTTTGTTATCTGAATAACTATGTATCAAGTGATTTGTTTCACACAAAATATTTTGTTAGGATCTAGTGAACTATTAAGAAGTGTTCATTTTTAAAATTTAGGCAGCTTGATTATTAAGCAAGAAAATGTTAGCGTTTTACTCCCACTGAATCATTGCTCTATAAAAGGTAACAAGCTTTTTATTTGTTCTGGGCACTGAATATATGGAAGGCAATGCTGACGGAAAAAATCCTCGTCGGTAATGTTCCCACATCTGTGGAGTAATTGCTTCTGGTCACTCTTCAGGCTTTTGAGGCTAGGAAAGAAATTAGTTGGCCAAAGTTAGCAACATCATTTGGATGGACTATGCTCATTGGGGAAACTTGCAGGATCTGTAGAAGGAACACGTGTTTCAGAGTGTATGCAATAAACCTGACCATTGTTTTTTTTTTCACAGAGCTTGAGACCCTACTGGAGCAGCAATGAAGCTCATATTGTTTTTAAAATTTCCGAGCTTGCCAAATTATTGTTGGTAAATGCAGGTGACTTTATCAAAGCACATTTCACACTCCCCAGCTAGGATTTTGGTCCCAATCCCAAGTCAGTCCATCCATTCCTATGGATAACAGGTGTTTTAAATGTGAGCACTCCATTTAACTAATTGACGTGGTGACATCATCTTGGATTCTTAATTTCAAATTACTCAAATGTGATTTTTTGTTCCCCCTGAATTTGCCAAGCACTGGGAAGTTCTGGAATATTCCAAATATTTACAATAGATGCATTCACACTATTGAAGGCAACCTGGCAGATTTGAATACCATTCGGGTAGTCAACAACAATACATAAGAAACTTTATGAATTGCTTACTGGACACCAACACAAGCCAAGTACTATTGAAACCACAGATTGTCTCCCAAGGATTCCCAAAGCTAAACAGTGCATTCCAGATATCACCATCTGGTAGCAGTCTCCCAAAGTGCTCCCAGAATTTAGAAAGCAAACACACTGCCCTCCAAAGCTAAATCTGCTGTCACAGGCTTCACTCGTGTTGCATACAGTGACATTTATTGTCCAGTTCTTTAACGTGACATGATTTTACAAACAATTTGTAGAAGTGAATGGAAAGTGTGATGTTTGCTTGACCTATGGTTCTATGTATCAGACTGAACTGAACCTTAAGCAAGATGTGGGATCTTTCCCACAAACTTTGTTTAAAAGAGCAAAGATTATACTCTGAGATTTAAATGTTCAATCAAGTTTAATAAAAATTCTTCCAAAAAAATTGAGAGTTTGAGTTCAGTTCCTTTAAAGAAACATGCTCTTGGCCTTCAATTTTGGACATGTGATCATTCTTTGGTAAAGGTGGCTGTGTACAACACTGCAGGATGTTGCACTGAAGTGCCAAATTCGGTGGATGAGCTTTATTATTGGTGTAACTCGGCTAATTTTGAGATGGAATGTTACTTTGAGTTAAATCAAGTTTTTAAACTGAGGCGTGCTTCTGTAACTCAAGTGTGGACACCATGCTCATGTTTACAATACACTTTTGCAGATTAGTATTTTCCAATCTGTTTTATAAAAAAAGTTCAAAATAAAAAGCACAACGTCGGAGAACCGCAGGTCCAGCAGCATCTCTGAGGGGAATAAAACATTGTAAGTTCAAAGTCTCATGACCTTTTGTCCGTTCAGATGAAGAGTCAATGAACGTGAAATGTAACATGTTTTTCAATTCACCAATGCCCTCAGAACTGCTGAGTTTCTCCAGCACTTTGTTTCTGGGGTTTAGATCTCCAGCACCTGCAGTTTATTGTTTTGTTACAGATCCTATGATTTGACTTGAGGAGCGAGAGGCAGCAACTGTGATCAATGAGGATATAACTCCCCAACCATGAAAAAAAACACAGTTCTTTATATTTTGCAAAACACTACTGTAAATAAGAAATGCAGTTAAGCTAAGTGCAAGATGGCATACCACCTGCCTTGTCTCAAACTTGCTATTCATCTTTGAGGACTAATCTGTCGGAATTGTGTTTGCTCGCTTCCTTTGAGATCACAGTCCACAAATGTCCCAGTTCCAATTCCTGGGCCAGGCCCAGTTACCACATTGCAGTGGGGTGGGGAGCTTTGTGTCAGCCTGAAGTTTTTGTACAGAGCAACATTGCAGGTTGAAGCCGACTGTTTTGACTAATATTGCGTCATCAAACTTGGAGGAAATCCTTCTGAATGTATTGATTAACTGGACAGCCTGTTTACATGCAGTCCTGTTAGTAGTGCTGTAATATTCTAAGTTAAGAATCACACAACACCAGGTTATAGTCCACCAGGTTTATTTGGAAGCACACTACCTTTCGGAGCACTGCTCCGTCATCAGGTGATTGTGGAGGGCACAATTCTAAGGCACAGAATTTATGGCAAAAATTTACAGTGTGATATAACTGAAATTATCCATTGAAAAATACCTTGATTGTCTATTGAGTCTTTCATCTGTTTGAATGCCATGATAGTTTCACTTCTTTCATGTGTAAATCACAAAACCTGCTTTTAAAGGTTGCATCCCTGACACTGGCTCACCAAATCACTCATTGTATTAATCACTGCACAGTCTCAACAAAAGAATGAAACTGGATGGACCACATTACATCTACCAATGCACTGGAAAATACAACCACACAATCAGCCCTCGAGACCCTGCAACTTCTGCCTCACTGTGGGCCAACAACAGCAGCAGAACTGTACTCCAACCCAATCTGAAATCTCATGGCCTGGTATATCCCCCACTCAACCATTAACATCAAGCCAGGGGATCAACCCTAGTTCAATGGAGAGTTCCACAGGGCATGCCAGGAGCAATACCAGGCATACATAAAGATGTGATGCTTACCTGGTGAAGCTACCCAACCTGCACGGCAAACAGTGCAAGCAACACCAAATAGAACTATGGGATCCAACAACCAATTGTTCAGATCTGAGCTCTGCAGTTCTGCCACACCTAGTCAGGAATGGTGATGGACAATTAAACAACTCACTGCAGGAAGCATCACAGATATCCCCACCCTTACTGATGGAGGGTCTCACACATCCATGCAACAGACAAGGCAACAGCATTTGCAGCAATCTTCAGCAATCTTCAGCCAGCAGTGCCAAGTGGATGAGCCTTCTACATTGGTCCCCGACATCACAGATGTGAATCAAATTGGTTGAAAACTTATTTCAAATCAGATCAAGAAATGGAGAAGTAGTGTAAAGGCTGTCAGCCCTACCATCATTGTGGCAATACTGATGGTTGTGCTCCAGAAATTGCTGCCCACCAAGACAAGTACTGCTCCAGCACTGGCACCTACTGACATTGTGGAACATTGCTCAGGCATGTTCAACACAAAAACGCAGGACAGAGCCAGCCCAGCCAATTTCCCTCCATCAGTCGACACTCGCTCAGCAGTGAAGTGATGGAAGGTGTCATCAACAGTGCTGTCACGCAGCTGCTCAGCAATAACCTTCTGTGACGCCCAGTTTGGGTTCTGCCAGGGCCACTCAGTTCCTGGTCTTGTTACAGACTTGATTCACAGACTGATAAACAGCTGAATTCCAGAGGGGAGGTGAGGGTGACAGCCCAGTCCCACTCTAACACCACAATTTCGACTTCAGTGATATCACCTGACCTCACCACAGTCTCAGCTCATTTACTGAAACTCTCATTCATTTTGTTAACTCTAGATTTCATTATCTAAACCCACTCCTGGCCAACATCCCACAATCACCCTCCTTATATTGAAAATTGAGAATATTGACAACTCTACCGCCCAAGTGCTCACTTGTACCAGAACTTGCTGATCCATCAAAAGGCTCCCAATTATAAGCAACAGCAATTTATTTTCACACCCTTGACTTAATTCCTGGCTGTAATCATTCCTATCTCCATGCACCAGACACCCTTTCACATCTCAATAACTCATTTTAGTTTAGACTCCCAATGATGGGTTTATTTTTGAGTTCACCTGTGTGACTGTTTCTATAGATTCCAAGGCAACTTGGTCTGGAATTCCCACCCTCTAAGACCTGCTTTCTTCCTTTCAGTCATTCCTGAAAAATTGCTTATTTCACAAAGGTTTGGTCACTGGACATAATATTCTCCATCTGTGGCCTTATGTCAAAAGTTCTCAATATTTTTGTGAAATTAAAAATGCGTTGATTTGTACAGATATATCTTCTACTCTTCACTATCTCTGAGTAAGTTATCTGTAATGTCTCCTACCCAGCCACGTTGTGGGAGCACCTTCACCATACCAACTGCAGCTGTACAAGGAAGTCAAACATCACCTTCTCAACAGGCAACAGAGCTTTGGCCTTGATCACAGGTATCTGTGGAAGGAGAAATACACATCATGTTTCAGGGAGTGCAATATGATTTACAGGGATTGAAAATGCTGCAGAATTTGACTGTCAGAAATGGAAGGAAAATCCACTCACTTATTGGGAAAAAAGAACTCTTGACTGTCAAAGATATTGTGGAAAAAATAACCTGATAATGGAGTATATGGTCAGGAGCCAGGCAGCAGTGGACAATTCATTTACAAAGAGGTCTGTGAACGTAATAGTAAAATACTACACAGAGCAAAAATACACACAAGAGACTGAGAAAGCAAGAGAACAAACAAGCGGACATCAAGGAGCCCAGAGATGAATCAGAGCAAGTTCACTTTTATGATCCCACAGTCAGAGATGTCTAGCTCTGTCTAGCACAGAAACAGACTCTTTCATCCAACCCATCTATGCCAACCAGATATCTAACCTAATCTATTCCCATTTGCCAGCACTTGTCCAACATCCGTCTGAACCCTTCCTATTCAAATGCCTTTGAAATGTTACAATTTTAGTTGCCCTTTAGGCTCCTTTTGAATTTACCCCCACCCCCCACCCGAAACCTATATCCTCTCGTTCTGGGCTCCACCAACCCTTGTCTATTTATGCTATCCATGTCCCTCACGATTTTATAAGTCTCTGTAACATCACACCTCAGCCTATGACATTCCAGGGAAAATGACCCAGCCTATTATGCCTCTCTTTGCAACTCAAATCCTCCAACGCTGGCAACATCCTTGAAAATCAATTCTCAAACCTTTCAAGTTTCAGTGCCTCCTTCTGATAGGAGGGAGACCAGAACTGCACATAATATTCCAAAAAATGACCTAACCAATGTCCTTTCCAGCTCCTTTACTCTATGCTCTGACCAATAAAGGAGCGTCGCTCCGAAAGCTAGTGTGCTTCCAATTAAACCTGTTGGACTATAACCTGGTGTTGTGTGATTTTTAACTCTGACCAATAAAGGGAAGCATACGAAATGCCTTTTTCACTGTCCTATCGACCTGCGACTCTACTTTCAAGGAACTATGAACCTGCATTCCAAGGTCTCTTTGTTCAGCAAGACTCTGCAAGACCTTACAATTCAGTGTGTGAGTCCTGCTCTGATTTGCTTTTCTAAAATGCATCACCTCACATTTATCGAAATTAAACCCTATCTGCCACTCCCCAGCCCATTGTTCCATCCGATCAATATCCCATTGTACTCTGAGATACCCTTTATCACTGTCCACAATACCTCCAATTTTGGTGTCACCTGCAAACTTTCCAACTGTACCACCTCTATTCACATCCAAATCATTTAAAAAGAATGACAAAACAAATCCAGAGAAAAAAATCCAGTTCTCTGGGTATGAATATGCTCTGCGTAAATCCTGCCCCATGACTCTCTACCAGAGAAGGCTGCACATGTGTCCCTCTGAACTTTGCCCCCTACAAAGTTGGCGGCTGCACGTGTCCAGTGAATCGTTGCCCCGAATAAAGATGGTGGTGCTTACTCGAGTCAATCGCTGGATGAGACATTTTCCCGTTTACTGCAAAAACGGGACTAAGTTTCAAATTTGTATTTTCGGATGTGTAACAAATGTCTATAAAACCTCTCAACCCATACCAACACCATTTCCCTCCCGCTTCCTGCTGTTTATTTCTATCCTCAGCAACAGCTCTCCGTTCGCACATCCCGAAACGACTGTGATGATGATCACGTGGTATAGTCTAGTCCCGCCCCTCATTCACCCTGATTGGTCGGAGGACCAACTGCCCCGCCAGGTCCTCCAACTCTGTCCCTGCCTTTCCATTTGTCCGCCGCTGACATCAATCACCGGGGGCCCATTGTTGGCTGGAGCATGCGGATTGTTTCGTGGCATGTTGCTGTTCATGAGTTACAAGAGTTAAAAATGACACTATCTCAAAACCACCTGCTGAAGAAGCAGCAAAACTAGTGCTTCCACATAATCCTGTTGATCAATAACCTGGTGTTCTGTGAACTTTACTTTTGTCCATCCCAATCCAACACCAACACCTCCAAGTCACGAATGAGGGAGGGATGTATAACATAAGAACTAGGAACAGTAGAAGGCCGTCCTGCCCTTCGAGCCTGCTCTGCCATTCAATAAGATCATGGCTGATCATTTCGTGGACACAACCATTTACCCACGTTCTCACTGTGTCCATTAATTGATTACGTTTTTAAAAATCTAACCTAGCTTTAAAACGTTTTCTGAACTATCATCAACTACTTCCCTGGGCAATGAATTCCATTGAAGTTAAGAAGTTCCTTCTCAATTCAGTCTGAAATTTGCTGCCCCTAGTCTTGTGGTGATGCCCTCTTGTCCTAGCTTCACCTGCCAGTGGAAACACCTTCTCTACTTCTATTTTGTTCATTTCATTCATTACTTTATATGTTTCCATTCTTCTGATTTCCAATGAATATAATCCCAATCTACTCAGTCTCTGTTAAGCCAACCCCCTCAACTCTAGAATCAACCTAGTTAACCTCCTCTGTACCCCCTCTCGTGCCAGTACATCCTTTCTCAACTAAGGAGATAAAAACTACATGCAGTACTCCAGGTGTGGCCTCACCAACACCCAAATACAGCTGGAACATTACGTCTGCTTTTAAACACAATCCCTTCAGCAATCAAGGACAAAATTCCATTTGCTTTCTGAACTGATTGTTGTACCTGGTGACCAACCTTCATGCAGAAGGATGTTCAGGTCCCTCTGCAGAGCAAATAATGCAACTTTTTAACATTCAAGTTTTTTTGTAAATGTTAGTACAACCAAAGAGTATAAACTTGATATTTACAAACATTCTATTTCATTTGACAGACCATTACCCACTCACTCAATGTATCTCTGTTCCTCTGCAAAGTTTCACAGTCCTCCACTCACTTTGTTCCGCTAATCATCTTAGTGTCACATGCAAACTTTGACATCCTACATTTGGATCCAACTCCAAATCATCTGTATTAATTGTAAATAATTGCGGTCCCAATACCGATGCCAGAGGCACACTACTTATCAATGATTGCCAGCCAGAATAATACTTATTTATCCCTACACTTTGCTTCCTATTAGTCAACCAATCTTCTACCCCTTACACCATGCACCCTTATATTATGCAACAGCCTCTTGCACAGCACCTTGTTGATGGTCTTTTGGAAATACAGGTACACCACATCCACTGGGTCCCCGTTGTCCACCTTTCTTGAAATGTCTTCATAGAATTCCAAAAGATTGGTCAAACATGACCTGCCCTTCATGAACCCATGCTGTGTCTGTACAATGGGACAATTTCTATTGAGATTCCCTGCAATTTCTTCCTTGATAATAGACCCAAGCATCTTTCTCACTACAGAGAATAAACTAACTGGTATATAATTCCCCAACTTTTGTCCACCTCCTTTTTAAAACAGTGGCATCACCTTTGCTGTTTTCCAATCTGCTGGAACTGCCACAGAGTCCAGTGAATTTTGGAAAATTACTGCCAGTGCATTTGCTATTTTTCCTGGCATCTCTTTTAGTACCCTGGGAGGCATTCCATCAGGGTCAGGAGACTTTTCTATCATTAGCTCAATTACCTCCAAACAGTCTAAAACTCGCTGTTCCATAATAATGATAGTTTCCAAATCCTCACCTACCGTTGTCTCTTTGTTAGTTACTGGAAAGATATTAGTATCCTCCACTGTGATATCCCATAACTAAATGCTTCTTCTCATTTTCCAAAGGACCAACATTTACTTTAGCCATTCTTTTCTTGTTATATATATTTATACAAACTTTTGCTCTCTGTGTTTATAGTCTGTGCTAGTTTATTTTTCTCATGTTCTATATTACTTTTCTTTATAGCTCTTTTGTGGCTTTCGGTTGACCTTTAATATTTTCCCAGTTCTAGTTTCATGCTGTTTTTGGCCACTTTGTACACCACCTCTTTCAATTTGATTTTCCAGAATAGCAACCCAATTCTCCAAGCATTTCACATACTCTTTCATCTTGCGATGGCACTCTCGAGCTGTTTCCCTGTTTTTCATGAGGCAGATCTCACGATTACGAGTGGTTTCTTCAGCATTCTGGTGCTGGCTTTGCAGGACTGGTGAAGATGCCATAACCATTCCCTGGTCAGCAGTGGAGTTAGGAGCTGTATGGATCTGATAGGTTTGGATATCTCCAGCAGCACCTTGTACAAACACTTGGCTGCCCGTCACAAAGATTTGCAGTCCATCAGGGCTCTGTGCATACTGTATAATGGCTGCTCCAACCTTGGCTGTAGCTACGTTGGTCATTGTTAGTGTCTGGAGCCCTTGCACTTCATCTGTACCATTGTTGCCCAGCTGAATTGCTTCCCCCTGTGTAATAGCAATGTATTGTCCACTGCTAGTCTGATAAATTGGTGTCTGCATCGTCGTTGTAGTAATGGTTGAGACAGTCTCTGCTTCTGATTTCTCCTCATCGATTTCTTGGCACACTGGGGGGATCAGAAGAAAGTTCATTCAGGATTTTCCTGTATGAAGGCCATCTCGATAGAATTTCTCTACATTTCTGAGAGTTAGTCATTGTATCCACAGATTCCTGGGAGTCCTTATTTTCAAGTATAGTAGAAATCTGAATAGTCTGAACATGAAGGGACTGCGTGACTGAGGACTGAGCTGCTTGGGCTTGAACAGTCTGCCCATTCGGCAATTGCACTAAAGTTACTGCTGGACATGTTGTTGATTGGATCCCAGGCATGGTTACCTGCATGGTCACATTATATGTTAATGATCTGGATGAAGGGACTGGGGGTATTCCAATGAAGTTTGCTGATGAAACGAAGCTAGGTGGACAGGCAAGTAGTACTGAGGAAATAGGGTGGCTGCAGAAGGATCTAGACAGTTTGGGAGAGTGGTGCAGGAAATGGCTGATGGAATTCAATGTGAGCAAACACGAGGTCTTGCACTTTGGAAAAATGAATACAAGCATGGACTACTTTCTAAAGGGTGAGAAAATTCATAAAGCCAAAGTACAAAGGGGTCTGGGAGTGCTAGTTGAGGATTCTCTAAAGGTAAACATGCAGGTTGAATCCATGATTAAGAAATCAAATGTGATGTTGTCATTTATCTCAAGAGGGTTGGAATATAAAAGCAGCGATGTGCTACTGAGCCTTAAAAAAGCTCTGGTTAGGCACCATTTGGAGTACTGTGTCCAGTTTTGATCCCCACACCTCAGGAAGGGCATACTGCCACTGGAGTGTGTTCAGCGGAGATTCACACGGATAATCCCTGGAATGGTAGGTCTAACATACGAGGATTGGCTGAGGATCCTTGGATTGTATGCATTGGAGTTTAGAAGGTTAAGGGAGATCTAATAGAAACTTACAAGATAATACATGGCTTGGAAAGGGTGAACTCTAGGAAATTGTTTCCATTAGGTGAGGAGACTAGGACCAGTGGGCACAGCCTTAGAATTAGAGGGGATCAATTCAGAACAGAAATGCGGAAACATTTCTTCAGCCTGAGAGTGGGGCCTGTGGAATTCATTGCCATGGAGTGCAGTGGAGTCTGGGATGCTAAATGTCTTCAAGGCAGAAATTGATTAATTCTTGATGTGACAAGGAATTTTGGGCTATGGGGAGAATGCGGGTAAGTGAAGTTGAAATGCCCATCAGCCATGATTAAATGGCGGAGTGGACTCGATGGGCCGAATGGCCTTACTTCCACTCCTATGTATTATGGTCTTATGGTCTAAATTGATCACTTTCCTCAGATACCCATTGCCGACAATGCCTTTTCATACAGTCCTTCCTTTTCACTGGAATAGACCTTTGTAAAATGTCTTTGAAAATCTTCCACTGCTCATCAACTTCCTACCATAAAATTTTTGTTTCCAGTCTACTTTATCCAGATTCTCTCTCATTCTATTGTAGTTCCCAGTGTTCAAGCACAGGACCCAGTTATTAGATTTTATCTTCACACTCTCCATATGTATTCTAATTCAACCATACAGTGATCGCTTCTTCCCGGGGATCCCTAACTATGAAGTCATTAATTATTCCTGTCTCATTGCACAAGGCCAGATCTTGGATAGCTTGCTCCCTTGTCAGTTCCACTTCATACTGTTCAAGAAAACTATCATGAATGCACTGAATGAACTCCTCAAGGCTACCTTGACTGAGCTGGCTTGACCAATCTACATGTAGATTAAAATCACCCAGGATAACAGCTGTACCATTTTTAGAGGCATTAGTTATTTATTTGTTTATTGGCCATCCCAATGTGATGTTATTATTTGGTGGCCGATACACTACGCCTATCAGTGACTTTCTTGTTAGACTTTTTACTGCAGCATTCCTGTTTCTCCTAATGTATGGCAAGAACAACAACCACTTGCATTGTATGGAACTTTCACAACGGCAAATCTCCTAAGGTGCTTCATGGATGATCAAAACATTGATTAAAGAGAATGATTTTAAAGTACATCTTAAAAGGAGGATAGAGAAGGTTAGGGAGGGTATTCCACAGACTTCTGCCCTTGACAGCTCCAACTGTGGAGTGATGCAGGTGGGGTGGGTTGGAAAGGGAATGTGCAAAAGGAAAATGGAAGAGCGCAAGCAGTGCATAAAGTCTTAAGGACAGAGGAGGTTCCAAACTCAGTCTGTCTATCATAGAGAGTACGGCTGCCTCAAGGACTTTGAAGTACTGCAACAGATTTATGCATGTCATGACTCTAGTGCTAAAAGAGATTTCTGCTGTCTTAAATAGAGTGACGTATCTTATATTGTGGGCTTATGAAACGTCACTGCTCTCTACCAAACATGTCCGAGGTAGAGTCAAGGCAATAATAAGATGCTGCAACAGGAGGGGAACAGGTAACTCCATACAAAACCCTACTCCTTCTCACTTATTTTCACCTCCAAAACTGAGGGAATTCCAGAAAAGCACCTCTATATCCCACCAAAACACTTTACCCCACAATCGTGGTATATGGCTGTGCACAAGGAAGAATGGAACAGACCGTGTTGGGACCCTGAAACACTTGGTAAAGACTAAAATCATGTGAGTATTGAGATTGTATTGTATGCGTTTTCTATTGTTTTTACTCGGTTCCTGACTTCCCTTGTTTTCCCTCATGAACCTGTTCAAAGTTGTTTTTACACACACCTGCATCATCTCTGAATTGAACGCCCGCCTCTCGGTCTAGGATTCGGGATATTTTCACCGCATCACAAGCCATCGACTCCAACTTCCCTTGTCCCTTAATGTTTCTGTTGCTGAGCTGCTGAGTCGCGCCTCAATCCACGCTGCAATTGGGAGGAAGGGGCGGAACTAGAGGACAGACCAGCGTCCGGTCCTCCAACCAGAGTGAGTGAGGAGCGGGGCCAATGCATTCTCGGGAGTGAACGCTTCAGGATTGGTCAGAAAGTAAACTGTTTTGCAGGTGTTCAAAGTTTGGGAGAAGATTTGTAGCTCGGGTGCTCGTTGTTGTGGTTCTGTTCGCCGAGCTGGGAATTTGTCTTGCAAACGTTTCGTCCCCTATCTAGGTGACATCCTCAGTGCTTGGGAGCCTCCTGTGAAGCGCTTCTGTGATGTTTCCTCCGGCATTTTCATGGCCTGTCTCTGCCGCTTCCGGTTGTCAGTTCCAGCTGTCCACTGTAGTGGCCGGTATATTGGGTCCAGGTCGATGTGTTTGTTGATAGAGTCTGTGGATGAGTGCCATGCCTCTAGGAATTCCCTGCCTGTTCTCTGTTTGGCTTGCCCTATAATGGTAGTGTTGTCCCAGTCGAATTCATGTTGCTTGTCTTCTGCGTGTGTGGCTACTAAGGATAGCTGGTCGTGTCGTTTCGTGGCTAGTTGGTGTTCATGGATACGGATCACGACATAGTGGAGCATGAAACTCCTCTCATAAAGCAATGTGAGATTTTAAAGAAATCCTTAAGATGTAAATCTGACAATGTACATATTAGATTAGATTACTTACAGTGTGGAAACAGGCCCTTCGGCCCAACAAGTCCACACCGCCCCGCCGAAGCGCAGCGCAACCCACCCATACCCCTAACATTTACTCCTTACCAAACACTACAGGCAATTTAGCATGGCCAATTCACCTGACCTGCACATCTTTAGAGTGTTTCCAATTGATTTACAGAACTCGAGTAACAAACTTATTTTCAAACTCCTGGAACGATTGGTAATTTACATATCTGACCAGTATGGTTAAATTGGACCTAAAAATCTATTTGCATATTACAAATCTCAATGACTGTAATTCGACAGAGCCATTATTAATGTCTGTTATTTCCCCCATAATTCTGTGCAGTTATGAACGTTCTCTATAAACTCACTGATAACCTCCGACGCACGCGCAGTTTGGTTTGTATGCAGAGCATGCGCAGTGTCACATTAACCAGGACACGGCGAGACATGGAGCAGCTTTCTCCGGATGCGACTACGATCGGCTTCAGAGAGCGGCGCGTGGGAGACTTACTGGGAGAAAGGAGCGGAAAGAATTCATAAGACGTGGATATAGGTGAAAAAACCCGAAAAAGACCATCCAGGCCCGGATAAGGAGATGGTAGTCTCCGTCGGGAAAGCGGACAAGGGCCACGGCCGCCATTTGTTTGAGGGAAGAGGGAGCGAGGGCCTCTGAGCCGCCATCTTGAGAAGGTCAATGTGCAGGAGGGCGGGGCTATCGGGGTCGAGGACAATCGGAGGAAAGACCCACCTTAGATTACTTCACTAAAGACATGAATGCATCCGGTGGATTTTTCTTAACATCAGCAATTGTTTAATACTCATTTACAGGTTTTTAATTAAATCTTTTTTGAAGTATTTAATTCACATCAATCATTTGCAATGGCGGGATTTGAACCTGTGTCCAGCGCACATTTGCTGAGTTTCTGGATAAACTGTCTCACAATAATGCCCCTCGGGTGTCTCTTCCCCTGCTCACAGTTTGCGCATCCCAGTGCAACATGAATCAAAACCCTTTCTTCCTGCACAATTGTTTGATCTTGCACGCTGGTGATATCACTTAGTATCTCTCCATGTGTTATCCCTCACTGTGTGGGTCTAATCGCTGCCTCTGTCAATGTCCCTCGCTCTTGCAGCTACTCCAGATCCTGAGCAAACAGAATTCTCCACTCCAGATAGACGATGGAGACTGGGATGTTCCAGATTTCTGTAGGACTCAGTGCCATTTGACATGTGTAGCCCTCACTGCATCAGTCTAATTTCCCATTCTGTCTATCTGTCTGTAGGTACTCAGGAAGGTCCTGATCTAGTAGACTTCCCAGCTGCTGGGTGTCTCATCCATCCCTCATTGAAGATGGTTTGTCAGACAGAGAGACACAGGGCAGGGGGATCTGGAGCCTTCAGTAAATCCTGCAGTGAGGTAAGATGTGCACAGAGCAGAGAGCAATGAGAGGACTCCAAACATCAGCTAACAGGACATGTCATAGCTATAGTGCTGGAGGGGAGCACAGTACAGACACACCCCAGGTTCAGTCACCGCCTTTACTGCAAGTTTTCTTGGACTAAGACAACATCGGGAGTGTCACAGTTATCAATCCAAGCCTGTGCTGTTTTAGTGAGCATCAGTACAAAAGAGGGGAAAGCAGACCTTCCACGAGAGGGTGGGAATGTTCCATTCTGTGTTCCCTCTCCCACACTGTATCTATGGCTTGTCTTGTGGATCAGTGTTTTCAATCATTCTAACGCCAAAAACAGTTCCTATCTCTGTACTTTCCTCCCCTCTTACCAATCACTTCACACATTTGAAACCTGCTCCAGTCCAGACTCCCATCCATATCTCTCTAACTTACTTCAGTCTCGACAACATGCCTTGTCACGATAGTCCACTCCCCCAATAACCCAAGACTTAGGGTCTGTTTCTGTGCTGCATTACTCTCTGGCTGAAGTCATCAATGCTGACCAGGTTTCCTGAACTGAGTGTGTTGCATTTCCCTGCATTTGGACCATGGCCCTTCAAACCTTCTCCTCTCCATGTTCCTGCCCAAATGTCTTTTCCATGTTGTAATTGTTCTTGTTTCTCCCATGTGCCCCTGGCAGTCCATTCCATATATGAACCGTCCTCTGTGGAAAATGTTGCCCCTCAGCTCCCTAAGTCAACCTTTGCTCTCGGTCACTCCTCATGCCTTACCCATTCTGCTGTGGGACACAACCCCTCCCCGGTACAGATTTCCCTCGGGCTTACCTATCCCGCTGTGGGAAACAATACTGCTCCAGTACTGAATCTTTCGGGCCTTACCCATCCTGAAGTGGGACACAACACCTCCCTGGTACAGACTCTCCTTGGGACATATCCATCCTACTGTGGGACACAACCCCTCCCTGGTGCAGACTGCCCTTTAGGCCTTAACCATCCTGAAGTGGGACACAATCCCTCACTGGTACAGATGCCCTCAGGCCTTACCTATTCTGCTGTGGGACTGAACTCCTCCCCGGTACAGACTCCCTTTGGGCCTAACCCATTCTGCTGTGGGACACAACACCTCCCTGATACAGACTCCCCTTAGGCTTTACCCATCCTGCTGTGGGACTGAACTCCCCCCTGGTAAAGTCTAATCTTGAGCCTTGCCCACCCTGCAGTTAGACACAACCCCACTTGGGTACAGTTTTCCCTCTGGCCTTACCCATCCTGCTGTGGAACACATTCCATCCCCAATACAGACTGTCCTCAGGCCTTGCCCATCTTGCTGTGGGACCGAATTCCTCCCCGGTACAGTCTATTCATGAGCCTTACCCATCCTACTTTGGGATGCATACTCTCCCCGGTACAGATTACCCTCTGGCCTTAACCATCCTGCAGTGGGACATGACCCATCCCCGATACAGACTCCTCTCGGGCCTTCCACATCCTGCTGTAGGACACAACCCCTCCCTGGTGCAGACTCCCCTCTGGCCTAACCCATCCTACTGTGGGACACATCCCCTCCCCAGTACAGAGTCCACTTGGGCCTTACCCATCCTGCTGTGGGACACATCCCCTGCCCTGTACAGAGTCCTCTCGGGCATTATCCATCCTGTTGTGGGACAGGTTGACAATTGTATTGAATAGAATCCCTCCAGTGTGGAAACAGGCCCTTGGTCCAGCAAGTCCACACCGACCCACGATACATACACTGCTCAAAATAGCTTCAAAATACATAGAAACAGTGATCGCTGAATTGGTTAAAAACTCTGCAGTTACATTGGGCAGTTTAAAAGTTTCGCTGTATTGGAAATATATTCCTTTTCTTCAAACAGGTAACATGTTTATTAAAACAGCAGATGTTCATTGCAAGAGTGTCTCTGTTAAACTAAAATCTGTTCTGTTCTCTGTGTAACGATGTGTGCGATGGACTGTCACTAACAGTGTAATTGACCTGTGAGTCCTTGATCAGGTTTCCTTTGTCTGTAAATCTAGTGATCAGTGAACTATGCATCTGCTCTTCTTAGCGAAAACAAAGAATCATTTCTCAATGAAAAAACGGCACATCACAAGACTACTTCATGGATTTTTGGCACACACCACCGACCAGTGTATCTTTTAAGTCTTTTTTCTGAAGAATTCTGTACTCGATCTGTAACTCTGACAGTATCTGAATTGCTTGTCAGTTGGTTGAGAATTCAGTCTCTTTGTTCTGAGCTGTTGTGATGCAGGCGGTGGCTTCATTCTGTCTCTGCTAAGCTTGTTTTTTCCTTCTGCTGTGATTCTGGGAGAATCCTTTCTGCAGGTTAGAATATTCAATAACTGAACATTGAATGATTTTGACTCTAATAGAGCAGTGGCCTTGTTTTCATCTAATTATTCACTTTCCATTTCCTGGTTGTGTTGAATGTCACAGAAACAGGCTCTGAGCAATGTTTCCATTCACTTGTGTTGGAGTCACTGACAGCCACGTGGTCAGTCAGTTTCAGGCTAATGGATCAGTTTCTCTGTCCTATTAGATGGTGGTCACTTGCTCAGTTTCTGATGACTCACCTCAGTGTCAGTCCATCAGCTGCCGAAACTCTCCATCCAGCATTTGTTCCCTCTCACCATGACGACCCAATACAGTCCCAGCTTGTCTCCCACATTCTACCTCCATATACTCATGATCACCTCAGATTCTACTGTCAGTATCCTTACAGCAAGTCACGTAGGTTATCCACCTCCCTTTCACACTGCTCTACATTACATTACATTACAAATGTAATTTCAGAATTCCATTCATTGCGTTTAAATACACCCATGATCTTGTCCTGTCCAAACATCCAGGTTCCATCAGATATGTGGGTGTCCACATGGTTGGGTTGGAGCAATAGCAGGACACACTGAGGATCGTACAGGGGATAAAGATGGGGCAGGATGCGGAATGTTTAATGAGAGAGAGCTGGTGTATTGTTGGGGATAGCTTCTCAGGGGAGTAGCACAGTGGTAGCCAGGTCTATAGCACCACAACTCAATGGCCTGAGTTATCTGGAGAGGTTGGACAAGCTGGGACATTTTTCTTCAGAGCACAGGAGACATAAGGGAGATCTTATAGAAATGTATATGATCATGAGAGGCATGGAAAGGGTGAATGCATTCAGTCTTTTTCCCAGGGTTGAAGAATTGAGGACTAGAGGGCATCAGTTTAAGGTTCGAGGGGAAAGAGTAAAAGGGAACATTAGCAGCAACTTTTTTGCACAGATGCTGATTCTCATACGGAATGAGCTGTCAGTGGAAGTGGCTGAGGCAGGTACATTAACAACATTTAAAAGGCATTTGGACAAATACATGGATTAGAAGGATGTGGGGCATGGGCAGGGAAATGGGGTTGCTATGGATGGACATTATGGTTGCCAGGGATCAGTCTGGCCCCGAGGGCCTCTCTCTGTGCTGTAGGACTCTATGACTCTATAACTGACTCTGCTGTAGAATAAGGTCGGGCAAAATCCAAGAGAGCAAAAATAGGAGGAGAACCACTCGTTGGGTGCATAGACAGGTGTTACTGTGGCTGCGTCCGAGACTCCAGGATGGGATGTTGTATCCCTGGTGCCTGGGTCAAGGATATCTCTGAGCATTTGCTTGAAATTCTGAATTGGGAGAATGGGAAGCCAGAGGTCATGGTGCACATTGCTGACAACGACACGGGTAGAAAGAGAGACGAGATCCTGAGGAGTAAGCACAGGAAGTAGGGTGACTGAAAAGCAGGCCCTTGAGGGTAGTAATCACTGCGTTACCACCAGTCCCATGTGCTTGTGAGACAAGGAATTGAAAGATAGCAGAGATGAATGAATGGCTGAAGAGCTGGATCAGGTGGAGAGTTTCAGGATCTTGAATCATTGGGACCTATTCTGGAGCAGGAGTGACCTGAACAAGAGGGGAACTGATATCCTCACAGGGACGATCGCTCCTACTACAATGGAAGGGTTTAGGCTAGTATGGCAAGGTCCTGGGAATCACAGCAGCAGTGCAGCACATGAGGGGAAGGAAGGTCGGAAGATGTAAACGAGTGAATCAGAAAGGAAATACAGAGAAATGAACACCATCATACGAATGGGCTGATTGTGTTAATTTCAACACAAGGCGCAACATAACTAAGGTAGATAAGCTCAGATCCGATATTGTGGGCATTCCAGAGATTTGGTTTGGAGAAGGACAGGACTGGCTGCTCAAGATTCCAGGGTTTCATTGTTTCAGACGAGATGGAAAGGAGGGTCAAAGAGGTGGAGGAGTTGCATTACCAATTGGGTGAATGTTACGTCTGCACTCAGGACATACTGGAGGGGCTCGCCCACTAAGGCAACATGGATAAGAAGGATGCAGTTGATGGGATTATACGATAGGACCTTCAATCTGCCAACGATACCTTGAGATACAAATATCTCGGCAGATTATGGAAAGAGGCAATAACAACAGAGTTCTCAAAGTGACTTTATCGTCCCCACCATTTGCTGGCACTACTTTAGAGCAAGAGGCTGAGACAGTGCGGAGTTTGTTAAGTGTATCAAGAGGGTTTTTTGAAATAGTAATGTAAAGGAGGGGGAGGGGCCATAGTGGACCTTATATTGCTGAATGAGCCTGGCCAGGTGACTGACCTTTCAGTGGGAGACCATTTTGGAAACAGTGATCACAACTTCAGTTTTTTTTAAGGCAGCTATGAATAAATGGGATGTTTCTAAATTGTGGGATTGCAAATGATGTCAGTATTAGGAAGGAGCTAGGCAGTGTTAATTGGGAGGACCTGTCATCAGACAATGCCACATTGGGCACGTGGGAGTTAGTTCAAGGCTTGCTGATCGGGGTTCATGACCAGCATGTTCCAGTAAGGAGGAGGGATAAGGCTGGCAAAGTAAGGGCCCCTTGGATAAAAGGGAGGCTGGGAATTTAGTCAAACGGGAAAAAAACCAGCCTATGCAAGGTTTGGGATGCTAGAATTGGACATGGCATGTGAGGAATGTAAAACAAAAAGCTGGAAAGAACCTGAACAGGGAATGAGCAGAGCAAGAGGGGCATGCCCTTCGCAAGTAGGGTTAAAGTGAATCCCAAATCGTTCTGGAGATAATTACCCACAAGAGGAAATGAACGTGGATCATTACAGCACAGTACAGGCCTTTTGGCCCTCAATGTTGCACCGACCTTTGAAAAAAATCTGATGCCTATCTAACCTACATCTTTCCAATATTACCCATATGTGTCCAATGCCCATTTAAATGCCCTTTGCCTCAGCGATTCTACTACTGTTGCCGCCAATTAAGTCACCTCTCGACCTTCTTCTCTCCAACTAAAACAGCCTCCATTCCCTCAGCCTTTCCTTGTAAGACCTTCCTTTCATACCAGGCAATATCCCAGTAAATCTCCTCTGTACCCTTTCCACAGCTTACACATAACTAAGAAAGAGTTCGGGCCAATCAAGACTAAAGGAAGGAACTTGTGCTTGAAGTCACTGGAAGTGGACGAGATCCTAAATAATTACTTTGCATCAGCATTCACCCAGGAAAAGAATATAGAGGATAATGAGATTTGTGTGGAGCATGCTACCGTGCTCGGACATTTTTGAGGTCGAGAAAGAATCATTAGATTTCTTGAAGAGCATTAAAGTGGATTAATCCCGAGGATCCGGTGGTAGCTACCCCAGGTTATTTGAGAAAGGCAAGGCAAGAGATGTTTGGGGTCTTGGCCATGATTTTTGAATCCTCGCTAGCCACTGGAAAGGTCGCAGAGGACTTGTGAGTAGCTTATGGTTTTCCTCTCTTCAAGAAGGGAAACAGAGACAATCCAGGAAATTATAGCCTGGTGAGTCTCACCTCAGTGGTTGGGAAGCTTTGGACAGAATTCTTACGGATAGGATTTATGCGCATTTGGTAAAGAATGAACTAATTAGGGACAGTCAGCGCAGCGTCATGAGATGCACAGGGTTGACGGTCAAAATGTTTTACCCAGAGTTGAAAGATCTTTACTAGAGAATGTGCATTTAAGGTGAGAGGGGGAGAGCTCAAAGCAAATGTGAGGGGTAATATGTTTTCCACAGAGAGTGGTTGGAATCTGGAACATGCTGCCAGGGATGGTCTCGGAGGCTGATATGAGAGGGGTGTTTAAGGGATTTTTGGGTAAGCATGTGAAAATGCAAGGATATGAAACAAAGATAGGCAGAAAAGATGATTTTAATTTGGTGTCACATTCAGCACAACATTATGGGCTGAAGGGCCCGTTCCTGTGCTGTACTGTCCTTTGTTGTGTTTCTTTTGTTACAACATGACGGTGAATCCCTCTGTTAATTAAATCAAACACCCAGAAAAGTTCACCTCACCACATAATCTGTTAAAGTCTGAGTGACACAAAACTCACAAATTCCAGTATTTAAAGAAAATAGCATCAATTTATTTTTAACTTGAAATGTGAATATTAAACAACTATTCATAAATCTAAGCTCTCCCTTTCTCTTCACTGCTTATTATCTGCCTCCAGCTCTATAACTATACGTTCTTTCAAGAAGACACTTATTAAAATTACATCAAGTTAATTTCAAACCCACACAGTGACTCATGTCTTTTGTGTCTTTCTGCTTCTGGCAGAGGATCTCCCTGGGTCGTCGTTGTCTTCATTTACTCTGAGTATGTTTCATTTGAAAAGGTACCATTTGATTGAGAGACTTTCCTAATTTATTGGTGAGCAAGATGCTCTCCCAGAGCGCAGTTACTCTTTAACCAGTTTTTAAAATGTCTGCATTTTAATTGCCCCCATTAGATAATCTCATTGGCTTGATGCTGGCAAAACAATAAATTCAAACTCGATTGGGTTTTCGAATCTTGGGGTATAATTTAAACTGATAGGTTAAATTTAAATTATTGTCAAAAATGCAACGAACTCAGGTCTATATTTCACAGCCAAATGTTACATTTGTTTGCTTTCCCAGTAGACTCTGGGATTGCTGGCAAGTCATATACACAGGTAATTGTAAGCTCTCATTTCAGAAGAGCGTTCTCTCTCTCTCTCTCTCTCACCTTCACCTTTATAACACTTTGAGCATTATCTTATCAGCAAGTTCATTTATTAAAGTGACAAGCAGCAGATTGTTTACATAACCTTTTTTGGCTTAATATTTCAATTTAAACATAAAACAATGGCTTGTGTTTGTGAGAGGATCATGTTGCTGTGTGCAACAGACTGTCACGAATAAGATTATGCTCCCGATAACGCAGAGTTCCTTTGTCTGTAAATTCTGCATGAAGTGATTTAAACACCTGGAAAGGGGTTTGGTTTTACAGTGTGATTTCCATTAATGCACTTAGTGGAACATCAGGCAGACAGATGGACACAGATAAGTGCAAATTTGTTTTCTTCCCTGAAGGAAGCACACGCTGCCCTCAGAGTGTTTGTAACAGAAGGGTACTGACTCATTCCTGGGACTGGAGGTTCTTTATAAAGTGGGACTAAGTGGGTGAGTACTACATGTGAATAAGAAGTGTTTTCATTGAACTGGATATTATGACCAAAGAGATTGGCAGGGTTGATGTTGGCAGCTGTCTCTGCTGATAGGAATCTACAATGGGTCACAGTCTCAGGACTGGAGAGCAGCCTAAGTGACTGAGATAAGGAGAAATTACTTCACTCAAACACCTGGGAATCTGTGATCATTTCCACCTCAAGAACGGAATCACTGACTACATTCCAGAGAATAATTTGCAATGTTTGTGATACAAAGTGGATCAAAAGATGTTGCAGAAACTGGGTGAGTGCTGAAAAGTTAACGATGATGTTACTAAAATGAACACAAATGCTGTGGCTGCTGGAAATTTGAAACAGGCTGGCCGCAACAATAGAGAGAGAGAAGCAGAGTTAATGTTTTGCATTTGATATAACTTTTAAGCGGAACAAAGAATGTTATTAAGCTGTGGTCAGACTTCTGGGGCTAAATGGTATCGTTCTGTCCGTGTGGTTGAAGTTTTATTTGGAGAAACAATCCCCTCATTTGCTTGACTGTGGCACTGTGATTGCGCTATTGAAACAGTAAGGACTCTTTCTGGGTCTCATTATTGTCTGGGTGTAAATTAGGGTCCATTGTTCATCGCTGACTCTGTAGGCAGTTCTGATGGGAATATTCAATTTAAAATGTTCATCTTGCAAAACAGGAAGATTTTCTCCCAGACAGGGATTCAGACATCCATTACTAATCCTCACTGACCATGACAGGACACAAACCGAGAGATTTATTTTTGTGACTGACACAGCCAGATGTGGTATACAGTAGCTCACACAGTCCTGTCCTTCCACACATCCTGGATTCTGGACTCTGAATCAGAGGATCTTGATGGAGAAAAACTTCCAACAGATGGGACAATCCAAGAGAAAACCAATATCCACATTTTCCCTCAGGGGGAGTCCCTGAAAAGTTGTCGGTCAGGATCAGAACAGATATTTTTTAAATATTTACTCAGTTAATTGCTAGGACACAGAGATTCACTGGAGGCCCAGATTGTCAGCTTGAAGAGCAGTCACTGCTTTGATGTGGGAAATGGAAAGGTATCATTTGGATTGTTCATTTCACCCATTTGTAGAGAGGGCTATAGATTTCATTGTGAGTGGGAGCTTGAACGAAGCTGATTTATCGTGGTTGTGGGGATGTTTATACAAACTTACAGAAAAGGTTTAATACACCAGAGGAATGTGTCAGAGTTTACAGGGGGCTCCGAGAGGGGTGGGCATGGGAAATGCGTCAGTGTTTACAGGGGGCTCCGAGAGGGGTGGGCTGGGGGAATGTGTCAGTATTTAGAGGGGGCTCTGAGGGGGCTGGGCAGGGGGAATGTGTCAGTGTTTACAGGGGGTTCCGATGGGGGTGGGGGGAATGTGTCAATGATTACAGGGGGCTACGAGGGGGTGGGGGGAATGTGTCAGTATTTACAGGGGGCTCCGGGGGGTGGGGGGAATGTGTCAGTGTTGACAGGGGTCTCCGAGGCCCTAGGGGTGAATATACGTCTATTTACGGGGGCTCCCGTCCCCTCATCCACCCCCTTACCCACCCCAAACACCATCAAAACCCAATCCCAACAACCCCGTCTGAAACCATCCCCCCCGACCCCGACCGACACCGTAACACCCCCCCACCCCGACCGACACCGGACCTCCCCAACCCGTGCAACACCGTTCCCCCAACCTCGTGCAATGCCGTTGCCCCCAACTCCGTGCAATGCCATTCTACTCAACCCCGTGCAACGCTGTTCCCCCCAATCCCGTGCATCGCCGTTACCCCCCAACGTCGTCCATCGCTGTTCCTCCCAACCCCGTCCAACCCCTTTGCCCCAAACCCGTTGCCACAACACTGTTGCCACCAATCTCAGAGTGTCTAATGGTATCCTCAGATTGTGTGAGGGAGTCCCCAGAGTGTGACAGGGATGGTCCCAGGGAGTCCCAGATTGTGTGAGAGAGTCTCATGGTTAAAGGGAATCCCAAAGTGTAAGAGAGAATCACAGAATGTACCAGAGTGTGTGTGCGTGAGAGAATGTCCCGGGGTGTGTGTGTGTGGTGGGGGGGGGGTATTTGCCTGCTAGAGCATCCCTTGTGGTGGGGGGCGTGGTTTCACACGTGAGCGAAAGTGTCTCTGGGTGGGGGGGGTGGTGCGTGCATGCGACAGGGCGTCCCAGGGATGCATGCGCACGTGAGAGAGTGTCCCAGAGTGTGTACCCAGAGTGTGTATGAGAGAGTCCCAGTGTCCCAGAGTATGTAAGTGTATCCCGGAGTGTGAGAGTGTCCCAGACTGTGTTTGCGAGTCCCAGAGTGTGTGAGAGAATCCCGGAGTGTCCCAGAGTGTGTGGGAGAGTGTCCCAGAGTATGTAAGGGAATCCCAGAGTGTGTGGGAGAGGGTCCCAGTGTCCCAGAGTTTGTGTGAGACAGTGTGAGTCCCAGAGTCCCAGAGTGTGTGGGCGAGGGTCCCAGTGTCCCAGATTAGGTAAGGTAGTCCCAGAGTGTGTTAGGGATTCTTAAGAGTGTGTGAAAGAATTCCAGAGTTTCCCAGAGAATGTGAGGGAATCCCAGAGTGTGTACCCAGAGTGTGTGGGAGAGGGTCCCAATGTCCCAGAGTGTGTGTGAGAGAGTGTGAGTCCCACATTGCGTAAGGGAATCCCTGGATGTGCGGGCGAGGGTCCCAGTGTCACAGTGTGTAACAGTCTGTCAGAGAGTGTTACAAAGTGCCTCAGAGTGTCAGAGAGAGTCACAGTCTTTCAGAGAGAACCACAGTGTGTCACTTTCTGTTAGAGAGTGTCACAGTGTGTCAGAGCGTGTCAAAGTGTGTCTCAGAGAGTCAGAGTGTCAAAGTGTTTCACAGTCTGTCTCAGAGAGTGTCACAGTGTGTCTCAGAGAGACAGTCTCACAGTGTGTCTCAGAGTGTCAGAGTGTCACAGTGTGTCACAGATTGTCAGAGTGTGACAGAGAGAGCGTCAGAGAGAGTAAGAATGTGTCAGAGAGTGTCACACTGTGTCTCAAAGAGATTCAGAGAATATCATTGTGTGTCACAGAGAGTGTCAGAGAGAGGCAGAGAGTGTCACAGTGTATCACCGTCTGTCAGAGAGTATCAGAGTCTGTCTCAGATAGTGTTAGAGAGTGGCAGAGAGAGTCAGAGATATTCACAGTGTGTCACAGTCTGTCAGAGATTCACAGTGTGTCTCACAGGGAGTGTCAGAGAGTGTCAAAGAGAGTCAGAGAGTATCACAGTGTGTTTCAGCGAGTGTCAGAGAGGGTCAGAGAGTGTCACAATAGGTCTCAGAGACCATCAGATAGTGTCACAGTGTATCTCCGAGAGGGTCATAAAGTGTCACAATGTGTTAGAGAGGGGAACAGTATGACTCAGAGAGTGTCAGAGAATGTTACGTGCATAACAGAGGGTGTCAGAGAGAATCAAAAAGTGTCACATTCTATCAGAGAGTGTCACAATGTGTTTCAGCGAGTGTCAGAGAGAGTCACAGTCTTTCTCAGAAAGTGTCAAACAAGGTCAGAGTGTGTCACAGTATGTCTCAGAGAGTGTCACAGTGTGACAGTGTTGATCAGAGAGTGTCACAGTGTGTCTCAGTGTCTCACAGTCGGTTAGAGAGATTCAGAGAGAGTCAGAGAGTGTCAGATTGTGTCTCAGATAGTGTCAGAGAGAGTCAGAGAGTGTCAGAGAATGTCGGTGATTGTCACAGTGTGTCACAGTCTGTCAGAGAGTGTCACAGTGTGTCACTGTCGGTCAGAGAGTGTCACAGTGTGTTTCATGGTCTCACAATCGATCAGAGAGAGACAGAACGTGTCACAGTGTGTCTCAGAGAGTGTATGAGAGCGTCACATTGTGTTTGAGAGAGTGTCAGAGAGATTCAGAGTGTGTCACAATGTGCCTCAGAGAGTGTCCGAGAGTGTCACAGCATATCTCAGAGATTGTCAGAGTGTGTCGCAGTGTGTCCCAGTCTGTCAGAGAGAGTCACAGTGTGTCTCAGAGAATGTCAGAGAGTGTCGCAGTGTGTCACAGTGTGTCTCAGAGAGTGTCAGAGAGAGTTAGAGAGTGTCACAGTGAGTCAGAGAATGTCACAGTATGTCTCAGAGACAGTGAGAGAGTGGCACAGTATGTTTCAGACAGTGTCAGAGAAAGTCAGAAACTATCACAATGTGTTACAGAGCGTGTCAAAGAGGGTCAGAGTGTGTCACAGTGTGTCTCAGAGGGTGCCAGAGAGTGTCACAGTGTGTTACAGAGAGTGTCAAAGAGGGTCAGAGTGTGTCACAGTGTGTCTCAGGGAGTGTCAGAGAGAGTCAGGGAGTGTCAGCGTGTGTCACAGTCTGTCAGAGAGTATCTCAGTATGTCTCAGAGAGTGTCAGAGATTATCACAGTGTCTTAGAGAGTGATACAATATGTCTCTGAGAGTGTCAGAAGGTGTCAAAGTGTCTTAATGAGTGTCACAGTGTGTCAGAGATCGTCACAGTGTGTCAGGGAGAGAGTCACAGAGTGTCAGAATGTGGCAGAGAGTGTCACACTGTGTCTCAGTGTGAGACAGAGAGTATCACTGTGTGTCTCAGAGAGTGTCAGAGAAAGGCAGAGTGTTCGTGTATTACAGTCTGTCAGAGAGTGTCACAGTCTGACTCAGATAGTGGCAGAGAGTGGCAGAGAGAGTGCGAGAATTTCACAGTGTGTCACAGTCTGTCAAAGAGATTCACAGTGTATGTCTCAGAGAATGAAAGGGAGTGTCTCAGAGTGTCAAAGAGAGTCAGAGAGTGTCACCGTGTGTTTCAACGAGTTTAAGAGAGGCTCCGAGAGTGTCACAGTATGTCTCAGAGACAGTCAGAGAGTGTCACAGTATATCTCCGAGAGGGTCATAAAGTGTCACAATGTGTTAGAGAGTGGCACAGAATGTCTCAGAGGGTGTCAGAGAGTGTCACGTGCATCTCAGAGAGTGTCAGAGAGAGTCAAAAAGTGTCACACTGTATCTCATACTATCAGAGAGTGTCACAATGTGTTTCAGAAAGTGTCAGAGAGATTCACAGTCTGTCACAGAGAGTGTCAAACAGGGTCAGAGTGTGTCACAGTGTGCCTCACAGAGTGTCACAGTGTGTCAGTGTCGGTCAGAGAGTGTCACAGTGTGTCTCAGTGTTTCACAGTCGGTTAGAGAGATTCAGAGAGAGACTGAGAATTTCACAGTGTGTCTCAGACAGTGTCAGAGAGAGCCAGGGAGTGTCAGTGTGTCTCAGAGAGTGTCAGGGAATGTCAGCGATTGTCACAGTGTGTCACAGTCTGTCAGAGAGAGTCACAGTGTGCCTCAGAGAGTGTCACAGTCTGTTTCAGAGAGTCAGATAGTGTCGCAGTGTGTCATTGTTAGTCCGAGAGAGTCACAGTGTGTCTACAGTCTCACAATCAGACAGAGAGAGACAGAAAGTGTCACAGTGTGTCTCAGACAGTGTCAGAGAGAGTCAGAGAGTGTCACCGTGTGTCTCAGAAGTGTGTCAGAGAATGTCAGAGATTGTCACAGTGTGTCACAGTCTGTCAGAGAGTGTCACAATATGGCTCAGGCAGTGTCAGAGAGAGTCGGAGAGTGTCACAGTGTGTCTCAGAAATTTTAGAGAGTGTCGCAGTGTGTCACAGTGTGTCTCAGAGAGTGTCAGAAAGAGTTAGAGAGTGTAACAGTGAGTCAGAGAATGTCACTGACTGAATCAGAGACAGTGAGAGAGTGTCAATGTATATCAGAGAGTGGCACAGTATGTCTCAGACAGTATCAGAGAGTGTCACAGTCGTTGTCATATAGTGTCAGAGAAAGTTAGAGAGTGTCAAAGAGGGTCAGAGTGTGTCAGAGAGTATCACAGTGTGTCACAGTCTGTCAGAGAATATCACAGTATGTCTCAGAGAGCGTCCGAGATTATCACAGTGTCTTAGAGAGGGATGCCGTAAGTCTCTGAGAGTGTCAGAAGGTGTCACAGTGTCTTAAAGAGTGTCACCGAGTGTCAGAGAGAGAGTCACAGAGTGTCAGAATGGGTCAGAGAGTGTCAAAACTGTGTCTCAGTGAGAGACAGGGAGTGTCACTGTGTGTCTCAGAGAGTGTCAGAGAGAGGCAGAGTGTCAGTGTATCACAGTCTGTCAGAGAGTGTCACAGTATGACTCAGATAGTGGCAGAGAGGCAGAGAGAGTGAGAGAATTTCACAGTGTGTCACAGTCTGTCAGAGAGATTCACAGTGTGTCTCAGAGAGTGTAAAGGAGTGTCACAGAGTGTCACAGAGTGTCAGAGAGTGTCACTGTGTGTCTCCGAGAGGGTCGTAAAGTGTCACAGTGTGTTAGAGAGTGGCACAGAATGCTTCGGAGAGTGTCAGAGAGTGTCACGTGCGTGTCAGAGAGTCAAAAGGTGTCACACTGTGTCTCATTCTATCAGAGTGTCGCAATGTGTTTCAGAGAGTGTCAGAGAGATTCACAGTCTGTCACAGAGTTTCAAACAGGGTCAGAGTGTGTCACAGTGTGTCTCACAGAGTGTCACAGTGTGTCAGTGTCG